>NC_139639.1:632500-642500 GCF_964638095.1 Poromitra crassiceps
AGAGAGAGAGAAAAGGTGATAGAAACAGAGAGAGAGAGAGAGAAAAGGTGATAGAAACAGAGAGAGAGAGAGAGAAAAGGTGATAGAGAGAGAGAGAAGAAGGTGTTAGAGAAAGGGAGAGAGAGGGGGTTTGGAGAGAGAGAGAGAGAGAGGTTGAGAGAGATGAGGAGAGGGAATGAGCGCAATAGAGAGACAGAGAGAGAGAGAGAGAGGCCTCACACTGCTATACAATACCAGCCTGGTCTCTCCATAGCAACAAACATGGCAGCACAAATCTATTTCAGAGCGGAAGTGCGGCGAGGCACTTAAATGCAGTGGACACACACAAAAAAAAAGGGAGAAAACAGCGATCAATTATTAAAAGACCTCCGTGTTCATACTTACTGTTTGCGTGTTGCAGGCCAGAGCAGAATAAAATAACAGACGCACATAAAACTCTCCTCACACAACAAACTGGCCGATGTTATCAGAGATCTCCTGGAGCCACTCCTTCCTCCTCGTAAACAGGATGTGTGAACCGGGAGCTGCCTCGCTCAACGAACGTGTGTGACATTTGTTCAGGCGGCCCGCGTGTTTGCGTTTCAAGGTGTCGGCTGCCCTGGAAACACGCACGGCTAATGAGCTAAGAAACAAAAGGGGGGCCTTGTAACCACGCTGGGGAGATGGCCGATAAGAGCAAGTTTCAATCAACATAATGTTTTTCCTGGAAAAAGCTGCCAGCAAATCATAACACTTCAAGCCCAGCTGTCTGAGCGCCATTGTTCTGAGCTCCGGCGTTCCTAATTACCTCAGCGTTACACAGAGCCAACGCAAACACATGGCCGATCAGCTCAACGATGGCAGTCCCAATTACCTCATCTTTTTTCCCACGACGCTGGCCAGTAGGCGTGCCTGGGGTCAGGAGATGGCAAAGTCAGGACACTCAGTCAGTCACTCACTCACTCACTCACTCAGTCAGTCAGTCCTTAACTCGTGGACATTTAGTGAAGGGGGCGGGGCTAGAGAAAAGGGTCCCTAGCCCACCCCATTTGAGGGGTGGGCTAGGGAGAGTAGCTAGGGGGCAAACCGGTCTCACTCCCAGTATGTCAAAATGTGCCGATTTGTCACGCCCCTTATTCGCGTTCTTATTGGCGACAAGAAAGGGTACTTTTCGCATCGTAAATTATGCAGAAGAAAGACCGTCGGACCATCTCTGGAGGTCACCTCGTGGCGACCCCTAGCAGTCTTGATCGTATTAACAGTCTGAGGTGTAAGTAGGTCAATGTCGCGTTAGGCTAGGGAGGGAGGGAGGGAGGGTGGGAGGGGCGCATCAGTAGCGTTGTCGACTTGTAACTTTCTCGTCACGAGAGACCTGGTTCAAATCTCGACCCAAACCATAACCCTAAGTTGCTTTTGTTGCCTAAAGCTAAGGTTATTTTACTTCCCTAAACCCAATCAGGTTGTTGTGCGTGCCTAAACTTAACTGGCGATTCGAGCCATGGCTCGACATCTCCGGGCCGAACCGGGCCGGTAGCCGTGGTAGCTGCAATTCGCGGTCGGTCGCGTTCTCAGCCAAATAACCAGGAAGATTGGGTGTCTGTGCTGGAGGAACGTGCGCCTCTAAAGGTCCCCTTTCACGTCAGCAATAATGATGCCGAGGGGACGTGACAAATCGACGTGTTTTGAGACCCTGGTGATGGGATAGCCTTCAACAGCAAACCCGTTTTACAGCGCTGAAAAGTTGCTTAAAAAACAGAGCAACAAGTGAAATACTAAACAAGAAGCTTCAAAGAAATGAAACCAGTGAAATGAATCAAAAAGAAATCAGCAAAGCAGGAAGAAGAACTGGTCAAACTAGTCGAGGATTATCATTCAAACAATAATAGAAAAAACACGAGAGAAGTGGCGCGCGTTATTCTGCGGGGAAAGTACTTATAGCGATTGTGTTCTTCCCATATGGGCCCCTT
Source organism: Poromitra crassiceps (assembly GCF_964638095.1). Classification (NCBI taxonomy): domain Eukaryota; kingdom Metazoa; phylum Chordata; class Actinopteri; order Beryciformes; family Melamphaidae; genus Poromitra; species Poromitra crassiceps. The sequence goes on from NC_139639.1 coordinate 634,447, forward strand.
GCTTTACACACACAGCTGCCATTCCAGCGCACTAAATCCTCCCAGACAATGTCAAAGAGACAGTAAGTTGGTTGCAAGTGCCACAGTGATATATACTGTGTTGCCCTTTCCCAGATCATATAGGGTGATTATATGCGTGTTGGACTAGGCTTTGGCAGCAGCTGCACAAAAGGCTTTACTGTAATAGCTTTTCCCCCTCTTTCTGCCCATCCATTCTGTCGCTGACGGGGGGCCGGCACCTGCCTCGCCTCACACACGGCTACAGCTGCTTACAGCCCCTCTGCTCCCGGCGTAGACGGCCGCTCTGACAGGCGATGAGAGGGATGGCACCGCCAAACACATTACCGCTTTGTCGTCATTTTTATGCCACCCTCTCAGCCAATTTTAGGGTCCATTTTGGTGCTTTCCCCGGCGGGCACTTTTATTGAACGATGAAATAATCAACCCCAGTATCACGCCAAAGCATGTAATACACCCGCCAGTCCAGCGTGTCAGAGTCACGTTTTGCCTCGTCTAGGCGTGAAAAGTACACGGCCTGCATCCCCAGAATGCTTTGCGGCTGCCTTGCGGTCCGATGGAGGCACGTCCCAAAGGTTGGTTGTTATACAGTTATGGTTAGAATGTCTGTTAGAAATGTAAATGTGACATTCGTTGGCAATACAACACCGGTTGTTGGCATAGATGGAAAACGTTTATGCTCTTCCGCCACAACACGACTTACTTCCTGGCCATCGTTTGATTACAGCAGAGATGTTCAATGTGAGAGATGTTGCACTGCAGGCTCCGCCGATAATACGAAATGGAACTCTGCCGGTCTCCTAAATGGTCACGTGGTCACCTTTGCCCTTGAAGTGTTGTCAGAGAGAGAGAGCCTGGTGACGTTGGGTTAGTGCTGATCTAGCAAGCTAACTTGAGCTCGAGATCATGAGTTCGCAAACTCCACACAAACCACACATAAACACAAAGCTGATCCCTTGTCAGCTCACTCAACCACAGATTTAGCTACTATGTCAACGAACTTCACGTGTAGCTTTAGCTAATCGCTCCCTGCTAACATGAGCTCCTGTTGCCAAATCTCGCGAGAGTGTGTTGCTGAGAAAGAGACAGGTCTTGAACAAATTAAATTTTCTGCTGATCTGTCTGTCTGAAAAAAGCCATTTTAGTGTCAGAATGTTCTGAAGATATGTGCAGGCTTGCGGAAAATGGGCCCACTATTTACTTTGATGACTATGGGGGCGAAAGAATCTGTCATAATCTAAGATCCTCCCATTGACTCCAATAGACTCAGGACCTGCCGCCAGTCTCCTAAGTGGGTGTGGCCGGTCTCATGAGTGGGCGTGGCCGTGGAAAACCATGGGCAAAACCCACGTGACACAGATACAGGAAGTGACATGAAGATGGTGTGTCTCACTTTGATATCCCACTGTCTCTGATTTCAGGCACCTATAGTGCCTATATCGCCCCGACGTATTGCACCGTCATACATGTGTGTACTTTTCACGCCTAGGCGAGGCAAAACGTGACACTGACACACGCTGGACCGGCGGGTGTATTACACGCTCTGGCATGATACCCAGCTGAAATAATATTGGCAAATAAACACTCGATTTGCAGCATTACGATTTGTTCGACCATCAAATAAACAATCAGAGATGTTTTCTACCTCAGACTCGGTTGTTTTCTGATCAAACACTGCTCCAGAACCACCTAGACAAAGGCTCCTGTCATTCAACTATGGTGCCCCACGGGGGACAGCAGCAGTCACAGGCACGTGTGCATATGTGACAGCTCAGTGAAATAATGTGAACAGGGTGCAATGCAAAAAAAGAGAACTAATTATTGAAGGCATTTTTTGCCTCCCCATTTTTTATTTCACAAGCACATTTTATCTTCTTTTCTGACCCCGGACGGTAGGCTACCGTCCCTCCCAAATTGTGAAAGACATTTCGGAAACAAGATTTCTGTATCTCATCAAAAATCAGCCTTATTAAAGGTGCTGTAAGGGATATTTTTGTTAAAGTAAGTGTTAAATACCTCTACTTTCCATCAGCCATCACTAATATAGAGTGTTTGGTCAGTAACATCTCCCTCTGCTTTGTGTTTGTGGAATCCTCTCTTCTGATTGGATAAAAGTGGGAACGGGGATATCAGAAAATGTACTTTTTGTATACTGCAGAGCGGAGGAGCCATGTACAGTATATCAGTGATGGCTGTTGGAATGTAGAGCTATTTAACACGTATTTTAATTTAAAAAAAATGATACCACTTACAGCACCTTTTTAAATCAAACAAAATCCGGCACTGTTTACACAGCTGTACGACAGTGTCCCAACAGGGTATATCACCATATCAGTAAGTGGCAGAATTAGAGTACTTACACAGGCCATCACAATAGAACCAGCACCGTGCCTTTCAAAGCACAACGATGTCAGCGAGGCAGCACACAATATCATACTATCAGTTCAGTTGACTGGCTATTGGGTTTCGGGCGTGTTGTGGGACACTGTAATTGTATACACTTTATCAGACCTGCTGTGTCACAAGTGTTTTGTTTAAGGGATTTCCAGCGCGGGGTAGGGAGGGGCCAACTCATTACGGTCAAGTCAATAAGATGTAACGAGGATCCTACCAATAAACATGAATAGATAAGCACGTCTCGCCGTATCACAATACTTGTCAGCTCTGACCTGAGCTATAGTGGAAAAGGTTTTGATCCGTAGACAGGGATCATGATCACCGGTCATGCGGGCAGGTCTAAGATTTCGTTTTTACGAATTTGTCAGGTCATGACCCACATGCGAGTATCTCAGCGGGAAATGTGTACAGTTAACAGTCAGACTGGAATATCATAACTGACTGCAAAGGGGCAATTATCAAACTAAACTCTAATTGCCATTTTGAGTTTGATTCTTTTTAGTGGTCACCATCACATTGCCTTGGAGGTAAGACTTTTCAAGCTATGTATAGTATACAGTATATACAGTAATGAGGTTTTCATCTTGCTAGTATATAATGTGTTTATTTACATCTCTGACTATTTCTGGTTTTCAAATGTATCTGAGCCAGGCAGAAAGAAAAGGAAAGATTCTCAAAGTGATAAATAAAGTGAAAGTTCAAGTAAAAATGTGTTCGGTTTTAAAGATGATAAGGGCATCCTCCTATAGATCAGTAGGGATTTCGAACGGTTCCAGAGATCTAGTTGACCTACAACTTGGTCAATAGTGAGGCCCAAAGAAATTGGAAGCGATAAGTGACACATATCATTTGAAACTGCTCATTTGATCCTAAGATAGACTGCAAGCAGAAGATTGGAAGCTTCAGATGCCCTGACAACTGTACTTTTCATATGATGATGTAGTATTACCTTCATACAGTGTATCAGGAGATTATTTAGCAGACTATATGGTGGTCATATTTTGCACGTTATGTATCTGAATAACTGTGATGCTATGCTGCTAGCTTAATTCGACACTTAGGATATGAATGCATTTCATGGATTCTCAATTTACCTCATTCATGGCATGGGTTCCTGTCGCCTACTTCGCACAAAAAAAAGAACCTGACTATAAAACATCGAAATGGGTTACAATAGTGACTCTGGGTCCAGAAACATTAAGTAAATGTTCATTTCATTTAGGCAATTGAGTCATTTTGGTCTACTGCCGATGCTCTAAAATCAAGCCAAGTTCAGAAGAGTCACTTCAAGGTGGTTTGATGAGGCACCTCTTGCTTTTTAGTGCCAGCTTGGCCACTGAAAACAACTGGCGCCTGGTCAATGCTTTCTTTCTCACATCAACTTCATCTTCATCTAAAAAACTTCACCTGCACCTGACGTAAATGCTGCTAGAGAAAAGAAATGTCTCAAAATGGTGCCAACCTTATCCCTATAAAATTCACAGCAAAAAAAAAAAAAACAAGAAATGCCCATATTCCCACTGCGAAGTACAAAATTATAGAGGATTGATGCGATTTTGAGTCGTTTTTTTCTAGTTATTTTCTATCTACTTCCACTGTGTTGGCGAAGTGACAAAGTCTATAGGTGTTTAAGATGCATGGTTCGTCAGAAATGTCTCTGTTATAGTTTGATTTAGCCTATATGCTCTAGCATTGCATATACTGCAGCACTGATCAGAACATTCAATGTTTCATCGACTAAATATTCTGTCTCCAACAAAATATAACAAAGTTGTACTTACATCCATCCGCACTCGTCCCTCAAACGTTAGCTTTGGTCTGACACCAATACAGCACAAACCACTCACAGTCAGTTCTCCATAAGCTACAAAGGATCTCGACTGGGGAATAGTTACATTGAATTCCCAATGAATCTACAGCCTTTAACAATTTCTAATATAGATTTTAGGCTCGTCTGTTGAAGCAAGCTGCTCCACGTTTTCCCCTCACAGTAGTAGGCTATATTTAATTCTCCCCTCCTTCTCTCTCTCCTTCCCTTTTTGAACACATACGTACGTACACACTAACACACTCCCACACTCTCACTTCCCCCTATGACTTCATTTTCTGTACAGCTAGTCTATTTGAACTCATCTTATTTCACTGACTTGACATGATATAGCCTAATTGTGTGCATCGTGCCATATTTCGTCCGTGTTGTCATACTACTGTCATCAAATTCAGTTGTGTCATTTGTTTGGGGAGACGTTTTAACAAGGCCCTTGGGGGGCCACTCTTCTGTGTTTCTATCCTAGTGCTCCGTCGCTGTGCTCTCAGCACTTGGTTTCTATGTTACATCACTGTGCAGCTAATCTAAACAGGCACCTGCAGAAAAGGCCTGCTTATTCAATGCCGTGGTCTGATATCAGACTGGATTGTCCACTTGTTACACTCCATTCCCATCTTAGAAGCAGCCAAAACTCAGCTGGGTGGAGTGGGCGGATGCGAAGGTCTGGACACAGTAGGCAATGAATAGCCTACTGTGCCCTATGACACGATATTGACTGCGGCTGAGAGCAAGACAACTTTTAAAAGCAGAACATGCAGATTACAGAGTGGGCTTTCGAGGTGAGCTCCCGACGAACTGGCCTTAGGTAAAGATTTAGCACAGACCATTTTGTCAAAGGCCTAATAAGTAACCAACGGTATCTGGAAGCCAGAAGCATCCACATTCCCTCGCTGAGAGACCCTGGGCGAGGAGGAAACAACAGATACTGTCTGTTCTCCAGCTGCCACGGAGCATCATTTGAATATTTTCAGCCTGCTATACCAAAACAAACAGAGATAGGCAGCAGCTCTCAACACTGCAACATGGAACAGGTGTGTGTGTGTGTGTGTGTGTGTGTGTGTGTGTGTGTGTGTGTGTGTGTGTGTGTGTGTGTGTGTGTGTGTGTGTGTGTGTGTGTGTGTGTTGCTGTTGGAGCTATATGGAATGCAGAATGACAGTCTACCTGTGCAAAGACACATCTATCGATCCGAATACCCCCTCCCATGAACACACACACGCACACACACACGTCAGTCACACGCGCGCGCACACAGCACACACATACGCGCCTGTGTTCTATCAAAAATCGTATGACAGGCGTGGTCATGGAGTGAAAACGTTAAGGACAAATTGATTATTATTATCATCATCATGGACTAATTAGCTTCAATATCGCATGCTATATAGCCTGACGCAAATGGGGGAAAACATCTACCTTATGATGATCGATGCGTATCCTCTCCTCTCCTTTATGCGGGCTCTCGGGCCACAGGTGATAGCTGGAGCCGTAGTTCGGGCTGTTTTTGCTGCTGTTGCTGCCAGTCGCAGACGAGTTCCCCGCGTATGCCCGCTGCGTTACCGGGGGGGTGACACGGGAGTCTGTGCGGCTGTGTGGTGGCTGCGCCTGGTCGCCTTGCGCGGGGATCCTTCCAGACTTATTGCGCTCTTGTTCACAGTGCTGCTGCGGACGCTGGGGACAGAGCCCCAGTGCGCCTTGCTGCTGCCGCTGCCGCTGCTGCTCTGGCTGCTGCAGCAGTGGAGTCTGGTGAGTCCTACATAGCTCTCCTGAGCCGCTGGCGCAGTGGTTGATAGGCAAGCTGCTCCCCACCAGTAGCTGTTGCTGCGCTCGTAATTGTGGGAGCTGTTGTTGCTGCTGCTGCTGCTGCTGCTGCTGCTGCTGCTTCTGCTGCTGCCTCTGCTGCTGCTGCTGCTGCTGCTGCTGCTGCTGCAGGTCCTGAGTCCGATGCTCGAATGCTCTCCTTTTCGCCTCAATTGACTCGCATGCATTTAAAGAGCGCCCTTTCTGTGAGTTTGCACGGCTTCCTTCAGGGGAGGGGTCCCTCTGTTGGACTCTTGAATGACTGTGCTGTTGATGCTGCTGCTGCTGCTGCTGCAACAGCTGCCTGTGCTCTCCGTGCCCTCCTGCTCCTCCTCCTCCCCTGCAGCGTTCCACGATGCTCGCCTGTTGGTGATTGTTGGCACTCCTTCCGAAACGATCCCCCGGTTTAGATCCCTGGGAAAAGGACAGAGAGGAGGTGGACGTCGGTGGCGGTGGTATCGGCGGGGGAACGGATGGGGAGGGCTGCGGCGGGAGAGGCGCGACAGGATGGCGCTGCTGGTTGTGAGAGAGGCTGGTTGCCTCCTGCTCGGTGGAAAAACTGCAGTGGCAGCTTGGAAAAACAGGTTGCTTCTCCGAGTGAGAGCCGGCCGCGGCCCAGGGGTCCTGCTGCAGGTGCGCGGGCTGCCCGGTGCCGGGCTCGCCGGCCCGGTGTGAAGGTCGCTGGGCGGTGTCGTTGCTCGCCAGAGGTAGCGGGTCACCGCTGCGAACAGGTCTCCGAGAGGGCTGGCTCACGCACGGCAGCTCCTGGAGGCTCTGGCGGTGAGCGGCGGCTGTCGAGGAGCGGTCTCGGTGAGCAGAGGGCGGGGGCGGCAGGCTGAACACAGGCGCGGCTGGGGCTCGACTCGGCTCGCTGCTTCCGTGCTTCTCCTTGTCGGGGCTTTGGTGCTGATGGACAGCTCCCGAGTACCGATGCCGCATCCCCTTGATGGCCGCGTCTTGCTGTGGTTGCTCCTTTGCCGTGCAGCAGAGCTCCGACACCCGTTCATTGCGATCAGTCCCAGCAGAATAGGACCGACTTGTATCATTGGTAGGTTTGACCAAGACCTGCCTTAAAACGTCACCGTGCAGCCAAAACACCGCCTTCGACTGAATATCTCTCCATTGCTTGTATGCGCACAGGTTGCAGCGGATCGATCACTCCTTAACCGGTGTTAGGTTACATGAATGAGATGAACACGATAGCCATATATAGCGGAAGGTGTTTAAGTCATATGGTCGATCATCTAAATCCACTGTGGATCCACTAGATCAACTTGTCAGCTGTTGCCATAACCACCATGCATAATCCGAAATCACTTATACTGCTACAGCTCATACCTCCCCCAAATACATGCATCCAAGGCCTGCAAATAATAGCCTACGCTCTTTGGCCATAGTATCCTATATATAACCACAACTATACTTTATGATCAACTCTAAATGATTCACTTCCCTCCTAGTTTGATATGAAAGCGTAGCAATGACTATATGGCTGTTGTGAAAATACAACATAGGCTACTATAGATTTTGGGCATATTTCCAAAGCCTATTCCCACTTGTTGGCTGATAGAAATGCAGAAAATGAACAGGGTTGTAGTGACTGCCTCATGTCATAAAGCCTGAGCCTCGCAGTATTTAATAATTTAGTAGAATATGCCTGGTTTTGTATTACCAGGCAGAAAATTTTAGCCTGGGTGCTGCTGCATGCAGACAGCCTGCTGTCAGCTCGCAACGCGCAGCCACGCTAACTGCTGCATGCTCTTATAACATGGTAGGGCTTCATTATCACCACAACTGGAAACCAGCTGCTGGGGGCGGGGTGGGGGGGGGCAGAGAGAGAGAGAGAGAGAGAGAGAGAGAGAGAGTGTGTGTGTGTGTGTGTGTGTGTGTGTGTGTGTGTGTGTGTGTGTGTGTGTGTGTGTGTGTGTGTGTGAGTGTGTGTGTGTGTGAGAGAGAGAGAGATGGCGCAGACTGGCGCTGTCCGTGGTGCTGAAATAGTTAGGAGGCGTGTCA
>NC_139639.1:645000-647500 GCF_964638095.1 Poromitra crassiceps
CAGTTCGATTGCCAGTGCCTTGCTCAGCGGCATTGACAGGAGTATTAACCCTAACATACATGTCAACAGTGCTAACCATCTGGTGATGGTTTTGTTCAAATTACTTTCTACTGAAACATCATAGAAGGAACGTAGGCTACATGAATTTAGCTCCAGGTTAGAGGTTCCTGTGATAAAGGGCATGATGGTGAGGGAATTTAAAGACGGGACCATTCTCCTGAATTAAATAGTTTGTTTAATAAAAGTTACGTTTTCAACGTAACGGCGTTGTGTAGGTGGTACTTGCAGCAACCCATGTTAAGGGCTTGCCCAGGGGTGGATATGAACCGCCAGGAGACAGACACGCTAACCACTGCGCCAAGAGAGCTAGCTCCCTTGGCGGCGATGATTAACGTGTCTTTTATACTGGGGGAGTGAGTTTAACCAATCCACTCGCTACCACACTGGACTCACGAGGAATCGACGCTGATTCACTTTGGTTACACTAACAAGATATTACCTTATCTCTTTATAATCGGTAGTGTGTGTGTTAGTGTTTGTTCGTGGGTGTATTCATTTGTCCTTATGCACATTCTGAGTTAGCGCAACATGTTGCCCCTGTATCATCAGCTTGAGAATAGAATTTCGTGAGAAAGAACACCACTTACGTAAAAAAAAAAAAAGTATTCACATTTTGTGCGTCTTTCAATAAAGTGCACATTTACTGACGGCCTCTACATGAATCTCCCAAAAGGAGATGCTCCTCCTCCTTTCTCTCTGTCTCACTCCTTCTCATAGAATCAACAGCTGTTGAGCACACAGGAGTGAGAGAGAGAGAGAGAGACAGAGAGAGAGAGAGAGAGAGAGAGAGAGACAGAGACAGAGAGAGAGAGAGAGAGAGACAGAGACAGAGAGAGAGAGAGAGAGAGAGAGAGACACAGAGACACAGACAGATAAGGAGAGAGGGAGAGAGACAGATAAAGAAAGACAGAGATGAAGAGTGACAAGGAGACACATGGCAGCCAGACAGAGAGGTTTTCACACACACACACACACACACACACACACACACACACACACACACACACACACACACACACTCCTCGGCCCTGTGTGCGGTGTGGTGGAGCCAAGTGAGAGCCTCTCTACGGCTTCACTTCCCCTTTGCGTTTGCCTTTGCGAGAGCCGTGGAGTGGATGGTGGCCATCTTGGATTAGTCTGTCAGTCCCCCCCCCCCGCGCGCGACATGCCACATTGCTGTGGCTGGTACAAGTGCCGCGTGTCTCACTCGTGTGTGACTAACTGGAGAGTGAAGCCTGGAGGGTTAGAGAGTTCCGGGGGCCGTCGAGAGTGACAGCAGGCCTCCATACAGTTATGACTGGTGAATAATGTGACACATATTCAAGCGGACTGATGCAGCTGGCTCGCGTAAGCGCTGATACGCTCCACACATGATAAACAACCGGCGATCCCAGAGATAAGGAGGAGGGAGAGAGTCGTGACTCAACCCGGGAGGCGCTCCGGCGCCACTCGCTCGCTGCAGCCCCGTGAGATGATACAGAGGCTGCAGGCCCGAGAGAGACGGGCCGGCGCGTCGGGCCAGATACCGCCTGCCAACAACAGCGGGGCCGGGCCCAGCGCCCAACGGTGGGAATTTATCTCTGACAGCTAAGATCGTTAGTTAGATTTGCTCCGGCTACTCAAATGACTAAGCAGCTTCGCAATCATTCAGGGAGAGGCAGGGACACGGAGGAGCCATTGTTAAATATCAGCTGACACGTTAGCATCCCGGGCTCCAATAAACGAGCGGAAAGATCTTTTGCGCGAGGCGGACAACTGTGATGAAGTGTTTTCTATTACCGCCACAAGCAAAGCCAAGGTGCGTCGGATGATAAAGTGGCCGGCGCCAGCAGCAGCTGTAGCGCCCGCGCGGCCCATGCCAGGTATACCACATCGGAGATGAGATGAGATGCCTATTGAGGAAATCGGGGGGACACTTAAGAAGCATCCTGGGCTTAAGCCGGTGGAGAAATCTGCGTGCCGCGCGGCCATAACGCGCGGAGGGCGCAGGAGGGGTGGAGTGTCATCCATCCATCTCAGAGGATGGACAAGAGGGCAATTAGGACACACACACGCACACGTCGTTACTTCCTCACTCTGCTTTTTAATTAAGAGATTATGACTGACAATTAGTGGAGAATCCAATTGTCAGCGGTAATTATTTAAACAAGAGTGGAAAATGATTTGGCAAGATACAGATCGCAAATACAGAATAGATAGACGTACCTGTGTTATAGAGAAATATGAAATCCCTCCGTTGTGAAGGGATTGAACATGAATTGCTGCAAAGTTATCGAGAGTTTCGTAACGTCTACACAGGCTTTATAGGAGATCTATTTAAATCCGTTTGAAACATTACCCCGCTAGCTTTAAACAGGGAACAGGATCCTTTCCTGCCTTTAATTAAGGTATCACAGTGCTAACGTTTGACGGCACTGAATCAAGTGTGAAAGGCGTCACG
>NC_139639.1:650000-652500 GCF_964638095.1 Poromitra crassiceps
TCCCGCTGTGGAGGCTTTGCATCGTGACCAGACAGCCGGGGGGAAAGCGGAAAAGGGGGCGCGCCGTGTCATTCTCTCCACACGGGACGGTATTCCTCTCCTTGATTTTGGTATTAGGCTATTACACTGCTATTACACTGGCAGTCGTCTTTGTGGATAACATTTTAAACAATAGGTCTGTGACAACGTTTGGAGAATGATGTGTAGAGTCTCATTGTATTGCAGACAATGACAGCAGAAGGACGCCACTCTGTCACAATAAACCCACAATTGCAGCATTTAGGTTTCAAATCGGTGACATTTTCACGGCCATTATTACTGACATAGGCCACAGCCCTTCCTGTGTCGTTACAGGCTTTCAGCCAATCACAATCAAATGTCATCATCTGGTTTAACCTAATAAGATGAACATCATTATAGGTTAACATAATAATCGTATAAACCTGGGGACTTATGACGTGTCTGTGGTATTGAATAGTGAGATTACTGTGACCTTAGCACACTTTGTGGTAGGCGCTATTTTTAATCTGCTAGGGTATCACTGTAATATTGCTATAATAATACTTATTGTAGGATTGCTTAAAGGAACACTCTGCCCATTTTCAACCAGCTTTGTATCATTAGAACATCAGTAGTATATCAGAAAACTGTAAACGGTTTTGAAGTCTGTCATTTAATTTGACAGTTATTGAGTGTTAAAGTGTGGACCAGTGACATCACTGGTCCACACTAACTCAAATTAATAACTCATTAACTCAAATCAACTCTCAATAACTGTCAAACTAGATGAATGACTTCAAAACCGTTTACAGTTTGAGAGTTGATTTGAGTTAATGAGTTATTAATTTGAGTTAGTGTGGACCAGTGATGTCACTGGTCCACACTTTAACACTCAATAACTGTAAAATTAAATGACAGACTTCAAAACCGTTTACAGTTTTCTGATATACTACTGATGTTCTAATGATACAAAGCTGGTTGAAAATAGGCGGAGTGTTCCTTTAAAGGTCTTTTTCATTGGGCTTTTCTTCCTCTTGTTTTAGCTGAACAATGTCCCTTTATTGCCTATGTACAAGTCGTTTTTGGGAAAGAGACTGACAACAAGAAAGGCCAGCCAATGCACACAGTTATAGCCTGTCATCATACTCACCCTCATGCCAGTTGAAACACAGGGGAGCTTGCCAGAACAATCGACTCCATAGTACTGTAGCTTTCTCCAAAACAACTGAAGTGCAGTGGGGACCAAATCTTCAGATTTCCAAAAAAGACTATCTACACCATCATTTAGGGCAAATCTTAACTACAGCTGATTGATTTGCTTAAAATAATGGTGTGTCTGTCTTTTTATTCACCGTGTGATTGCTTGTTTGGCTGTTTTGGTTTGGTAACTCTCTAAAGAACAGGTCCCCAATGACTGCAGGTGTTTTGGAGAAGGCTGCTACAGCGCTGTGCTGGCAAACCCCCGTGTGTGTGTTATAGACTAACACATTTCATTTCATTTGACACGAGGGGGAGTAGATGATGACTTTATGTTCATTTTTGGGTGAACTATTCCTTTAACATAGAGCATTATATATACAGAATGACTGTTTTGATCATAGCTTCACTGTTATCTCTCTAAAAATCAAATCTAACAATAAAAGCATCCTCACATTTGGCTCTGTGAGACAACATCTCATCGAATGGAGGTCCATGGCTCCATAATGTGGACTAAAATATGAAAAAGGTTGAGAAACACTGGCCTACAGTATATATACTAGGTCTATTTTTAGATTTATCTGCAACGTGTAGCCCTACTGAGATTCAATGAATTGAGCCTATGCAATTATCAGGGACTGGAATTCTAAAGAGAAGGAGAGAGGGCGCCAGGCGTATGGGGAGAGGTTTTATTATTCATCACCAGCCGACTATTTTTAGCTCCCGCTGCCGTGGAGGGTTTCCGGGCACATTCATAGCAGGTTTCCCCATCAGCCGCAGGTCAGCATGGCGGGGGGGAAGACCCGGGCGTACCATAAAGCAGGTGGGGGGGGGGGGGGGGGGGGGGGGACCGGGCATACCATAAAGCAGAAAAACACAGGAAATGAGAACGCGGAGCAGGCCTCCAACTGGCTGCATTATTCAGCCAGGCACTTAATCAGAGGTGTGTAATTACCGGGTGCAAGCAAACAGCCGCAGAGGGAAACACAAATTATAAAGACACAGCTGATAGACTGAGTCACCTTTGGAAGAAAAAACACACACACACCTGTGAACATACACCTGTGTGAGCATAACAGTTAATTGAGACTATTATTGCAGCAAGACGATCAGACCCTGTAGGTTATGTCGCTTAGCAACCTCCCGCTTTAGCTACAGGATAGCCTATACTGTGTGTCAGGTGTGTGCGTGTGTGTGTGTGTGTGTGTGTGTGTGTATGTGTGTGTGTGTGTGTGTGTGTGTGTGTGTGTGTGTGTGTGTGTAGGATAGCCTATACTGTTGAAGAGCGATCTTGCTTGGCGGG
>NC_139639.1:660000-667500 GCF_964638095.1 Poromitra crassiceps
TTTAATTATAGTGCCCCCATCAGGCCAATTTGGGGAAATACTTCTGGACCTGGTAATGGTTACCAATATCTGTCATTGGGGCCAAATCTGATGTATCTGCGGTGTACCAACTCGCGGGAATGTGCGCCAACGACGCGGGTGCCTCACTCCGTGTTCAGGACTGAGTGAGTGAATGAGTGACTAGTCTCTTTAGAACAGACGAGTTGGCTTCCGCAATTTTCAAATGCTTCCGCCATACCGCCTGTACTTCGTGGGGGAGAATCATGCACCAACCGGAATGGGAAGCAGAAAGGCGGATCTTCCGCTCATTAGTCCAATCAGAATCCAATATGCCGGCAGAAAGGCGGGTCTTCCGCTCATTAGTCCAATCAGAATCCAATATGCCGCATTCGCTTGTCGTGATTGGTCGGATTCCGTAGAACTTCCTTCCAGTCTGAAGGTTTTTTTCCCAACTTCCTTGTGCATGTTCTGGGGGTGTAACGTACAGACTGTATATAGCTGCATTCGCCGGATGTAGATGATACAGTCTGTTTTAAGAGACTAATGAGTGACTGACTCACCCCGAATATGTGGTGTCATAACCCCCGGCTCCACTAGCGGGCGCCGTGGCAAAGAAAACACATAGTAGTAGGCTATACATCCAATCAGGCGTCTCTAAACTTTGGAATTGTAGTGTAGTTAGTAGTTGTACACAAGACACATGTGCTGTACGTGCTGCGCACACAACAACAACAACAACAACAACAACAACAACAACCGACCACCTCCGTGCATCGCCAGCCCATTGAATGGATTTTGTCATCACGAATCACCCAGTAGCTAATGAATATTAGATGGGAGCAGATGATACCTCGAGCGAGGAGGCTCCCCTAAGGCGAGTGGGGGGCTGCACACTCAGTGGTGTAGCACTGCCCACTGAGGGGGGGACCAAACCCAGGCACGTTTAAGAGAAACACATCCCTTGCAGCTGTGAGCATAACACTGTATAACTGTGGGTGGATGTCATGTGACTTCGAGAATGAGAGAATGTGCGTGTGCGTGTGCGTGTGTGTGTGTGTGTGTGTGTGTGTGTGTGTATGTCTGTCTGTGTGTGTGTGTGTGTGTGTGTGTCTGTGTGTCTGTTTGTGTGTACGAGAGAGAGAGAGAGAGAGAGAGGGAGGTAGGCTATTTATCTCCATCTATCTCCATAAACCTCCCATTGGATTTTACAGCGGTTGCCTCTTCATCATGAACTACGATGGATTGTATTCCAAAGCCCTCGCTGTAAAAGAGGGATTTCATGGCTTACTTTTTTTTACTTCTGAGAGAGGGAGGGGAGCGTGTGTGTGCGTGTGTGTGTGTGTGTGTGTGTTGTGTGTGTGTGTGTGTGTGTGTGTGTGTGTGTGTGTGTGTGTGTGTGTGTGTGTGTGTGTGTGTGTGTGTGTGAGACACGGCTGGTGGTGATATTGGGTGGGTGGGCTAACGACATTATACCCATTAGTAGGGCACGAATGAGGGGTTTTCTAGTCTGGATTTTTGGCACAGTGGGGTTAGGTGACATAGTCCACGCTGGGCTGCAGCAGCAGTGAGATACAGAGTTACAGTAACAACACTAAAGCCTATACCTTGTTATTGCAAGTGCTCTCTACCACACTCTCTACCACAAACGGACAATCACACGAGCACAAAAAATAGTTTCTGACCCATCTCACCCAGCCAATCACCTGTTCCAACTGTTGCCCTCTGGACGGCGCTTCAGATCACTCTCCACCAAAACAACACGATTCAAAAACAGTTTTTTTCCCACTGCCATCAGGTTTCTGAACTCCACTCACCTCTGAAACCTCACTGCATACCTCTCCAGCAATGTATATGTTTGAATGTTCTGTATTTATGTTGTCATATGTCTGTCTATGTACTGTAATGTCTCATGCTGACACATATTCATGTGCTTAACAATTGCTGTACCGAAAGCAAATTCTGCCGACTTGTTGTGCAGTCCTTAATAAATTAATCTGAATCTGAATCTGAATCTGAATCTGAATCTACAACAACACTATAGGGAGGTATACCCACAAGAATGACCTGAAGCCAAAGTACTCACTCTTTCTCTCTCTGTCTCTCTCTGTCTCTCTCTCTCTCTCTGTCTCTCTGTCTCTCTGTCTCTCTGTCTCTCTGTCTCTCTCTCTCTCTCTCTCCTCTCCACCCCCCCCCTCTCTCTCTCTCTCCAAAAGACTAAGACTTTCTTAGCCCGAGTTAGCCCAGTGGCCTGGAGCGAATGTCCTTCCTGTGTTGCCAGTGAGACTGTAGTACATGTGTACCAAGGCTTGGTACATGTTTTTACATAATTTTTGAATGTAGGGCATACTTGTGTGTTTGTCTTGTCTACTGTCTTGCAATTAAGTGTATTTCCTGTATGTCCTTATCATCTATATTGTACATGGTGAATTAAAGCAAGTTCTGATCGGAGCTCAAATACTCAATAATAGGTGTGTTCCGTTTCAATCTGCCCCCCCCCCCCCACCCCGCTCCCTTTCAAATTGAGGCTACCACTTAATGATCAGCAAGGACTCTAGTCAGTGCTCTAAAAAAAGACTGACTTGACGTAATGGGAACATTATCAAAAGAACCTCCATCGTTAACACTTCTCTTTAGTGGCAAACCGGAGACACAAGTCAAACCCATGCTGAGCAACTTCATAGTACAGTATTCCTCCTTGCATGCACACACACGCACACGCACACACACACACACACACACACACACACACACACACAAACACACAAACTGCTGGTATAAATGGGTTAGCAGGGCTAAGCTGTATTTTTTTTTTTTTGTAAAAACCTGGTGGATTTTGGTGGAACCTAGAGCAGCAGCAGCACCACCTAGTCACCACCTCGCCCGCAGCTTGGTCACTATGCCGCCTCGCTTGCCCAACTGGGCAGTTGTGCAATTTAGAATTGTGGGTCAGCCGCTCCTCTAATTATAGGCTGGTGTGATTATTGATTTTCTTTGTCTGGCCCACTTAAGACTAAATTGGGTCGCATGTGGCCCGTGAGCTAAAAGCAGTTTGACACCCCAGCTTCATGTTACGGTGCTGTGTTACTTTGGACCAAAGCGCAGGACACAGACAGGCAGGGAGACAGGATCCACATCAAGGAGGGATTTATTCAGGCCAGGGTTAGGGGGGAACTGGGACGGAGAACCAGGCTGGCAGCTGGCAGAGGAAGCAGGGGGCTAAGGTGAGCTGGTCCAGAGTGATCTGAGAAGTTGGGTCCAGGACTGAGGGGTCCAGCCAGGACTGGGGAGCAGAGCCGGGTGGAGAGGTCCACGACTGGGGAGCAGAGCCGGGTGGAGGGGTCCAGGACTGGGGAGTGGAGCCGGGTGGAGGGGTCCAGCACTGGGGAGTGGAGCAGGGTGGAGGGGTCCAGGACTGGGGAGTGGAGCCGGGTGGAGTGGTCCAGGACTGGGGAGTGGAGCAGGGTGGAGGGGTCCAGGACTGGGGAGTGGAGCAGGGTGGAGGGGTCCAGGACTGGGGAGTGGAGCAGGGTGGAGGGGTCCAGGACTGGGCAGTGGAGCTGACAAGTGCAGAGCTGCAGACAAAGGGCAGATGAGGTGAGGGATTGGAGACAGCAGCATAATGGAGGACCGCAGGGACAGGAGAACAGGGTCAGGCGAGGCAAAAAGCAGCGAGCAAAACAGCTAGGACAACGAATGGTCAAAATGGCTGCAAGCATAGACTGTTTATAGCTCCCTGTAATAGGCCCTTTTCACAGCAACCGTGTTGAGGTGGTAGAGCAGGAAGTGCAGCAGGTGTAACCGATAACATTAATGAGGCCCCTGGCACTGGAACACCTAAATGGAATGGAACTTCATTAATTCATGGAATTGGTTACACCTGCTGCACTTCCTGCCACCTCTAAACGGCTGCTGTGGAATGGGTCTTTGGAGGCTATGACCTGGTGAAGAAGGGTTTAAATACAGGAGGCCTGATGAGCGCATCGCGTTCAGTTTCAGGCCGACGAGCAGAGTGCAGAGCAGCTGATTGCAAGGTGATGAAACCCAGGTGTGCGGGTCGAGTTGACCCGGGGCAGCAGGAAGGGAACAACACGCCCACGCAGAGGTAAACAAACAACACATGGACAGGGAGAGAGACAGACAGAGAAACACTAGGCAGGCGCGGAACACAGGGAGGGAAAGAAGAGTCATGGCTGGCACCGTGACACTTTGGCATCGTCGAAAACACACGAGAAGGTTTCTACCAGAGCCAAGACTATCATCATCTGTGACATCATCATCAAGTCATCTTTCTGCAGGCTGCTCCGCATGCGCAGCCGGGGGGAAGACCCTTGTGGTTGAAACGCGTGGCGTGTTTGTTTCCGAGCCTGAGTCGTTTTTCCTGCTTTCTGCCTCGTGGGAGATCTAGCACACTCGCTAAAACTGCTATGTTTCAGCGTAGTCCACTTTGAGTACACTCAAAGTAAATGTGTTTTGCATCCGATTCAAAGCATACCTGCCAATAGGCTGTGATGTCATACCTGCCAATAGGCTGCAATGTCATACCTGCCAACATTAGGCTGTGATGTCATACCGGCCAACATTAGGCTGTGATGTCGTACCTGCCAACACATATACCGGTACATGTATTATTGGCATATGGGTATTGGCAAATGCACCCCCCCAAATCAGATCTGTTAGGTCTGTCAAAGCTCCATCAGTGATGTGATCCAATATTGTTCTGTCGATTTTTGCTGCCTTGTCGAAAAATGCTCGTGCTATGCTTATCTGTAAAGGGGAGACTTGTGGGTATCCATGGAAACCATTTCCATTCAGATATCTTGAGGGGAGAGCTGAACAGGGACCCCCTTTAAAATGGCCATGCCAATACGGATGGAGAGACTTAGGTTCCTGAGGACCAACTCACTTAAAAGAATTCAGCCATCTGGACCCGTTCCTAGCTTACCTTGATGAGGTGAGGGGCGACGGGTGACTCGCCTGGCTGGATTCTCATGGACCCCTCGCGTGGGATCCCTTGCACAATATCTCTTATAAGAACATATTGCACTTTAAGCGGCTGGTAGCACCACGTTGTTATATTGAATGTCGATTGTCGATAATGTATATATGTTGTTTTTTACTATTATTTTCTTTTCCTGTGTCTGAGCCTGTTCGTGTGTCTTATTCATGTATTGTTAAAAAAAAAAAAAAGAATTTCATATGACACCAGATACTTCACTCTGACTTTAAAACTGAGACCGCTACAGCCATTTGAATGAAATCGGGAGATTAACGGAAGACATTACCAATCGGTAGCAAAGCAGGAGAAAGGGTTAAAAATAGGGGATTTTAATGTAATGTACAGTAATTTCACATAACATCAACACAATCACAATCATTTATTTTTGGCCCACGGCCCAGCTCCATCCAGATATATTTTTCGCCCTTGATAGGAAATACTTTGGGCACCTCTTAAAAGGAGGGGTTTGCCACAGGTCCAGGGATGACAGTCATTTTCCTATCAACTAAATTCATATTCAAATCCATCTTTGAGATCTCCCCTATTCAAAGACATTGGCAGGCCTCAATTGTAAATCGTAAAGATTAGCACAACCTAATTATGCTTGTAACACTTATAATCCATCGGTAAATCATCAATAGTTGTATTTTTTTTTTTAAAGGATAGAGTATGAATAAATTGCTGGAATATTTTTCTCTGTAGTGTCTCAGTGTTCGTTGTGACTGAGTCTTTACCAAATATTCTATTATGTTCAAATACAATCCAGGCTTTTTGAACTCCTACTTTTTTTGCCCCTGTAATGAATCACTGATATCCAACCCTATTGTTGCAATGGCTGAGCAACCAGCCAGGTCCATTACAAGCCCAAATCCTGTAGCCTTAAAGCTGATGACACTGGGTCACTAATACAGACGCTGCTGGAAAATGCATTAGCTGATAAGTTGGGCTAGCTTGACTCTCTGTGTAACAACACTAATACAGTATAGGCTGACAAACTAGTCACCCATCATCTCCAAGGGTTACATCAACACGGAGACCTGAGACCTGAACCTGAGGGCAAAATGATCAAGTCACAATGTAAACGACAGCATTTGGCAAGGAAGATGGAAGATGTAACACGCAGGCAGGCCAGCTTCATATATTAGTAAATCTACATTTTATTTTTTTTAAATAATCTGCTATTCAATTTATTTCAGTGAAAGAGTTGTACACTGTCTATGTTCAAAAGTTGAAGTCAATGTTTAATGTGGGCATGGCATCCTCATAATTCCTGTGTTATTATTCATTCAATATCATAGTTAAGGTGAGACGTGGCAGGTGAATATTGGTTAAAAAAAAATGCCATTTTCTTTTTCTCATACTCTGAACCAGAAATCTCCACTTCAGTAGCACTTCAAACACCAAACCTTCCAGTTTCATTCCTAACTATATTCTGAAGGTTTTTACAGAAGGGTTTGTTCATATCATTCATAGCCTGTTTTATACATTTTATTTTATTTCTCAAAATGAGTTTTTTCCCCTCATACTCTGAGAAATCTCCACTTCAGTAGTACTTACATACCTTACAATACTTAAATCACCCAAATATGTCATATTAATCAGATTAGTAATGTGCAATGTGCATCCTGATATAGTTTGTTACAATAGTGTTAGCTGAAATGCTAATGTTAAACAGTATGTGGATGGACAATGCTAACACCATTAGCTTGCATATATTCTGGGATGTACAGTAAAATAAAAACACTGATTTGGGTGGTCTAACCTAACCTAACCAAAAACGTCCGCCTTGTAAAAAACAAACAAAAAAACAAACATAAAAATGCAAATTGACCCAGGGCCAAGGGCCCAACTGAGTGGGGTCGGGGGCGGCCCGCGGGCCGCCAGTTGCCCACCCCTGATCTAGCGGGTACAGGTCTTAGATGCATAGTGAATTGAAGAGCAGGATATTTGAAGTAAAAGTTACCCATGGTCTCTAAGTGTTATTCTAAAGGGGAATATCTTTGGAGCAGCTCCGGGTTTTAAATTCTGATGACATCCCTGACATCGTGGTTTCATGTCTTAACTCTCCCACTTCTTGCTTTGAGATAGAGTGGTTCGTGTTCACGAAGGCTGGGCTTAACGCCGCATGAATAGCTGTGCTGGCACCTTTGATTTCTGAGTGGTAGCGGCATATTCTCTCCCGCATGATGGGGAGAGAGGAGGCCAGACAAAACCCACAACTCCACCCCAGTGTTTTTACTCACTGAATAAATGAAAAAGACATGACACGGAAAGAAAGAAGGGAGTCTGCTACAGTGATCCTCCAGTGGTGAGGCCTCATTAACATGCACTTTAACATGGCGTCGGTCAGGCCCCAAACATGGTCCCGAAGAGAGAAATACACAGGCTCTGATGGGGCTCCCGCATTGTGTATTGATGAGTGTGACGGGATAGGATGACAGTGTAAAGTGAAACCAGAGAGCCTTTGCAGTGTGAGGCGGTGGTGAGGGAGGGAGCGGGGGGAA
>NC_139639.1:680000-925000 GCF_964638095.1 Poromitra crassiceps
GTGTGTGTGTGTGTGTGTGTGTGTGTGTGTGTGTGTGTGTGTGTGTGTGTGTGTGTGTGTGTGTGTGTGTGTGTGTGTGTGTGTGTATGCGCGTGCGTGCATGTGTGCGTGCGTGCGTCCATGTGTGCGTGTGTGCATGTGTGTTTATACTTGGAGCTATAATCTTGTTTAATTAAGCCATTTGCAATTTGAGAGATATTTTCTCTGCAGGTTTCAATTATTCCAATCAACACTGGAATAGCAGCACAGACACGTTTTGCCAGTGTTACTGAGTTGATTTTTCAGGTTCACAATTATTTGGAATTGACCAGTGTTGATTGGCTTGTTCTTTATTCATTCATAGAGCTGACATGGCTCTGTTGAAAACTAACTAGTGTTAAATCTAAAGGGTGTAAAAACTGAATAAACAGTGGCATCGTGTTCATTTTTGTGGTTGAATTTGATAAATTAACACTGATGATGTTGATCAAGTGAGTATAATATGGTATAATATAAAATTACTCTAGCTTAGAAGGTGAGGAAATTACAAATAACAATTGAATCATGGATAATCATCAAAACCTTTATTACAGCGTAATATGAGGTTTGTAAATAAGTTAGTGTTTGAGAGTTTGGCACATTTTCTGTCATACTAATAGAGAATACATTCAATATGGCATAGCAAAACATTTCATAAATAAGATCTATAATTACTGCAGTAGGAATTACTTTATTTGACTTCGAAGTATCTCAAGACTCGATAAAGGACATTTCAAAGAACCTTGCACCACAGATCACCTTATTTAAAGAAGAGGGAAATGTTATCTTGACACAAAAAGCATAACAACTTAAACCATCCATCCATCTATCCATCTTCACCGGCTTATCTGGGATCGGGTGGCGCGGGGGGGGTAGCAGTTCCAGCAGCGGGACCCCAACCTTCAACTTCAACCACATCTAGCAAAACTGGATCAGCTCTTTCAGACTGCATCCTTTCTCGCAGCAGATGTCGGAGAGGTTTCCAGCAGCACGTCTCACGTGAGAGGAATGTGGGGACCAGCGAGGGGCCGAGAAGAAGTTACTGCTCTGCTCCCCGCTGCCGGGAATCTCTGTGGTGGCCTGGTGCTCCTCTGTGGAGAGTCCCTGCTCACCTGTGCAGGTAACAGAGAGAAAGACTGGGAGTTAGAGAGATAGCAGAAGAACACAGGAGATTTCTGCTTTTCCCCTCATAAGCTCCTACGATGTGGCTATATCAAATGAAAATACTTTAGTCTCTTTTTGATTCAGCTCAATTGAACAAAAGTTTGCAGTTAATAAGCAGAGGCAATGCAGACCAATGACAAATAAACAACAGACTATCCTTCCCTAATAACTTGCTCACTTGAATATAATTTTGCAAATTGTACTGCTGATCCTATGGTGCTTACTGGATGGCTAATTAAATTAACGAATCGACGAGTGAATCAATTAATAATCCATGAGATATGCTGTATTTGGGCTCAGATATGAATGCAAAGCCAAACATATCGCAAGACAAGCACAGCATCATTGCAACAGTTAAGGATTGCAATGCTTGTTGCTTCTCACACATTGCTTTAACTTGAACTATCTCCGACATCTATTCCTCCATAAGCCATGTCTCGGCAGTCAGTTAACCCTAATAGGTATAAGGCAACATACTGAGAGAGTTGCCCTGATGTTGCTCCAGCAGGTCCAGGTCCAGGATGCTTCTCCTCAGTCGGGCGTTGCCACAGGAGGAGATGGTCAGGCGGATCAGCTCTCTCCCACATATCTTAAACCTTTCCTCATCGTGGACGGCACACGCCCCGGCCACCAGCACCATCATCACCATCAGAGACACCACACACTTGGTAGCAGACATGGTACGATGTGTCGCCGTGCGCTTCAGTCAGTCAACGGAGACAGGCAGAAGGGCTGAATGGATGGATAGATGGTATGGTTGGAGAGGTGGAGTGTTCAAAGGATTTGATGATGACTCCTGAGATGTGATCATGAGAGCTTTATATAGTCAACGCGTGTTCGGTAGGCAATGCTGAAATGACGATTAGTTCAGCCTTGGCGAAGGAAAAGCACGTCCTGATCTTGAGCTCAAGTGTCGCTTCAAGGCTGGAACGTCATTCAGATAAAAACCTGTCAGGCAATGATTTATGGCCGAAGGGTGATTGTTTTTTAGGTCCATGTCCTAAAGGAGAAGTTTTGGGCCTTGTTGCGGGGTCAACTCCGATCAACAAGCCTCATGAAAACATCCCACTGCTCTTTTTATGTTGGGACCCAACAGACGAAGTACCGTGGCCCGTTTGGATGTTTGGGTCCATAGTTTAGGAACTCTGCATTTCAATTCCACACCACAGGCTTTGAAGACAACAGGGCTGATCTCAACCCAATTGCCAGGATAAAATGTCTGCATTGCGCGTTTGTGGAATCCACAGAACTGTAAAATATGAAAGTTTCGTTCCTCCAGCACAGTAGCGACTGTTCCTGGTTACCTGCCCTGATTCCTTGGAGATGACTATAGCCAAGAGAACAAGGAGAAAACTGAACTCTATTCTTTCTTTTGAAGGCCATCCTTTGTATAATGTATTTGATGCTCTGCGTAGTTCGTTTAGTGTCAGGCTTTTGATGCCTCGGTGCTCTACTGAGCGATTTAGAAGGTCCTTTGTTCCTGCTGCTGTAAAATTATTTAATGAACACTGCTAGCTCTGCATTGTGAGGCTCTCTCTCTCTTTCTACTGTGTTATTGTTATTGTGCTGTATGTTACTGTTTCCTGTTTGTGTATCTGTACTCGCTCTGGTGGCAAACCATGTTTCCCCTCTGGGATTAAGAATAAACACCATACCATAACCGCCTCCCTTGCCACCGCCTCGGGGAGCCACCGCTACTTCCTGGTTACGAGCCGGCCTGGGGCGGTTGGTTAGGGTTATGGTTATGACATTTGACATACTTAACCACAACAGCCCTCAACTGTGTACACTGCTGTTTGTTTTGTTTTGTTTTGTTTTGTTTTGTTTTGTTTTGTTTTGTAAAAACTAGCTTATTAAAAGTAGAAGTTAGATCATTTCGAGCATAGTTCAGATGCCAGTAGGGCTGTGCTTGGTCTTTTTTTCTAACTTTGTTAGAGAGCCCAATTTGTCAATTAGCCAATGTGCAAATGTCAACATTAAAAAGAACATTCAGGGAAAAAAACCTCCTCCTTCTATAATTACAGAGAGCGATTTCCTTGGACATGTGCACTCATGTGGACGTGTGGACTCTTATCTTGACATATCTTGATGGATTGGAGGTAATTGGAACAGAACGCAAGCGGCACAGAAGATGTCAAGGATATTGACGCAACCAAACACACAGATCGTCACTCTAGGCCGGACGGTAGAGACGCATAATCACACTAGAAATGATTCTTTCATATTTCAAACATTGATGAAAAATGTGCAGTTCAGAATTTTAAGTTCTTCAGTGTGCGCCTTTATTCGACATTTCAACCTCTAATGACGATGTGTCTGCTTTATGGAACTTCAGTTCCCTCAGTGGAAAACACTTACGGTTGTTCACTCCTTTTGCTTTTGCAATTTTTATTTCTATCATTATTTTATTATAAGCCATTCATGTATCAAAAGCCCCAAGGAATTCCTCCTGAATACAGCTGACAACTTCACAGCCTTTTGACATCTGAAATAAGTTACTGGAGAGTGCAGTCTACATGTGACTTACCACCAAGTAGAGCTGGAATGGGCTGTAGGCTGTAAACCAACCAAAACACTTACTTTGTAGACTATGACAAACATTCATAGTACACAGTAAGTCATAGAGTATCACACTGATGTCATTTATATAATACAATTTGATTCATTTTGGTGGTCGTCTGCCTCATGATTATCACTGACTGGAGGTCATTGTTAACCTTTCTTATTTATCACTGCACCCTGTGTGTGTGTGTGTGTGTGTGTGTGTGTGTGTGTTTGTGTGTGTGCGTGTGCGTGTGCGTGTGCGCGTGTGCGTGTGTGTTTGCGTGTGTCTGCGTGCGTGCGTGTGTGTGTGTGTGTGCGTGTGTGTGTGTGTGTGCGTGTGTGTGTGTGTGTGTGTGTGTGTGTGTGTGTGCGTGCGTGTGTGCGTGCGCGAGTGCGCGTGCGTGTGCGTGGACTGTCTGGACTGCAGACTACGGTTATCTTTGACCAAAACCAGGGGATTTACAAGTTGCATAACTGCATTTGTCATAATGGTAATAGTGTAATGGTAATGGTAACCAGTAATAAACCAGTAATGGTAATACATTTTTCAACAAGAGAAAAAAAAGGCAACTGAAGTGCTTGTTTTCTGGCTCCAAAGCTATTTTCCTCTGTCTTACTTTGCCTTTATAAACCGCTCCTGGCGACAATGCAAAGTTCAAGGTCATTCTAAGGGCATAGCTTCTGTATGGATATAAGTGGTACACTAGATTTATTTAAATTTTATTCTTGAATTTATGTATTTTCATTCATTCAGTCATTCCACAGCACCTCCATGTAAATGTGTTGGAGTGGGCTTTTGGATGAAGCACTCTCTTCTTCCTCCTACAGCATCTCCTCCATAGCAGCTATTAGCATCACTTAGCATATGACACATTCTCTCTGGTCTGATTCATCTTCCTAATGCTTTGATTGTAGATGAGATGCAAGGTCATCCTCTATATAGAGTGCAGAGTTTCCCCACACAGCTTCTACAGAGACACATACGGATGCAACCTTAGCCAAGGCAGTGGCACATTGATTCACTGTGGCAAATGTCACCTTTATCCCGCCGCTATTTCCTTCCTATTCCTTCCTATTTCCTTCACGCGTTTATCATTATGTGTCATGGTGGAGGTGTGCTAGTGAGGACCCAAAGGCAGGACAGCGAGGCATGCAGGTGGTGAGCAAACCCCAAGACTGGGTATTTAATCAATCAAAACCAACGACCACAAGCTTTTGACAGATAACAGAGATGCGTAACGGAGAAAATTAACTGGCAAGAACTGACTGGGGAAACAAGACTCATATAAGCTAAACAAGGAGAGGTCTTCTCTACACCCCCCAAGTCCAACCTCTGCAGTTTCGTGACAGAGCCTTCGGGCAGCTCCCAGGCTCTGGAACTCCCTCCCCCCTGACATCAGAGGATCAGAATCCCTCACAGTTTTTGAATCCCGCCTCAAGGCCATCTCTTCTCCTCTGGCTTCTCTTAAGTCACCCCCCCCCCCAATTCAGGAAAAAGGTTCCTGAATTCCTGAATACTAATATTAAGTATGGCAGCCTACATAGGATACCTGTCTGTGTATTAAAGGACTCCACAAATACTCAGACACATGTAACAATTCAAAGTGGTAAACAAGAAAGAAAGTAACAAAAGATCACATAACTGAATATAACTGAAGTCTGACCAAATCGGATAAAAACCTGTGTGTGTGTGTGTGTGTGTGTGTGTGTGTGTGTGTGTGTGTGTGTGTGTGTGTGTGCGCGCAAGAATATGCACATATTTATGCATGTGTGAGTGACCTGTCCCCACTGGCCGCACCTCTTCCTGTGTATTATGGTGCAGAGCAATTGAGCCTGGTAATGGCCTCAGCCAGTGACCTGAGACGGTCACAAGTCCTCTGTAGTCTTGAGGTTTAATTGACGCTGACGACGCCATTAAAACCATTGGCATCTCCCCACCTTATCCTGTAATCCTATTAGACAGGCAGCCATCGTCTCTACAGTGAAGAAGCCTGCTGCTGTCTGCCAGCAGAATGGACTCCACAGTTTAGCACATTTTGCATTTTGAGAGGAAAGTGTGATGGCGTGTTATGATAATTTAACAGAGAGAGGGAGGGGGGGGGGGGAGAGAGAGAGAGAGAGAGAGCGAGAGAGAGAGAGAATATTCTGGTCTGAACTTCAAGTACAAAGTAGAGATTTTTTATTGAGCATGGAAGGTTCCTTTCTCTTTTTTCAAACGTGATCGAGAAGTGAGACAATTATCTGTACAAACATATTCACACACACACACACAACATTATTTAAATCTAGGGGTTCGAGGATTCCATCTATGAACAGAAAAACATATTTTTAACCTTAAGAATGCAAATATATTGCAAGAAAGAAAAACGTTATTACAAGGTATTCTGCAGTATTTGAACATAGTTTTAACATTGATTGATAGATTGTATTGCCCAGTACAGACAGTCTTCTACTGCTGGTCAAATGGGGCCAAAGTGCCTGGATCAAAGCATTCAAACCAATGGCCCGTATCGTTCACCTGCGCAAAGGCGGGGCAAAGCCAAACGCAGGGGTCATTGGTACCTTCCAACCCACGCACTTGCCAATTTCAGGCCGTGCACCCCCTACTGGCAAAATACAATCGGCTTTGTGCCTTCATGTGGCCATGTTGGTCTAAAAATGAGGTGTGGTCAGCAAAAACTTAATTAATTAAATTAATTTGTAGAGTTAATTAAGAGCAATGTTTGAATCAAGTTTGAGAGAGAGTTGAGATGGGACGGACAGCCCGAAAACATAATGCCTCCGGCCACGGCACCGGCAAAGGCATAAAAATGTAAACAAAAAGGAGACATCTAACATTTCACAAGCAACTTTGTAGTCCCTTGTAAAAAAAAAAAAAAAATGAATCTGCTTGTTTCTTCAATCCTCAGTATTGCATAATTACAATACTGTCTTCAAATCCATTTATATAGCACCTCCAATTAAACACGGATCACACTGCCCTTAAAGTGATTAGTGTGACATTGCTCCATTAAAAAATGTTCCCACTTGATCTCCTCGTGACAAATATCTAGCTGTGTTCAGGCAGAATGACTGGCAGTCAGGTGCTCTTCTTGGAAACAGATAACACGCTGTCTGAGAGAGAGAGAGCGGCATTGATTCCTGTCCAGTTGACAGAAGACTCATCACCCATAGCGTGCAAACAGCGCCTAAAGCTGAGGTTTAAAGCTTATCTCCACTTGCCCCCTTTGATTGTTTCCTTTCCTCCATCACATAGGCTCAGGGTTTAAGGCAGATCCAGTCTTTGACTCTCTAGCAGCCCCATATGGCCATATGGGTAATAAGGCCATTTACTGTATTACCGAGGTCATGGTGGATAGGCAGCTCTTCTCAACCCACGGTCTGACGGGTGCGGCGCCTCCCAGTGGGCCGATGATGATGGTGTCCCTCATCATCCGAGGCCTCTGGCTGCGGTTCGAAGCACATGTCGAACTTGCGCCTCAGACGCTTCCTGAGCTGGAAGGTGCGCTCGACGTGGGAGTGGTAGGTGTACTCCTGCTCCTTGAGCTTGGCGTAGTAGTCGGAGAACTTGTTGAACAGGATGGAGATGGGCATGCCGTTGAGGATGATGCCAAAGGAGATGCAGGCAAACGCCACGCAGCGGCCCAGGTAGGAGACGGGGATGACGTCTCCGTAGCCCACAGTGGAGATACTCGTCTGCAGGAAGGAGAGAGAGTGAAGGGAAGCGTGCTGAGATGCCTTCTCAAGAACTGACATTCCCCATTCAAGCCAACATTAAGCCGGTGGAACTACACTACATGGCTTCTGACTGCAGTAATTGCATGATTTTTTTTACCCTATTGCGATATTTCAATAAGCATCTGGAAAGGACAAGCCGGGTTCCTCGGACAAACCTCACAATCAAGTTTTCACAACTCCAGCCCTATCTTCAGATCGATGTATGGCCTTTGCATTTCACAGGAAAAAGCAAAAAGGCGTACAAAAGACCTGACTTTGTTCAGTTTTAATACAGGGGATGGTGGGAAGGTAAAGCATTGGGTTTTCCTTCATTTCCCCCCCCCCTATCAACCTGCCTCAAATCGCCCCTCATCCATGAAACTGGCTTTCTGAGTGACAGTCCAATAATTGAGATGTTTTTTGTATTGACAGTGCTGATCAGTTGTTTATGTAAGGACTGCTGAGAAACAGTATCAAATCAACTTCCAGGAATCCACCGGGACAGGTGGATTCTCTTGACTGTAATCAATGTGTCTGGCCAGAGTGGATATACATACATGATGACACCGTATTACACAGGATTAGACACATGAGTTAACAGCTGCCACCAGATAAATACAGATCAGATGTGCCGAATCAGAGAATCACAGAGAAACCATACTGATGATGATGTCTAAAGTAAACACATTGCAGTCTAATGCCTTGTTTCAAGAAGTAAAAAAAATATTATATTGTTGTTATACGAGCAACACAACAAAGATCAATATTATTGACACAATACTAATATTATAATGATGTAACAGGTGCAACAGCTTTCTCTTAGTACCTGTACTTTAGAGACTAGAAGGTTTTTGTTAGACATTTTGTCTACTCATCATAACTTAAGGTTATTATGCATATAATGACTAATATGAGTGAGATACTATGGGGAACAGACTCCTCTGAGACGCTACAGAAGCACTATATTTAATTCCACACCAATATCCTATATTGGAGAAAATGAAATGTTTCACTTTCGTCGCTAGGGGCGCTAGCACCGTCCTTCATTTTCTGTTGCGGCAGGGCGTGGTGATGCCATTCACAATGAGCCTTCTTCTGGCCCACCCTGGCAAGAAGGGTTGTCTGGTGAATGATCTCACTCGTATGATTCATAAACCAGGGTTATATTTATAACCTTAAGTTTTATTTCGAATAATTGTGAGATGACTCATGTATCCCTCCCGTATGCCAGACAGCTCCCGAAAGGGAAGTTGCCAGGCTCCTCCTAAAAGACGGTGCTCGGGGTACGGTGGCGCAGACGGTAGCGCTGTCGCCTCACAGCTAGAAGGTCCTGAGTTCGATTCTGGCCTGGGACGCTGTGGGTGCTGGAGTTGTGACCCCCCCATATCTTCAGTGCCTACTGCCCAGGTGGGCTATCTCGTCGAAAGGGCCTTTCTGTGTGAAGTTTGCATGTTCTCCCCGTACCCCCCAGGGGGTTCCTCCGTACATAACCCCCCACTGAAAAGATGCAGAAAATCGTCATCCGACCAGTGACGACAACATCTGAAGTTAGTCCAATGATGGTCCAATGATGGTCCCCGGGCGCTGGAAAGAAAAAGCGACCACTGCTCCTGGCCTGCCCCCCGGAGGAAAGGACAAGCCTGGATGGGTCAAATGCAGAGGACATATTTCACCGGCCACCGTCAGCATGAGTGTGTGTTGTGGCCGCATGCATGTGTTGTAGTGTTCGTGTGACAATAAAGACGGGCTGCCGTCTGAATCGTGTTTTTTTTTTATCGTGCTCGCACCCCTAGTGGCGGAAAGTGAAAAATGTCATTTTCTCTGACCCCAATATAGGATATTGGTGTAGGATTAAATCTAGCGCTTCTGCAGGGTTACAGAGGAGTCTGTTCCCAATAGTGAGTCATCTCATGATTATTAGAAATAAAACCACTTCTGCCAAAGAGGAAGCACTGAAAGGTCAGTGACTGAAGCACTGTGGTGTTCTTACCATTATGGTTAGAGAGAGAGAGAGAGAGAGAGAGAGAGAGAGAGAGAGAGAGAGAGAGACGCATCGAGAAGCAGAAGCATGCTTTAATAGTTTGCTGCATTGTGCAGGTTGCAGTGAAGCCTACTCACAGCAGCCCACCACCAGGCATCTGGGATGCTGCTGAACGGCGTGCCAGGCTGATCCACCTCCACAGAGTGCATCAGAGCAGAGAAGGTGAAGATGCCCATGGCAATGAAGAGGAACAGACAGCACACCTGAGGGGAAAGAAGGGAGTCACACTTCAACAGCAGCAGGGCCCATAATGCATCTGAACATGAGGATAATTACTGAGCTATATCCATCAGCTCACATGAGGAGTTTTACTCTGACTGACTCTGCTGTGATATTTTACATAACATATATATTATAGATTTATACCCCCCGGTTACAATACCTGTCAAAAAGTGCTGAGCCAAAAACGGACAGATATGCTCCAATGATGACGTGTGTGTCGTGTGTGTGTGTGTGTGTGTGTGTGTGTGTGTGTGTGTGTGTGTGTGTGTGTGTGTGTGTGTGTGTGTGTGTGTGTTACCTCATTTGTGTAAAAATGTAGTATATCAATTAGATAAATTTTTAAAAGCCAGGTATGATGCTGTTTTTCTTAGTTCTTGGAAAATTGACAGTTTGAAGATACAAAGTTCTCACCCAACAACAGCAATAACTTCTTCAACCTGTTTGTTCTTCCAACACACAGCAGAGGCTACCTGCTCAGAGCACTGATACACCTCAGAGGCTACCTGCTCAGAGCACTGACACACAACAGAGGCTACCTGCTCAGAGCACTGACACACAGCAGAGGCTACCTGCTCAGAGCACTGATACACAGCAGAGGCTACCTGCTCAGAGCACTGACACACAGCAGAGGCTACCTGCTCAGAGCACTGGCGGATGGTGAAGCCAAACGCCCTCATGCCCGTGGAGTGTCGAGCGAGCTTCAGGATACGGAAGATGCGCATCAGCTTGACCACCTTGAGCACCTTACTGACTTTGCTGACCCTAGCCATGGTCTTCAGGTCCTCCTGCGCACCGACGTCTTCGGAATCTACAAAAGAACAGGGTTCGTACAGAGTAAAATTCAAGCACTTTCAAGGTACCTCAACCAAAGATTTGCAGGCTCTCAAAGCCTGTTAACATCACATCTAAATTGTTACTATAAAGGCAGTTGTCAAAAATAAAGTTTACAGTATGGTCGGTGCATTGAAGATCAAGCATTTTTCAAGGAGTATATTTGAATTCAAACATATTCCTAACCTTGAAAACATAACGGTTCAAATTAAGCATTTTCCAAACTTTCAAGACTTTGTACAAACGGTACGAACCATGAAAAAACACCTCAAACATGATCTGGATGAAGTACGGCAGAACAGCCACCAGGTCAACAAAGTTGAGGGCGCTCCTCACAAAGTGTTTGATGTTGGCGGTGGTGACCAGGCGCAGGAAGTATTCCGTGGTGAAGAATAGAATGGAACAGACCTCCACCCACTCCATGTAGGTCCTGCCAGAGATTGTGTACGCCCTGAGCTCTTTCACTGTATTCATGGTCATGGCAACGATAGAGATGAGCACAAACAGGCTGGAAAACACGGCAAAGGCTTTGGCCGGCAGTGAGGAGTAGGGATTCTCCATCAGGTCCCAGAGGGCCTTCCGGAAGTCTCCCAGAAACATGGTCTGGTAGTAGACCTCATCATCCTGGTGTGGCTTAATCTCATCTATCAGCTCCTGGGTAACCTTTAGTTGGTCTCTGATATCGTCCACTTTCTCCTCAAACAGAATGCGGCAGCACCTGAGGAGAAGCAGATGGTTTATTGTTTTATTTTTTATTTTGATCACGTTTTTTGTTATGTTTTTCTTCCCATTTTCTCCCCAATTGTACTTGGCCAATTCCCCCTGCTGTCCCGGTCGTTGCTCCACCCCCTCTGCCGATCTGGATCGGGATCGCTATTCCCTCCCAGTCCCCCTCCCCCCGGACAGGCACCCCGACCGACCAGAGGAGGCACTAGTGCAGCAACTAGGACTCATACCCCACCGGCTTCCCACCCACAGACACGGCCAATTGTGTCCGTAGGAACATCTGACCAAGCCGGAAGTACCGCTGCCCAGGAATTGAACGCCGGTCTCTCTCCACGGTGGTAGTGCTTTTACCTCTACACTACCCTGACACACATGTATTGAATATAGAATATCTAAAGGTCTTACCTTGGAGTGTCCTTCATTTTCAGCCCCCAGAACTTCATCTCCTGCTCGAAATTGATGGGGCAGAGGCTCTCCATCACCCACATGACTTTGCTGCAGTAGAAGTGGAAGATATAGTGGAAAAACATGGGGTCTCTATCAAAGAAGAACTCATTGTTCTGAACATTGTAGTCGTCACAAAGAGTCAGACGCTTGACCGGATCTTTACAGAGGGCGAGGACTCCAATCCTGGTTTTCGGGTACCGGAGGACCAAATGCTTGGGGATGTGAAAGACCTTTCCCCCCACGTTGAGGTTGACGATGTTTGGGTCTGGCCTTGGGATTGGGATGTATTTTTTGTGGTCTTCACGGACACCTTTTTTGCCAACAGAGGGGCTGTCGAGATTGTCCATCGATGTCCATGGTTTCATGGAGCTGTCCTGTGAAAAGGGGAATTCGCTCTCCTCTTCGTCAACGCTCTGATTAAAACTTTTATCTCGTTTTACCATCGCAAAAAGACTGGAGCGGCGCTTCTTCAGAATTTTCCTCTTGGGCTTTTGAGCCTCCATGTCGGCAGCTCCTTAGGGGACAGCTACTAATGAGGCCGCAGTTATCTGTCCGACAAAAGCTCTCTTACCAAGAAGACCAGGTCAAGTCAGCGAATGAGTGAAAAGTGCTCTACAGTGGCGGCAGTATTCCACAACATCTCCATTGAAACTGGATATTGTCCTTCCATAAATTCAGCCCTCACGGTGAAATAAAAGCAAAGAAGATAGAAGGAAAGAGCTACTGTGTTTGTCGCTCAGCGTGCGAGAAGATCAGCAGCATGAGTTGGGGGGATTCAGCCTCCTCACTGATTCTCTAATCCTATTGCTGTCCTTTCTGTCCAAACGCAAGTTAAAAATACTGTCTGTGAGGATTAGTGCTGTGATTTAAGGCTTGAGTCTGTGAGGAGGGAAGACAGAGAGTGGTGTCATGGCAGTCTTTTAAAAGCCTCTGTGCCAATGCTTTGTAGGAAGTTCAGGCATAAACTCTGGTTACCTACACTGCTTAAGAGTTATAAACCTTTTGATCTAGCCCCTTTCTAGCACCTTTGTTATAGGAGAGATTAGTTTTTGACAAATATAAATGACACGTAACAATTACACGGGGGAGGGGGCGGATATACTTGAAATAAAAAATAAAGAGAACCAGGTGATTGCAAAGGCATTATGTCATGTTTGTGTGATGAATTTTATAGCTACTGTAGAATCCAACAGAATTATTCTCAAAAAGTCCTATTTCGCCAGAGTGAGAGAGTAGTCTGACTCACTGGAAGCAGGCTGCGGGGATAAGCTCTGCCTAGTCTGACTCACTGGAAGCAGGCTGCGGGGATAAGCTCTGCCATTGGTGCAGAGTCGACCATTTCAGTCGGAGCGAAAGGGAAATGTGAGAACTGATTAAATTGATATTGCAATTTACTGATTTCCATCTATTATTTTGAATAAACCTTAGAGGAGAACTACCCCCGAAAAACAATGCTCATTTATTTTGCACATATCCAAAAACTGTAAACAGTTTTGCAAGCATTCATTTAGTTTGACAGTTATTGAGAGTTGATTTGAGTATAGTTGTGGACCAATGATGTCATTCATGCACAAATGACATCACTGGTCCACAGCTTAACTCAGATCAACTCTCAATAACTAATGTTTGCAAAACTGTTTACAGTTGTGGATGTGAGAGCGTGTGCAAAATAAATGACCATTGTTTTTCGGGGGGGGTTCTCCTTTAACCTACAATAAGGTTTATACATGTAAACATTACAAAACTTTTCATCTTTCAACATTTCATCTTTCATGTCAGCAATGGCAAACTTATTTATTTGGAAACTGAATAATTTTATGTTCAACTGAATTAAATGTATTCTGTAATATACAATAGGCCTATTTGATAGAAATCCCCTATGGAGAAGTCAAGTATTTTTCAGTGGCCTTAACCCTAACCCACCTGTTGTATTTCCTTGTTGCTCATCAATCATATTTATTTTAAGTGTCTTCTGCATTCATTTTGCATTTCATTCATTAGCACAGAGGTGACACCATATGAAATCTGCCATTTCTGTATTTTCACAAAATAATAGCCTAAAGGTTTCACAAATCTGAGAGTGTGTCATAAAGTCGAATGTCCCCTTGGTAATCTAGTCCAGGTTTGAATGGTCTAGGTGCAATGGTCTTTGAGCTGGAACTGGTTTTAGGCGGTCTAGATGGGTAAAAACTGTGAAATCAACCCCTTTTTCCAAGTTTACACAAATAGGATAACCTTTTTGAGGTCAATAAGAATAACATACTACAGTAAAAACGAATAAAATGCAGGATTCATTCGATAATTTATTCTCATTTGTCATTTCATCTCCCCCATATACTGTTTTTCAGTTCATGAACTAGCTTGAAAATGATTGAATCACGCCATCTAGAGGCGCTATTCCACTTTTTAAGGTGGACCGGAAAATTCCAATACGAAGCTGCGAATCGGATGCCAACTTCGGCGTCGTTTATGGTCCCGATATTTTGAGAGGGCGAAAGAGTGTAATGACACGCTTCATCAAAGCGTGTGTCATCAAAATTACAGATTATGCAGAGTCTAGAAGTGTCACTGCTTATGCTTATTTCACTGGCAAATGTGACACGGTATAGCCTAAACGAGCGGAACCTTTTATCCAAGACGTCAGTTCCAGTCGGAGCCTTTTCAGCCGAACACATTCTCCATGTGTTTACCCTCAACACGGCTCCCGTGTAGCGTCTGTCGGCTTACATCACTTTACAATCTAACAGAACGGGTTTGAGGTCATAATAACAGAACAGAGCCCACGTCATAACAGCGTTGGAAGATGCCGTCACGTGGTTTGTTCTCGGGGTTCCGCGTGCTCGGCCTGACATCATCCCACCTGCCACATGCGCTGCGCTACCATGCCAAACACCGCGAGTTCTACGTGACGACGGCCGTGGGTCAGTGCTTCCACACTTATAATGTCAGCAAATTGGGAATCACCGCTGTCAGTAACAGCCTGTCAGAGGACATTTGCTGTCTGGCGGCAGACAGGATGCTGGTGTTTGCAGCCGCAGGCTGTGACATCAGTGCCTTCGCCAGGAACAAGGAGGTAGTGAGGCGTTACTCGGCTCACAGACAGGAAGTGCGTCTTCTTCTTCCCCTGGGAGATCAGCTTGTGTCATGTGACGCCGGCGGGGAACTCATCGTCTGGGACACACAGGGGGGCGATATCTACCTGCGGCTGCAATTTGATCCTGTGACCTTTGACCCGTCTGCCATCTTGCACCCGAGCACCTACCTCAACAAGGTGCTGCTGGGAAGCTCCCAGGGTGCACTGCAGCTCTGGAACCTCAAGACCAGTAAGCTGCTGTTCAGCTTCCCTGGTTGGTCAACAGGAGTCACTGTGCTGCAGCAGAGTCCTGCGGTGGACGTAGTAGGCGTCGGCACGGCGTCTGGCCGCATCATCATCCACAACATCAAAATGGACGAGACACTGATGAGCTTCACACAGGACTGGGGACCAATCAGCTCACTGGCTTTCCGGACAGACGGCCCCCCCCTCTTGGCCTCTGGTAGTCCTCAGGGCCACATTGCAGTCTGGGATTTGGAGTCTCGTCAGCTGGTGGCTCAGCAGAGACACGCCCACCGTAGCGCTGTCGCCGCGGCAACCTTCGTGCACAGCCAGCCGCTATTGGTCACCAACGGAGCGGACAACGCCATCAAAGTATGGATTTTCGATCAGGAAGGGGGCGGAGCCCGGTTGCTAAGGAGTCGTCAGGGCCACAGTGCCCCACCAACTACAGTCCGTCACCACGGCAACGACGGACAGAACATCCTGAGCTCAGGTCAAGATGGAACGCTGCAGTCTTTCTCCACGGTTCACGAACGCTTCAACAAGAACCTGGGTCATGGCTCCATCAACAAGAAAAAGGAGCAGAAGAAGAAGAAGCAGGGGCTGGCCTATGAGGAGCTGCGGCTTCCTGCCATCACTGCCTTCGCCTCCGCTGTGGCTCGTCAGTCAGACTGGGACGGCATTGTGGCATGTCACCGCGGCCAGCCGGCGGCCACCACCTGGAACCTACAGAGGTGCACCATGGGAGCTCACCGGCTGCTGCCGCCCAGGGGCAGAGGAGATCGCAGCGCCGCTACCGCAGTCGACATCACTTCCTGTGGTAACTTTGCCCTGATTGGCTCATGGTCGGGCCGCCTGGACTCATACAACCTGCAGTCGGGCCTTCACCGCGGTTGCTACGGTGATGACTGCATACCTCACAGTGGGGGGGGCGTGCGAGGCGTGTGTGTTGACGCTCTGAACCAGCTGGTCTTCAGTGTCGGCGGCTCTGATTGGCTGCTGAAGATCTGGCGCTTTAAGAGCAGGAAGCAGGAGGCGGAGATTGGGCTGAGTGCTGCGCCGGCCGCCATGACGCTGCATAGAGAGAGTGGCATGCTAGCATTAGCCCTGGATGATTTCACACTGCTAGTGGTTGACACGGCAACCAGGCGCATCGTCAGGAAGTTCACAGGTCACAGTGGCAAAATCAATGACATGACCTTCAGTCCAGATGGTCGCTGGCTGGTTACTGCGGCGATGGACTGCACCATTCGGACCTGGGACCTCCCCTCCGGATCTCTAGTTGACTGCTTCCTTGTTGCCATGGCGCCGGTGAGCGTGTCCATGTCGCCGACTGGAGACTTCCTGGCGACGGCGCACATCGACAGCCTGGGCATCTGCCTCTGGACCAATCACAGCCTGTGCAGCCTGGTGTCACTCCGCCCCCTGCCGGCCGACTTCCAACCAACCACCGTGGCTCTCCCCGGCACGCAGCCAGATGAGGCTGTACAGGAAGTGACATCGTCAGACGAGGCTGAGGACGAGGTGTACGAGTCCCCCCAGCAGCTGGGGGCGGAGCTTGTGACACTCTCGCTGCAGGCGGAGTCTCGCTGGAAGAGTCTGCTGCAGCTTGACGCTATCAAGAAGCGTAACCGTCCCTCTGCCCCCCCGGCCGCTCCGCCAGCCGCTCCCTTCTTCCTGCCCACGCTGGCCAGCCTGACGCCTCACTTCCTGTTACCTGACCAAACACAGCAGCAACAGGAACTCCAGTCCAAGGTTTTGCCGTGGGGCGTTCTGGCACAAAAGTCAGAATTCTGCACTGCTCTGGAATCAGCTTTAGAATCCAATTCATTCGATCGCCCCCTCGTCCTCCTGAAGTCGTTCGGCCCCTCCTCTATCTCCATTGAGCTCAGCAGTCTTTCGGCTGAAGGTGGCGGGGCCAGTGATGGCAGCCTCCTATTGGCCTTCCTCCGCTTGCTTGACAGCATGCTGGCCAGTGGGCGGGACTTTGATCTGGCACACGCCTACCTGGCGCTCTTCCTGAAGCTCCACCTCCGCTCGTTGTCACAGGACGCCGTCGCCATGGAAACGCTGCTCTCCCTCTCTGCCCGCCTGGAGGCTGGGTGGGCGGAGCTCCGTGCCTCCTTTGACCAATCACTGTGCCTGCTGGCCTACGCCAAGAGCGCACTACTCTGATGTCACGTGTTATTTTTACCACGTGCGCAGCGCAGCGATAGTGTTGTCATTTTCCTTTTCTGAAAACCAGAATATGTAGGCTACAATATTAAATTTGAATATACCATCCTATACTATAATGTTTCTATAATGTTATAATCATGTTTCCAGTGACCTACTATAATGTTATAATTATGTTTCCAGGGACCCCTGAGTAAACCAGCCAACTAATAACATAGTATAATTTAAATATTAATAAGTTAGCAAGAATTTAATTGATTCATTCGTTGAAATATGACAGAATTTTGTATCTGAGAATCTGCAGACTTCATTCAATGTGTTTGAACCAGAAATAAAATGTTGGAATTTTACTGCGCACGTGGTCTTGGGCCAGTCTTTGCCCTTGTCTAGTTGTTCACTTCTGTTTAAGTAAAGTTGACCTGATATCCAAACTGATTGTTTTCCATTGTTTTTTTATTGAAATTGTTTAGTTTCTCTTAGTAATTCAATAAGTTGAGTGAAAACATGTATTTTATTTTTGAAGGCAAGACATGTTTATTTGTATTATAACACATTTCATACACAGAGGCAATTCAAAGTGCTTTACAAAAATGGATAATAAGAAAAGTGCTACAAGGTAAAAAGGTCACAGTGCAAACTTAAAATTTTTTTACTTTGTGAGCAAAATCATATGCTGCATAATTATAGCTTAGATTATGGTATGCATTATTATGAGTGAATTCTGAAAGTATACTTTAACCGATTTATCCTGGTGATTCTTCCCTAATTAAATTTCAGATGTGACAGTTAGAAATTTGGTTCAAACTTTAACCAATCTAAGTCAGTCACAGAATATTGTCTCTTGGTCCATCTTACCTCAGATCAGGACCTCGGTCTGCTCGTGTGCTGGCATCAGTGTTGGGGAGTAGTGAACTACATGTATCTATGTAATTTAACTACATTTTGCAGTAGCTTGCTGGTAGTATAACTACATTCATATTTTTGGGTAGTGAGTCAATTAGTTCCAACTACTTTTTGGTCATTTTTGTGTAGTTTATAACCTTAACCAATCCTAGCGCAAGACAGGCTATGCTGCCTCAGAGCAGTGTTCAAGCTCGACAAGCTGTTCATACTGTCTAAATCAGTGGTTCTCAAAGTGGGGTCTGGGGACCCCCAGGGGTCCTTGAGGGAGTTGCAGAGGGTCCCCAGCAAAAGGGGGATAATTTCTTTTCACTATAATTCCATCCATAGTAACACAATGACAGAATGTATGTCTATTTTGTTATTTTGGTCATGGGTTTCATGCACTTTCTGTAATAAGACATCTAAAAGCAAAAACCGTATCAGATGGGGACCCTGGGTCAAAGTCTTATCAAATGGGGGTCTGTGGTGTCATTTGTGTCAGTTTAGGGGTCCTTGACGTGAAACAGTTTGAGAACCACTGGTCTAAATAAAAACAAAAGTTTGAAGACTAGTCCGTTTTAGTTTAGATTTTTTTGTGTGAAGATTGAAAATGACTATATTCGTGGCTCTGTGGGTTATGATCCATACAATGTTATATCCTTTGTGTATGGCTGTTTGTATTATTCCTTCACTGATTGACAATTTTTATGATTTTATCATAACCTTATGTTTACTCTATATTTTACCGCCTTTTACTGGACTTTGCTTTTAACAGGTGCCTTATAATAACATCTAGGGATGGGCATTGCCAATTACCTTGGCTAGAAATGCTATAATACATGTCATCAGACGTTGGCAAATGTTATATGTGTATCTGTCCCTTTACAAATAAATAAATAAATGAATGGATGAATAAATAATGTGCACATGCTGTGTCTAGTGAATAAAACAAAACTGACAATTACACAAAAAAACATGTTTATTAGGCCATCTGTTAATTAAACGTTTAATTTATTTATAGTATTCTTTATTTTATTATTATTATCCATTTTCAATTATTGTTTTTGCAATAATTCAACATACTTGTACCAAAACAGGCGACGACATTCAGGTATGTAGCCTATACACAAATGGGTTGCACACGTTGCACATCAGTCAATCACAATACAGGGAACATCATGATTTTCGTAATGGTACCAAAGAACTGAAAGCTCCATATTGCCCCATTGCAACATCAGCGCCCAGCAGCCTCCGCCATTTTTTATTTTTGGAAGCGTGACAGCGCCAAAAGAACCTCGCACAGGCTCGCAGTGGTCAGCTGCGGTAGCGCGGGCCCCTATATTCAGCCTCTCAAACAGTAACTCAACGGGAGAACACTCTAAATTTCGTGGATTCACATCTTTTCTGGGCGTACTGCAAATCTTGATTGAAGTGGTGTAGTGCAGGGATGTAAAACAACAACCATATTGTGGAAACTAAGCAAAATTTTTCGTTTTCTTTGTTTAGTTTTTTCAAGATAATTAGCTAATGCGGCTGTCGTCCACTCCGTCAGAAGTGCGTTGCCGTGGTTTTAACCTCGGGTCCTTTGCATTACTATTTATCTTGAAAAAACTAAAAGAAAAAAACGAAAAATTTTGCTTAGTTTCCACAATATGGTTGTTGTTTTACATCCCTGCACTACACCACTTCAATCAAGATTTGCAGTACGCCCAGAAAAGATGTGAATCCACGAAATTTAGAGTGTTCTCCCGTTGAGTTACTGTTTAGAGAGGCTGATTATAGGGGCCCGCGCTACCGCAGCTGACCACTGCGAGGCGCATTCTGTTTCCAAAAATGGCCGGAGTTTCGTCTCTTTCCTTCCATGCTCTTTGATGGTACCTTCTTCTTCTTCTTCTTCTGTTTGGTTTTACGGCGGTTGGCATCCAAAATGTTGCATTACCGCCATCTACTGAACTAAACCTAAACTGATCTTAATTGAACTAAAATAAACAAAATAACCCCATATCCATATCCACCCAAAGTACTCAAATTCATAATTACTTTCCAGATGCAGACGCCTGAGTTTGCACAAATGCATCTCTCAGTATTTTATCTATCTCTGCTCCAGATACATCAACCACATCCAGAAATCTCTTTGCAGCTTCAACCACCATTTCAGTCCTCTCTGTCTTCCCAGTCATACTAGCAGCACAGTTTATCACCATGGCGATGAATGCCAGGAATCGCTTCTTGTCCATACAGATATTACTGTGACTTGCTCTTTCCTTTTCCGGCTCCCTTTGTACAATCACCCTGCCCTCGTTTCTTTCCCCTTTCCACCTTTTAACAGCCTCAGCATATGACGTCCCCCGTTCTTCTCTGATTTTATTTACCTCCCTTTCCTTCTTTCTTCGTGGACAATCCACAGAACCTGCATCATGATTCCCCTCACAATGCAAACACCTGAGCTGTTCCTTCCCCACACTGCAACTTTCAATATCACTTCCATTAAGTACTACTCCACAATCCTCCTTCCCACATCTCCTACATATTCTCTCCCTATTACACACTGATGCCACATGTCCATACTCCTGACAGCAATAGCACCTGATAGGCGCTCTCTCAAAGGGCCTCACCCTGTAACAAACATAATCACTATACACTAGCGATGGCAATTCCCCTTCAAAGGTTAAACACACACAATTACTCTCTTCTCTCTTTCCTTCCCGAAATCTCGACATTCTCCTTGCTTCATACACACCTTCCACCTCCAAAAAAGTATTAGCATCCACTGACAACGGCACTTGACTTACCACACCTTTTCTTCTCTTTTCTACTCCCAACGGGAAACACTTCACACGTTCATTCTGTTCCAGCTCATCACCCTTAACAATCTCCAACACTTTTCTCCTCTGACTCTCAGACATACACTCAATCACCACCATACCACTTTTAGTAATCTTAACTGATCTCACAACTCCAACTTTCTTTTCAATAAACCTTCCTACAACATGTGGATCCTTAAAGATCCCGTCTGCCCATGTCACAGACACCATTCCCACAAGAAAAGAATCCTTTCTCCTCACAGACTCATCGCTCAATTCCTTCTGTTTTATTTCCTTTATCTTTCCCTCCAACCCTTCACTCTCAGCTTCTACCACCGCCATTTCCTCGCTCTCGTTGTCGCTACCACTACCTCTCTCTCCTCCATTCGACTCTTCCTCCTCACTACTAACAGGGGCATAACGAAGAACCCCACCACTATCATTCAGAGAACCACTATCATTCAGAGAACAGGCTTCCATTCCTTTCCCTCCACCTTTGTTTCCCAACTTGTGCTTTTTGTGCTTCTTGCCCATTACTGTCCTCTCTTTTCCCCAAAACAAGATTCTCCGCTTTCTCTTTCCCAACAGCGTAACCTAAACCCATTCGCGGAAGTCTTCCTCACAGATCTTGCGTTCCAACGCAACTCTCCGTAATGGTACCTCCTCCGCCCCTCTGTTTTGTGTGAATGGTATTGTCCAAACTACCGGAAAAGGAACTGCGAACCTAAAATATAATTTTAATCTTAAAAGGTTTATTTTTATTCTTGTTTGTAACCAACGTACTTCTGATTAAATATGAAGTTAAATAAAATTGATAACAACATGTAAATTGAAGGATTGAAGTTCAGATATATATAATCCGTGCACCACGTGACTTCCTTTCCCGTCTAGCCTGACAACATGGACGCCAGCCGCGTGCAACCGATAAAGCTCGCAAGAGTAAGAAAATGTCTTATTTGGTGGAAATATTGACATCTAAGCAGATTTGTGCTAACGTTAGTTATTCATCTTGCATACGGGTCCAAATATGTGAACCTAAAATTGCTTTGAACGTCTTTATTATCAATCGGCTC
The DNA here is from genome assembly GCF_964638095.1 of Poromitra crassiceps. Classification (NCBI taxonomy): domain Eukaryota; kingdom Metazoa; phylum Chordata; class Actinopteri; order Beryciformes; family Melamphaidae; genus Poromitra; species Poromitra crassiceps. The sequence goes on from NC_139639.1 coordinate 701,961, forward strand.
TTCGGCCGTAATGCTCCCATCATGGAGGCCCGTCCATGCTACCGTTTTAGCTAGCATGTAGCACAACGCGTCAGCTAGCTAGCACACCCCTGCTGACACATTAATAACCTTACACTGAATTAACTGGCTAAATGTGTGTTACTGCTCATCTAAGTGTAACGTTATATCTTCATTTCAGGTCACCAGGGTGCTCGGAAGAACTGGTTCCCAGGGACAATGTACACAGGTATGCTAGTAAGGCTATCATCACTGTATATATCTTTTTTCCTCTCAGTAACTTTGGCACCACCAGCGGTAATTACGTCTTGAAATGTTGTAGTTTAAAATCTTTGAGCACCATCACATGCTCAATATTTGGCTGCTAATAGTTGTTTATTCTTCGAGTTGCTGACTGTTAAATGTTTTTTATTTTCCAGTGTCATTAATATTTAAAGTCAATTCATTAGTGGTTTGTGTTACATTAATGTAGTAAAGTGACCACTTTACGTTCATGAGAAACCTCACCCATTCGGTATTAAGTTTAACTTAATTTGCTGCATTAAGCCCAAACTTTGTGTATTGTATTTTTCCCTGGTGCTTTCTTGCAGGTCCGTGTTGAGTTCATGGATGACAGCAACCGCTCCATCATCAGGAACGTTAAAGGCCCAGTCAGAGAGGGAGATGTGCTCACTCTTCTCGAGTCTGAAAGAGAGGCCAGGAGGCTGCGATAGGTGAGGGGACATAAATCCAGCCAGCCATGTGTTGGTTAGCCTGTTAAGTAATGGGCATTGGAATACAGATGACTAAAGTGTGTCATGTTATATTACTCACAGAAATATCTTATTTATAAAGGTTTTTGGTTTTGTCCCACCAGTCACTACACAAGGTGGGTCCATTATTAGTTTGTCTTCTGGTTGAAGGTGTGATCAATGGAATCACCTGGTGTAGTCTTTAGTGGAATGAAAGCCTGCATACATGCAGTTAGTGTGGATTGGAAGAGACTGAGCTTCTGTCTGGCTCTTGATGGTGGGTGCAGCATTCTGAGTCAAATGGCTGAAAATATGTCAGTGGTGTCAAACGTCGTCTCAAAACTGAATCCAATGCCACTAAATTTTGCAAACAGGTGCCACAACTAGAATTATTTTGCTCACAGTGAAGAGTAAAGACAGACATCCAGCAGACATCAAAACTACTGTGGGGAAACATGGCTACAGAGCTGTCTCAAGTCAACAGTTGTAAGGCTGTGTTCACATTGCAGAGCATTTTCCGCTAAAACGGCATTATTACTTATGGAAGGGTGCAGAGTCTGTGCTCACTGCGAGATGTATTTGTTGCAGTTGGTCACACAAAAAGGTTAAAATAGTTCATGTGAGCCGATATGATCCATACGTGTCATTCCTCACAAGATGATGGATGAAAATGACTCACTCAGGGCTACTTGGTTACCTGGCAAGGTAAATGTAGGTGGTCTTAGTCCACTGGGTTTCTCTGTCCTTGGGGATCCACAGTCATGCTGGTTTCCATTCTAGACTTGTAATCGGGGGCAATTTTACACCTGGGCTGCCAGCTGAATGCTGCCCTGAAGGATAGAACCCCAGCAGTACTTTGGGTCCCAAGGACAAAACAAATCTGTTACCTTTCTCTCAACTGAGACGCCTGGGCCTGTTCAGTCTCAGTATCTGCTGTTTACACAGATGGACTGAAAGAGACTGACACAGCTTAAATAGGACACTTGCTGTGTGTATTTTGACAGAACTACTGTAGTCTTACCTTTCTCCCAAGTCTGTAAACGTGTGACGGTATGTGACTTATTATCTTGTCTTCACAGTGCCCGGTGAAGGTGTGAGGTGCCGAACCAATGTTTGTGCAGAGATGGCAGCAGCAGAAGATGGGAAGATGGTTCCCTTGCAATGGCCAATATCTCCAATGTTTTGAAATAAATTTGGTAAAATGAGGATGGAATTCCTGTGTACTCAACTTTTTTTTCCTAACTAAAATAATGAATTGTGAAATGGCGTTCCTCTCACCGTTTTTCATATCAAGGTCCTCTAATTTAGTCCACATTAAAGCCAAAGACCCCCATTTGAAGATATTTTGTCTCTTGGACCCAAATCTGAGTGTTTATTGTTGGGATATGTCCAAAAGTCCAAGAATGGCTGTATTGTAGGGAGAGATATATGACACTATGATCAAAACAGTCCTAGATTTTCTAACTGCATTAGTGTCTTGTAAATTAAATAATGGTGATTTCCTGGGCATCTCTGGTGGTCCTTGGACCCCGTGATATCAGCCCATTGTAGTTTAGTGTGATGGTGTGGCTATGGTAGCATAAATAACCACATATTTTGATTGATTTATTCCACTGAGATTGGTTGCCAGAGTTTGTAGCTGTATTTCAAATGAAGTTAGCATAAGGGAATATTAAATGTACCCTAAATGAACAGCCTAGAATCAGTAGTCACTCCATCCCCAGAGATTTCCAAAACATCTGTTAAATTGCTTAAGCACATTCTCTTTTTTTTTTTTACTTGCTCTAATGATATTTGGACAGTTCCAAAACCTCTAGACTGTATGAGTGCAAGATTGGATGAGTATGTTAAAAAAAAAAGACATCAGATTTCCCATTCTGCCCAGTAGAGGGTAGCATCACTCCTATTTTTAAATAATTTACTGTACATTGACCACAAACAGTTCAAACAATGTCTATGAACATGATCAAATGTTTCCCAAAGCAAGAAACCAAGACCAATCTGATGTGAACAAGAAACACTTTTAGGAGCTGCTCCAGTTGGCAATGAATTGAAGATTGGTTTGAGGACTCAACTTCTTTGGCTTTCATGGCCAATAAAAGGTCTATTCATGGTGTGGTGTAAAATGTGGCGATACCCCAGGAAAACCACCCAAGTTCCTGTGGTCCTATTAAAGCTGTTTGATTGCCAATGGAAGCACTCACGATATATATATATATTTTTTTTTGAATGACAAAGAGTCTTTGTACATTTGCTTTTAGCATTGGGAGAGACTTGTTTTGATATATTTGACCGAATTATTGATATAATATTGACCGAACTGTGCAGGATCTTGGGAATAAATGAATAGTAGCTACCTGTGATATTTCACACCAAGCACATGTTGGCGGAAGACAATCTCATGCACCAATGCTGCCTGTGATTTGTGTACATATGATGTGACTTTGATATTTCAAGGTGTTCATTTACAACCAATTCATATCTAAGCACATTATCAAGCATGATAAAATGATGGAAATAAACCTCCAACTTGGTTTAAATAGAATGCATTCTCCAAATCTATACTCTATACTACTGTTTCAGTCATCATTTGTCATATCAAGGACCCCTAATTTAGTCCATATTTGTGCCACGGGTCCCCATTTACTGAGATTTTGTCTCTGACACAAACCTGAGATATATTGTGGATATGATTTTGTCCAGAATTCTCTATCTATGTGTATTGTAGGTCGAGAGAGATAACAGATAATAAACTATGATCAAAACAGCCATTCTTCAATTTGCTGGGGACCACTGGAACCCCTCAAGGACCCGTGGTGGTCCCTGGACCCCACATTGAGAACCACTGTTTTAAAGTGAGTGTTTTTCCACAGTGAGGTCATTGGTTGCAATTCCAGCTTGACAGCTAGGGTGAACAAATAGAATAGAAGGAAACTCAGTAGTTGTTTGAATAGAAAAGCAGGTCAATTGAGATTGTCACATTGACTTATGGGGGGTGATGTAGTGCTTTGGCTGTTGTACTGTAGTAAACTGTAGTAGCCTACGTTTTAATGACCCTGCATTATTTGTGCTTCGTTTGACCTATTTTCTGCGTTACTAGGTCACCTGTGCTTTCAGACCAATTAATTTATTGTGGTTTTGGGAAAACTGTTATATTAATTCAGAGCAACTGCAAGATAGTGCTGCGCTATAGCATACTTAAAATTGTTATAGTATATATGAGTGCAGGGGGTTACAGTTACAGTTTAGCTGTAGTTTTGCAGTAGGCTAGTTTACAGATTGTTTGACTAAATCATAATGTTTTGGTTTCGTGGGCATTTTGCTGCATTTTTGGTGTAGTCTGAAGTGTGTGAAACAGCATATCAGGCTATCTTGGCTCAATTGTTGAGTGTATTGGATCAAATAACATAATTATTATGATCCCATAGGCATCCAGGAATTGAGCGAGGGGGGCGCCTTTTTCCAAGCTGGAAAATGGCTGGGGGGAGGCCCACAGTCTCAGACTTTGAAAAACCCTGCTCTATAGCATCGTCTGTATATTTTAAAATTTAAACTATTGGAAAAGAAAAACCCTAACCCTAACCCTAAAATCACAACCTAAACTGTTTAGGTTGTGATTTTAATTTCTTTTTTTTATGGTTGTATGTAAAATGGTTACCACTGTATACTGTACAGTTGAAGCCAGGCTGTTGTTTGTGTGAGTATAAATACTTTTTTGATGCACTCGTTTCTTGGTGGTAAATCAAGACTTAAATCAAAATCAAGGGGGAAGCACAACTGCTGCTTTTCTATTGAAACAATGGAAATGGTATGGAAAAATTAGTTTACATGTATTAAGTCATGTTAAGACTCAAGAAAGAGTTAGTTCATAGCGTTGGACGCCAATGACGAAAACTACAGTACGACAATGCACCTGTTTTCTCCGACTATTGATTACTTACCCTCACATACTGTACACAGGAGGTTACTACAGTGCATGCAGTGGATGCAGTTCCTCAGGCCTTACTGTGGCTGAAACCAAGACGGTATCAACAAGTCATGGGACTCTAAACTGGTGAAATGACACCGAGAGACAAACAAGTCTTGGCTGCATTTCATGAAGTCGCAGTAAGAATAACAGCATGCTGGTACTTAAGCCCCCAGAAAGAGACAGACAGACAGATAGATACTGTATGTAGATAGATAGTAATATGCCTACTGTATACAGTATATAGAGAGAATTAGAATTTAAAAACAGCTTCATTGCCCTCTTCTGCTTACAAATCCATTGAGAAACCAATGCATAAATCAGGATGAGCAGCCTTTATCTTACAATACCTCACATGAACAGAAAGCAAAACTGGAAAAAAGACTGCATTCAAGAAGAAGAAGTGATGGCATCATCCAAACTGTATACAATACGCCTCCAATGTGATGTGAGCATAAACAAGTCCAAGTTGCCCACCAGTCTACAGCAGACATGCATACAGAGAGCGGTTGTCATAGAAACCATATCTACAGTGCTGGCACCCCTGGCTGCCTCCTCTTGACCCAAAAAGAAAGTAAGGCAGATTTCAAGTATGTTATTCAACAGGTTTCATCGTCAACAACATCTCCAGAGTGGCTGAAAACAACTTGGTGCCGACTCGCCTTACTCCCCTGTCATCATCATTCCATGCCTCCACCATCTCTCTCCCTCATCCACCCAGCAGGAGCAGTGGGTGGCATGTGTTTACTATCTCTCTGTCCCTCCCTCTGAAACAGATACACACACACACACTGTTCAAAACAAATCTTGTCCAAGGCCACTCCCTGTTTGTCTGCATTGCCCTCAAGGTCTAACCCGACTGGGGCAAAACATCAGTGCATGGCAGGAGCATGTTTGACAGGATCATGTCGGTCAGGAGCATGTTTTGCAGGAACATGTCTGACAGGAGCATGTCTGTCAGGGGCATAGAGACAGTCGGCATGTGTGGGAACGCCCACAAAATGTTATACGGCTGGCACGCGAGTGGGGTAAAACCACCGATATATCTCAATGGGCTGACTCACCAAAAGACGGTGCTGCGGCTCTAAACTACAGGTTTGAGGGCTCTAGAGCAGAACACAAGACGTCTGCTCAGATGTGCGTTTACTGCGGTGGTTAAATCCCCGATTGTGTCTGCCTGGGCTGGGCTAGCAGCTAAATTCTAACTTTGCTGAATGGATAGAACGGGGGATTTACCCCACCCTGACCACGCCCCCAGCCAGGCTGAGCCAGCTAAACCAGCGTCTCTGACGAGACATCGCCTCAACCTATGTCTGACAGGAGCATGTTTTGCAGGATCATGTCTGGCAGGGTAAATGTTTCCCGGTTGCTAGAATTAGGAATGGGTGCAGTCCTGCTAATTTTGTTTTGTCTCTCCTTATCGGACAAATTGCATCCTGCTCCAGGGTGTAATTAGACGTGTAGGATGTGGATTGAGTGATCCAAGGTGTGTGATTTGAACCATAGTGTTTTTTCACTTCTACAGTACACAAAGCTTCCAAAGCAGCCTATCATAAAGCTACGTTTCCCTTTTTTGACACATTCTATTCTATAGTATAGCGTTAATAGTTCATAAAGGTCAAGGACCAACAAATCTAGTCTCAAAATCATACTTGTATCACATATAAATTCCAGCAAAGTAGGCCCACGTGCTACTATTTCATTCTCTGTCCACGGTAACACCATTAGTTATTTCCTCCAATTACCAGGACAAGAAGACATTTCAGAGGTGAACTGTTAATGAACTAGTGTGTGTGTGTGTGTGTGTGTGTGTGTGTGTGTGTGTGTGTGTGTGTGCGCACGTGAATGCTTGTGTGTGTGTGTGTGTGTGTGTGTGTGTGTGTGTGTGTGTGTGTGTGTGCGTGCATGTGTGTGTGTGTGTGCGTGCATGCGTGCGCTGAAAAAATGAGAATGTTCTACCAAAGGGAAATACCTCTTTAGGTATATCCAGTGGCAGTAGTTAAAACCGGAGATCATTTTGTGGCCATGTGGGAGGCTGTTGGAATCGGAGGAACTTGGCAGCAGGCGTGGTCCCTCCGCTCCTGCTGGGTAAGAGGATGTGCTGCAGAGAGGTCACGGAGCCTCCAGGGGGGGGAGAGTCCTCTGATTTACAGACCTTGACCCCCGGCTATGACTGAGGTCACGCGGCCCCCGAGGTTTACGAATGGGGCCCACAGGACGACGACGGGATGGCAAGAAGACAATCGCCTCAGAGGTAACTAGAGGACATTCGCTGCACCTCTCTCTCTCTCTCCATCCCTCTCTCAGTTTCTCTTCCTCCCTTTCTCACTGTTACCCTCTCTGCTCCCCCCCCCCCCCGCCCCCGCCCCCCATCATTGAACTTTAGTGCACCGCGCCTCATTATCCTTGTTTCCTGCCACTAATTGCAGAAGGTGAAACCAGGTTTAAGTCTGCCTCCAACAGAGCAAGGCCAAGTTGTTTGTAGCTTATGGCAATGGGTAGGGGAAAAAGACCCGGTTACATGCTAATTATGTTTATTATATTTGAAAAAGCAAACAGAGCTTTAGTTCACTCATGTCCAGTAAATCACGCTGTAATAACACACGGGACCTCGACGGGGGAACATTTTGAAACAAACAGCTTTGGATGCGAGCATAAAAAGAAGTCCTCACATAAGTTTGTGACCAAGAGAACGGTGTCACAGGGAGAAAGAAATATACACATATACATATAGAGAGATGAAAAGAAAGAAGACACCTTGAAGGATGACCCAGCATCAGATTCAGCATTCTTTTCTTGTCCAAACCGGTCCAAACCCAGCATCAGCATTCTCGTCTTGTCCAGACCCCCACATTCCTGTTTCAATCACATGTCAGCCAAAGTGCAAAAAGGGGGAATGCCCAGTGTGAAGGTCAGAAAAACAAGCAAGTCGTTTATTTTTGAAGGTCCCCCACAATGCATGAGTTGAGAAATATCGTTTTCCCACAATTCCCTGCACAACAGCTCTGCGGCACAAATAGCAGGTGCACAGACAGACAGATGGACGGACGGACAGACAAGAGAGATAAGGTCAGACAGACAGGCAGACAGACAGACAGACGGACAGACAGGAGAGATGAGGTCAGACAGACAGACAGACAGGCAGACAGACAGACATGTGTCTGTTGTAGCCTGTTCTTGAGAGGTGGGTTGGAGGGGCCTGGGGTAGAAAGAGTTGTTTTGAAGCTCATGACCTCCCTCCTTCAGTAAACACTGCTGAAACAAAAGACTTGTGGCCTGTGTCCCCTCCACTGCCATCCACATCGCTGCTCAGCCATTGTAACACAGTCAGGTATTGTTCAACCAGCAGCGCCTCGTGTGGCAGTAAGGGCAAAGCGCCGATGTGATCAAGCATGTTTTATGGTAACAAACTAGGGGATGTACCAATATGAAAACTTTGGCCCATGCCGATAACCGATATTAACGTTGATGTTATGGCCGAGAACTGATATTACCAATGTCTATGTCAATATCTGTATAAAAACAACTTTCTATGATAATGACATTTATGAAAAACATGTGCAAACACTCTGGAGTTGAACAAGTAATCTCTTTCTTTATTTCGCAAAGATTTGGAAAAGCCCATAAATCATCAAATTTACCGCATTGTTTGCTCTCAATATGAAAATCTAGGCCGACACGATAACCAATACTGTATTAACATTGCTGTTATTTTGCTCATCGGGCCAATACCGATATATAAAAAAATACTAACATCGGCCGATACCGATATGATTGCCGATATACCGTGCATCACTATAATAAACCCATGATTTTAAGGTGAGTTACTCCGGGTCAGTGTTCACCTGTTACCCACTCACACTGAGGTTGAAAGGCTTCGCAATGCAAGCAAAGCAAAGGGCTTCTGAGAATAACAATCCAGTTTGATTCACTGTCTCTGTATTCTCTTTGAGATGGTGAGACAGTGTAAAGTCCCCAAGGTGTAGCGGGATTGAGAAGTAAAGGTAAAGGTAAAGTCCCAACGATTGTCACACACCTGAGTGTGCGAAATTTGTTCTCCGCATTTGACCCATCCCCTGGGGGAGCGGTGAGCAACAGCAGTGCCGCGCTCGGGAATCATTTGGTGATCTAACCCCCCAATTCCAACCCTTTGATGCTGAGAAAGACTTACCACTGGTTGTTAAATGTGAAATGTTGTGTACTTGTTGTTGTTGCTGTCCTTACTGTAATGTACAGCAGACGTCAGTGTGAATTTAATCGAGTTGAGTCTTGCTAGAGAAAAGGAAGTCACGCTATGTAGGCTAAAGGTTTGTTTTGATCTTTCATCTCTTACTCAACCGAACAATCAGGTTTGTTCCCTTTTCCAGAGAAAGAGACAACCGTCTGAAAAACAATTGCCCATCACATATGAGTCAACTGCCCACGCCAACAGCCTAAAGACCTGTTGAATGATTCTGGCTTGATTTCTGTGAGCCAATAAAGATCTTGCAGGAATTTGGCGCACTTTTGCTGTCATTTCACAACCGTGGAAATTCAAAATACAGCAATAAAACCGCCTGCTGTTGACACACCTGAGAGATCGGGACCAACTCTCTCCACAGCTGGGTCAATATTTAGCTGGAACAAACTTTAATGGGATTCGACAGGTTAAGATCCAGTTAAGGCGATGAATATTTGTCCAATCTTTCCATGTGCGATGACAGGTCACTGAACTTTCTGGCAACGAACGGTTGCTCTGACCTGTTTATTCCAGTAAACCACTGCAGTGCCCCAGGAGGACAAACAGGGGGCAGCCATATTGTCATGGCCTGTCAGAATTTGGGGGCGGCACCATGGCACACAACCCACCTCAGGGTGCCAGTGACCACCTGTGCATATTTCCCACCCTGTATCTAGAACAGCTTCCTCCACTCTGTATTACCAGTTACAATACATAAACAACACAATGTAAAATGATACAATTTTATTGACCTTAAAATGTATGATTCAATACAATTTGATACAATGAAATGGTGGTGTTCAGGATCTTATGGCTGTATCCTCTTTATGAGGGTCTTTCAATGCCTAAATGGAATGACAGTTGTGAGCGATGATGGCAAGCACACTTCAGATTCAGATGACTAAAAATATGAATGAAATATGAAACTGTCTGGAATAACATCTGGGATAAGAAAGAATCAAAAATCTCTAGTCCAACCCCTTGAGATAACCAAGGCCCATCTCAAATGTACATTCTGGAATGAAATAAATTGCAAGAAAATATTACAATAAAAAAAAACAGGAAAATCAATGACACTGAGCACAGCCAGGATAAAACGCAAGACTGCCTCTGGTAGTTCCATGCAGAGATCACTTAGATGTCATAAAATGAGGAGGCATAGGTCCTACAATCAACTCAAGCCAACTTTACTGTGGAAACAGGAAGTAGCAGAACCACTTCACACTCCGGGCCACTTTTTCAGTTCAAGATTATAGGGATTAAAGATGGAGCTATTCAACAGATGGTGAGGGATCGTGTACTCAATGTGACATTGAAGCAACAAACATAAACCTCTTTTCATTCAAACTTCATGTCACGTAACTAATGGCAGAATTGAACCCAGGAAGTAGCGGGGAAGGGGGGGGGGGGGGGGGGAGAACTTCAAACTGCTCCTACAATACAAAAGCTTTTTGATACTGTACGTCGCGCTACGCTGCTAATATGCTAGTGAGGAACCCCAGAGAGGGAGTGGATTCAAATGCAGATAAGGTGCTGTCCTTTTCAGGCCTCTTGGAGCAGAACGAAGTGTAAAGAGAGCGCAGCTGCTGAGGTGGACTCACAGGTCACAGGTCACATCCCCTACTGTCCTGGAAGAACACGCTCTGTTACGCAAGTCTTCTTTCATTTTCCTACCCCTTTTTCCCCCTTCAGATTCCTCCCCCTATTTTCTCCTTGGCCAATTCCTCCTGCTCCACCCCCTCTACTGATCTGGGAAGAGTTGTAGACTAGCACCTGCTCCATCGCTTACGTGTGCACTCGCCGGGCGCTTCTTTTCACCTGTCAGCGAGGCGTTTCACCGGCAGGATGTATCGTGTCCTCTCGATCACCCCGTTCCCCCCAGTTCCCCTCCCCACCGACCAACCAGAGGAGGCACTAGTGCAGCAACCAGGACACGCACCCTTAATCCGGCTTCCCACCCGCAGACATGGCCAATTGTGCCTGTGGACGCCCGACCAAGCCGGAGGTAGCACACCACACGGGGGCTCGAACCTGTGACCCTCATGTTGGTGGGCAGGGAATCTACCGCTGCATGACCCAGACGCCCTCATTTTTCTTCTCTTACGAGGATGACTGCTCGTTACCCACATCTTTCCTAGACTGGGCCTCATTCACAGTTAAATCCCACTCCCAATCTGCTTCCTTCTCCATTCCTTGTTGATTAAATAGGGGATTAACAGCGTAATGAAGTTGAATCATGGTGATTAATATATCCAGCGCCCCCGAGTGGCCCTTAAACATATTGTACTGTACGCATGCTTGAATGTTTAGCAGGAGGTTAATTAGATCATGGGAAGAAGGAATGGCTGGATAAACAGAGGGGTGGATTTCTGGGACAGGCCTGAGGAACAGCCGCATGCTCTCAGGCTCTGGGGTGACTAAACATCTAACTGCTGCTTATCACGTCTGAAACTTAACTGCTGCTTATCACGCCTGAAACTTAACTAACTGCTGCTTATCACGTCTGATACTGAACTAACTGCTGCTTATCACGTCTGAAACCTAACTAACTGCTGCTTATCACGTCTGAAACCTAACTAACTGCTGCTTATCACGTCTGAAACTGAACTAACTGCTGCTTATCACGTCTGATACTGAACTAACTGCTGCTTATCACGTCTGAAACTTAACTAACTGCTGCTTATCACGTCTGATACTGAACTAACTGCTGCTTATCACGTCTGAAACCTAACTAACTGCTGTTTATCACGTCTGAAACTGAACTAACTGCTGCTTATCACGTCTGAAACTGAACTAACTGCTGCTTATCACGTCTGAAACCGAACTAACTGCTGCTTATCACGTCTGAAACTTAACTAACTGCTGCTTATCACGTCTGAAACTTAACTAACTGCTGCTTATCACATCTGAAACTTAACTAACTGCTGCTTATCACGTCTGAAACTTAACTAACTGCTGTTTATCACGTCTGAAACTTAACTAACTGCTGCTTATCACGTCTGAAACTTAACTAACTGCTGTTTATCACGTCTGAAACTTAACTAACTGCTGCTTATCACGTCTGAAACCTAACTAACTGCTGCGTATCATGTCTGAAACCTAACTAACTGCTGCTTATCACGTCTGAAACTTAACTAACTGCGGCTTATCATGTCTGAAACCTAACTAACTGCTGCTTATCACGTCTGAAACCTAACTAACTGCTGTTTATCACGTCTGAAACCTAACCAACTGCTGCTTATCACGTCTGAAACCTAACTAACTGCTGCTTATCATGTCTGAAACCTAACTAACTGCTGCTTATCACGTCTGAAACTTAACTAACTGCTGCTTATCACGTCTGAAACCTAACTAACTGCTGCTTATCACGTCTGAAACCTAACTAACTGCTGCTTATCACGTCTGAAACCTAACTAACTGCTGCTTATTGCGTCTGAAACCTAACTAACTGCTGCTTATCACGTCTGAAACCTAACTAACTGCTTCTTATCACGTCTGAAACCTAACTAACTGCTGCTTATCACGTCTGAAACTTAACTAACTGCTGCTTATCACGTCTGAAACCTAACTAACTGCTGCTTATCACGTCTGAAACCTAACTAACTGCTGCTTATCACGTCTGAAACCTAACTAACTGCTGCTTATTGCGTCTGAAATAGGGATGTTCATCAATTATCGAAAATCGATAATCGATCGTTAAGGATTGGAATCGATCCTGTGGCATTTGGATCGATTTTTTAATTATTAAAAAAAAAAAAAAAAAAAAAAAAAAATTTGGACTAGGTTTGGGTGGAATTCGTTCCTCCTCGCCCCACTCCATTGCACAGCCGACTAACGTGAGGTGGAGCTTCATATAGTCTCTAGTTTTCTGGCTGGGCACGGGCCTTTGTGCCAACAAAACTGTTTTAAACATGAGAAATTCACACCGGCATGCGCCGGGGACAGCAGTGTTGGAGAGGAGACACATTGAAATAAAGAGTTCATTGAGGAGAACACGTTGTCTTTCGTATTTTCTGCCATAGGCATTCATTTTGTTAAAAAAAAAAAAAAAAAAAAAAATTGAAAATATTGAAAATATTGAAAATTTTCTAAGTATTAATAAAATCGATAATCGATAATTGATCGTTAATTCTCACCGATTATCGATTTTGGAAAATTTTCAAAATGAACATCCCTAGTCTGAAACCTAACTAACTGCTGCTTATCACGTCTGAAACCTAACTAACTGCTTCTTATCACGTCTGAAACCTAACTAACTGCTGCTTATCACATCTGAAACTAACTGCTGCTTATCACATCTGAAACTTTGGGTCCAAGAAATGTAAAGTTGCTGTCTGGAGAGCTCGTTTAACACCGACAGCTTTTAATCATTTAAACACAATTCCCAGACAATAAGAAAGCCTGCAAGTTATTTGCAGCTAATGACTTTAGCATGGAAAGCATCCATGACCTTGGGACTTAGTCTGGCCTCGGCAGGCTAAACAAGACATTTGGCACTGCAGGGTTTCTCATAGTTTACATATCACACAGACACCATGTTCTTGATATGCAGCTATAAATAACTCGTACGTTTTCAGTGTATTCAATGTATTTTTCACTGTGTTCATATATGATATTACTACACTGTTAACTTTCACCTATAGTCAAGTCAAGTCAAGTCAAGTTTATTTATATAGCCCTAATTCACAAGCATGTCTCAGAGGGCTTCACAGAAAATATGTCTAGCTAATTCTAGCTGACACAACAGTAGCAAGAATATACAGAATAAAGATAACATTTGAACAATTGATGGAGAAATATAGAAAATATAGAAATGAGGATAGAGCAGAGGAGAGAGCAGGAGAAGGGAGAAGAGCAGGGGGAATGTGAGAGAGTGATGGGGTGGGGAGGGAATGGGAAATGTTGGAGGGTATAGGAGGTGGGGAAGGAGCAAGAGGAGAGAGCAGGAGAGGGGAAGGGGGGGGGTGTGTGTGGGGGGGAAGAGAGCAGGGGGAGGGAGGAGGTGGGGAGAGAATGGGAAATGTGGGGGAGGAGAGAGCGTATGGAAGAGTATAGGAGTATAGAGGAGTGTGGGAGACTATATGGAGAGAACAGGGAAGGGAGGGCTAACTGACACAACATTAACAAATTACAATAGTAATAATAACACATCGAACAATTATATGATAGAGAAATATAGACACACATCTTGCAAACGGACATATGTCGATTTCTTAGCAACCAAACTATGCCTAATTGAATTGGCTGCAGGCCTTTAGTAGTGAGTCCCTTTGCCAAATAAACACATGTTCACATATATAGCTTATGGGTGCCTCGCTTTAGGGAAGAATGGGTGCCATGCTTTAAATAGTGGCGAAATATTAAAAGCATGGGTGCCATGCTTTAAATAGTGGCGAAATATTGGAGGGGATAGAATGGGTGCCATGCTTTGGAGTAGAATGTGTACTATGCTTTAGAGTAGTGGGGGAAGGGGGGAAGAGGAGAAAGCAGGAGAGTGGAGGAGGGAGGGAGAGCGGGGGGATGTGGGGGAGGAGAGGGAGGAGGTGGGGAGAAAATGGGAAATGTGGCGGAGGAGAGAACAGAGAAGGAGAGGTGGGAGGGTGCAGGGGAGGGAGAGCAGGGGGAATGTGAGAGAGGGGAGAGCAGGAAGTGGCAGGGATTCGGGAAAAATAGGGGAGAAGAGGAGAAGGAGAAGGAGCAGAGGAGGGGAGAAGGAGGAGAGAGCAGGAGAAGGGGGGGGGGGGGGGGCGGTGGGATGTGGGGGAGGAAAGAGCATGGAAAGAGAGGTGGGGGGGAATGGGAAATGTGGGAGAGGAGAGAACAGGAAGGGAGACATAGTAATATGTCATACAACCATCAACTGTTTCAGTTTCAGTTTCACTATAGGCTATTAGGGCATTATTTTCACAAGGCATGACAGTGTGTGGCTGGCTGGTATTGTTTTCACCTTATGAGTCTGTGTGTCATCAAGGAAAAATGTGGTCCTGGAGACACCTATAACGGGAACTACCACAGAAACGGTTTTGAATACTTTGTCAGGAGAGAGCAGGAGAAGGGAGGGGGGGGGGAGCGGTGGGATGTGGGGGAGGAAAGAGCATGGAAAGAGAGGAGGTGGGGGGGAATGGGAAATGTGAACAGGAAGGGAGACATAGTAATATGTCATACTACCATCAACTGTTTCAGTTTCAGTTTCACTATATTAGGGCATTATTTCCACAAGGCATGACAGTGTGTGGCTGGCTGGTATTGTTTTCACCTTATGAGTCTGTGTGTCATCAAGGAAAAATGTGGTCCTGGAGACACCTATAACGGGAACTACCACAGAAGCGGTTTTGAATACTTTGTCAGGTGTTTATATGTCTGTCTGTCTGTCTGCCTGTCTGTCTGTCTGTCTGTCTGTCTGCCTGCCTGCCTGTCTGTCTGCCTGTCTGTCTGTCTGCCTGCCTGTCTGTCTGTCTGTCTGTCTGTCTGCCTGTCTGTCTGTCTGCCTGTCTGCCTGTCTGTCTGCCTGTCTGTCTGTCTGTCTGTCTGCCTGTCTGTCTGCCTGTCTGTCTGTCTGTCTGTCTGTCTGCCTGTCTGTCTGTCTGTCTGCCTGTCTGTCTGTCTGCCTGTCTGTCTGTCTGTCTGTCTGTCTGCCTGTCTGTCTGCCTGCCTGTCTGTCTGTCTGTCTGTCTGCCTGTCTGTCTGTCTGCCTGTCTGTCTGCCTGCCTGTCTGTCTGTCTGTCTGTCTGCCTGCCTGTCTGTCTGTCCATCTGCCTGTCTGTCTGTGGACAGATTTTGTGAACGTGATGCCGTCACGAAAACTTTACAGGTCTGTAGTTCACATTCAAATGAAGGTGAGGATGGATGTGGCGTGTCCACATGATAGCGTCACAACAACCGTGCAAAATGCAGACACAAACCTTTACAGGTGTGTCGTTCACATCACAAAGACGGCTGAGTTTGAAGATGGGTGTGGTCCGAGGCGAGCAAGGGGGCGGGGAGGTATAGGACCCCTCCACTTTACGCCCCTGGCCCACATTCGTGTCACGGCTGGTGTGATCCCATCATCTTTATTACAACTTGAGTCATGCTGCTGCTCAGTGCCACGGTGGATGCAGGAGGCTACGCGAGCCAAGGGGCGACAAAAGTAGATCAGTCACTAAAGGGGCCTCATAGGGTTTCTCATAGTTTACATATCACAGAGACACCATGTTGTTGATATGCAGCTATAACTCTGTATTTTTCAGTGTATTCATATGCTATTACTACACTGTTAAAGGAACAGTTCACGCAAAAATGAAAATTCTGTCATCATCTACTCACCCTCATGCCAGTTGGAACACAGGTGAAGTTACTCCATATTATGCACAGGGGGGAAACAGAAAAATAGTCATCATTGACTACAGTTGAATGACTGGCTTACTTAGTACTTCAGTACTGAAGTCAATAGGGACTAATTTTCTCTTGAGTTGTGCTGCTGGCAACCTCCCTGTGTGTTATATGGGACAAACTTCACCTGTGTCAACTGTTCCTTTAATCTTCACCTGTAGTAATGCATCATAATACCACCATCAACTCTGTTTTGCATAAGATGCCGAAATATTAGTGCATTATTTTACAACTTGAATCATTGGATTTATTTGCTGGAAGTGAGGAGAGGTCAAGGCAAGGTCAAAGGTCAAATTTCCAATGCAATGTCACACTCAACAGACTATCGTTTTCCTCACTGTTGTCTTCCCAAATGTAGCCACTGCACTGACTGAGCCTATATGGATCAATCGCAATATTGATTGCATTCTTAAACTGTCCGCATGTGTTTGCTCAGCCTCAGTGTGCCGTAGCACAGCCCAAGTTAAATAAATGGCTGTAGATTTGCAGCACGTAAAGAACGTACAGCGTACACAGCTGCTGAGGTCAAGCGCACTAACAATTATTTACTTTTCCCAAAATGGGCTACATCGTGTACATTCTGTACTCTCCTGTTTCCTGCCAGCTGGGACAGTCATTCAGGCTGTGAGGAGTTGAAACCGAGGGAGAGTAGCTGCTACAGCATCTGTGGAAGTGGAGACGCGCAGGCTATGACTCTTCCTCCATCAGTGACCGAGATTCCCTGAAGTAAAAGTATCTCACAGCAAACAAATACCAAGCCAGTAGGCGGAGGCCAAAAAAAAAACATGTTCATCTGTATCACTTACCACACATGTCTATGCATGTGTATGTATGTAAACCAATATGCTATGGATGTCAGGAATGTGAAAGGAGACGATAGGTGTGTGTGCATCCAAGCATGCATGCACGAAAGAATTTGGTTGTACATGTGCATGAGTGGAGTGTGTTGTGTAGGTTAACGTCTCCGGGCAGCGACCCAAAGAAGTCACTGGAGCATACAGCCAGATAGTTTGAAGTTGATTTGTCTCGGTGCACGGAGTGACGTATCGCCTCGTTGACTGCATCTTCATCCTCGTTTTAGCCCGTGTTTATGTGTGTGCTCTGATACACGTGTGCAGGCTATTCATTCCTCCATGCCAACGTTACCGCTGACACAGGAAAGCCGAGCTGCAGCTGTCAACCGTGTTGGTCAGGCAGGCAGGCGTGCAGGCCGCATGCTGTTTTGGTTCAAACTGAGCCAGAGAGCGATGTGTCCGGTCCCCCATATCCCCCTCGCATGACTCAGACTGACCTTTGACCTGACCTGTGATCAAGACTGATCGCTCGGATGCCTCCACTATACACATCATACGCCAGGACACTAATGCACAGGTGCAAAAACTCGCACGCATTGTCCATGTACAGCAGTGATACTCAACTTGCGGCCCGGGGGTCAGATGCGGCCCGCGATAGGGTGCGGAGTAGCCCCCCGACCATTTTCTAATTCACATTATAAAACGGCTCTCTCAAATCAAGCAATCTGATTGGTTCACAGCCATTGTATAAATCCAATAACCCACTCCAATAACCCATGGCCATGGGTTATTGGTTGCCATGGCAACTCTCTTACTAAAAGCCTTTGGTTACCTCAAAAAAAACAAATGGCGGAGACAGCTGTCAGATCCTTGTGAATCGATCTTCGCTTATAACTTTACTAATACTTCGCAGAAAATTATGTTTTGTACAAGAATAAATGCGGGCTAATGTCTTCTTTGCAAAAAAAGGCTGTTAACCCCGCATTCAACCCCGCATTTAACCCCGTAACGTTAGTTGGTGTCGGGCTTTGCAGAAAGCACTCAGCTTCTCAGCAAGCGCTGAGAATGCAGCGCTGCGCTCGAGCTGCCTGTCGGCTTTCCAGAACGCTCTCAGCTTCTCAGCAAGCGCCAGGATTGGCCAATGTCAACTTCAGTCTCCAGAACGATCCAATCAAATCACCCGCACGTTCTTGCGGTCCCGCCTTACAGTAGTGTTTCAACTGACTCTATCAGAATACCATGCCAGTCTGACTTATAGTATTATTATTATTATATTATTATACTTGGAAACCGTTTTATAAAAGCAATATAGCACTCGAGCTGCGTGGTGTTGTGGAATATATCCCGCTGATAAGCTGTTATCCCACGAGGCCGCAACACACTTGCTCTCATGCTATATTGCTTAACCCTTGTACACTGCTAACTAATACTTACCCTTCATTGTTATGCCCCTCCCATTGTCCTGTTTTGGCTAA
Organism: Poromitra crassiceps; assembly: GCF_964638095.1. Lineage (NCBI taxonomy): Eukaryota > Metazoa > Chordata > Actinopteri > Beryciformes > Melamphaidae > Poromitra > Poromitra crassiceps. Next base: position 720,515 of record NC_139639.1, read on the forward strand.
TTATTTTTCTAATGATAAGAATGGTAAAAAAAAAAAAAAAAACTTTTTTCTTTTTTCTTTCAAACATTTTACCTTCAGATGAAGCTATACATACCAAAAATATTTATTCATTTTCAGAAATGTAACCCATTATAAGCCAGTTTGTCTTGACTATAAACAGTTTCACTTGCTGCTTTTACAGATTTCCACAATCTCTGCACAAAATATAATCCAAAGGGAATGTTTTTGGGTGGGATTATCACAGTGGGGTCTATGTAAAAGATTATTACCAATATTTATTTTGTTCCATTGTTACTTTTTATTCAGTGACAATTTAAAAAAAAAATGCACTGTATATTTTTTTAGACCATCTAATTCACCATTTTTGGGCAATTAGAGTGAGTCCTTCTGGGCAAGTACTAACCATTTTTGGCCTCAACAACAATAGAGGGAGAATCTTTTTTTCCTTTTTTGCTCAATCTCATGTTTGCTCAATCTCATGTCTCAATGTTCATTACTTTTCAGAATTTCAACCCTTTCAATGCCAGTTTTTAGTAATTGACCATTTCCTTGACCGGCCAAGGGTGCATTCTGTCATTCTGATGCAGGTCATAAACAGACTCTGTCTAGCCTAGTATGTGCATGATCAGGACACATCGGGATGGGGCTTTGGTGGGGGGGGGGTGGGGGGACAGCTCAAGTTGCTTGTGTGTGTGTGTGTGTGTGTGTGTGTGTGTGTGTGTGCGCGCACACACACACACACACACACACACATCCATATGAACACCATTTTAGCTGAAATTATTTATTCCATTGGGCTGTAGTGGTCCATAATGCAGCACAAACAGAAACCAGCTAAATTGATTGCAATAGATGCATGAGAAAATGTTGCAATCTGCTGAAAAATATTAAAAACCATAATTTTGAAGCCTTATGTCCAAAATATCTGGAGGAAGTCATAAAAAAATGCTTTTTTGTAAAAAGTGTCTTGGAGCTCAAAAATAGCACTTTTTTGCACTTTATAGATGCATGCCATACATGAGAAAATGTTGCAATCTGCTGAAAAATATTAAAAACCATAATTTTGAAGCCTTATGTCCAAAATATCTGGAGGAAGTCATAAAAAAATGCTTTTTTGTAAAAAGTGTCTTGGAGCTCAAAAATAGCACTTTTTTGCACTTTATAGTGGTTTTCAATGGGGAATCTATCTATTCATTTCTGGATATAACATAAATGCAGTAAACATTTTTGATTCCCGGGGCCAAAAATGAGCTGAGGCACTGAAGTGTGAAAATCCTTGATATATGCCCCAATCCCCCACCCAATTTCAAAATTCATCGCCATTTGACCATTTATATCACATTTATAACAATGCGCACACAGAAAATTACACTGCACTAGCCCAAAATGTACCAACACTGTACAAGGGTTAAATGAAAACTAACATGAAATAAAATTTGACTGAGCTTTAGCTAAATTGTCAAATACCGCTCTCTGCTTGCCACCCAGGTAGGCTACTTGTATGTACTTACTTACTAACTTAAAGTCGAGGTGAACCGGAACGGAATGCACTAGCGTGAGCGTCGGAGACTGAAAACAAATTGAGAGGCGGACCATATACGTGTGGATGATTTGATTTGACAATTCTGTCGACTGGCTTTGGCATTGGTCAATCATGGCGTGTTCCACCCCCAAATCGAGTGGGATTCAGCGTGTTGTCGTGCTAAGCGAGTGGGATCCGCGGAGTACCAGGCAGCCACCTGCTTCGTGCGGAGCGAGCGGACAATCCGATGCATGGGTGCTGCCCGCCCGCCTGGAATCTCCGAGGGGCGACCCCTGACAACCACGCTCTCAAGCGCGCGCCATTTACGCTATTTCTGTAAATACGATATTCCTGGAATGCGCGTTTTAACGAGCCAGTTACATTTCTTTGCATTCTTAGAGATTATAGTTTTTGTTTTTTGTTCATGTTTCATGCAATTGGCCAAGTTAGTAGTTAGTTTATGGGATAGGAATTCTGCCAGATGACAGGCACTAGGCGCCATTTTCTACTTCATTTGGAAGAGAAAGTTATCCTGAAATGAAGATTTGATTGACAGCTGCATGTCATGATATGATTGGTTGAAATGGGGTAGAAATTTGATAGTACTAAATTACTGATATCAATGAAATCTTGAAAAATGAACTTTTGATGTGAAAAAGTGTGAAAAACTAAAGAAATTAGATTTTTGTGATTTTTTTTGCATACATTATTAAATAGGTGCACTGCATACCCAGGTATTTGAACTAAAAGAAAAGGAAAGTCATTTTTGGGTTCGGCTCGACTTTAACCTAACTAACTTAACCTAACTAACTATTTGTGTGCACAAAATTGTCAGACAAGAAATGTATATTAATGTTTGCTTATTACCTGGCCCTAGCCTGGGTATACCCAGCCTCCACGTGACCTGCTCTCAGTCACTACGTAGTGACTGAGAGCAGGGTCTGAGAGCAGGTCACGTGGAGGCTGGGTTTACCCAAGGCTAACCTGGCCCCTGGACTCTCATTTTGCAAAAGTGGCCCCCGGGCAAAGCAAGTTGGGTGTCCCTGATGTACACGTTTGCACACATGCAGAAGAACACGTGCATTGGTCCCCGCGCACACACACAAACACACGCACGCACACACACACACACACACACACACACACACACACACACACACACACACACACACACACACACTGACACACATACCATACCACCATACATGGGATCACAAGGTGAACACTGCTGCGGCACATGTGAGCAAAGTCAAGAGCACAGACCACAGGTTCGGCATAAATGGTGCAAGTCTGAGTCTTAAAACTTTTTTTTTCTTCCAGATTCCCGAGATTCAAAAAGTTGAATCCAGCCATGCCCCTAAAGTGTTTTGTGTTGAACAAATCAGTTTGACATCTGTGGACCCTCTCTAAATACACATTAATAAACCAAAGTAAACTAAAGGAAAGCTATTAATCTAGTGTAAACAGAAGCACACGTTCCTGTGTCACCTGTATCAGCAGATCCTTGGCCTCATTGTGTGTTTTAAAGGGTCAGTCACATGTTTCTCATGTGGAAGCTTTAGTGTGTGCATGCTGCTCGGCAGGATGTTCCAAAAACAGAAACCCTGGTGGAAATGTGAAGCAATGCCCTCATAAAAGGCAGCGGTCAAACGTTTGTCTGGGGAGAGAGAGAGAGAGAGAGAGAGAGAGAGAGAGAGCCCCTTCCCTCTCTCTATTTCAAGCACAATCAATATGTATATATATCTGTATATATTTCAATACAAAATATTGTTGACACGGTTGTTGTTCGAACTACCTGTATTTTGTTACAGTAACATAACGTTTCCGTTCTGTATGTTACAAACTGTTTTTGTTTTTTTCTCCCTATGTCTGTACAACCATGTACAATGTGCTTTGGCAATACTGTAACTCACTATGGTCATGCCAATAAAGCCTCTTTGAATTGAATTGAGAGAGACAGACAGACAGACAGACAGACAGAGAGAGAGAGAGAGAGAGAGAGAGAGAGAGAGAAAACAAAATGGAGCCTTGGGAGCCCTTTCATTACGGCCCAGGAACGGTTCCCATCCGGACAGCATGCGGGCGACCGTCCTCACAGTAAGTCACTGGATGTGTCTCAGGACTGCCCGGGACGCGGCGGCCGATGCTGTGCGGCCTGTTTGTACGTAATCAGAGGTGGAACGAAACACGCCTCATCTCTCAGGCTTCCATGTGCCTCTGGGCCGCCCATGGTGGGTACATGGCAGTATGCAGGCAGACAGAAGTAGTAGATCAGTCACTAAAGGGGGGCCTCATAGGAGAAATGAGCAGGTGTCCCAACACTGAGAGCACATAAACTCATATGCTCCCGCTTGCACCACTAGGAGGCAGTAGTGTGTTTTACCTCGCCCAACTGCTGAACTGGGCCTCTCACCAGAAAATGAAATGGGAATTGGAAAATTGGTTTCGAGGCTTTTCCACTGCACGTTCACAGGCACGTTTCTGTGTGTGTGTGTGTGTGTGAGAGAGAGAGAGAGAGAGAGAGAGAGAGAGAGAGAGAGAGAGAGAGAGAGAGAGAGAGAGAGAGAGAGAGAGAGAGAGAGAGCGTGTGTCTGTCATCCTGTCTCCCCTGCTGACGACTCAGGAATGTATGTGCTTTTTGACAGACAGGGGAAATATTAAAAGTTGTGGTCTGTGTGCCCGTGTGCTTATTACCTATCCCAAATATGAAGGCCTCTAAGGCCATGTTCAGACTAGGAGGCCAAATCTGATTTGTGAACTTTAATGACCATGATTCTATCCAGATTGGTTTTATGAGTCTGGACGCTGCAAGTCTTGATTTGTGTCACTTGTCCCAAACCACATATGGAGGTCTGGACACACAGATCCAACTTGAACACTTGCCCAAATCAGATATGTGGCAGTGCAGACACACTCCCAAATCAGATTTGGGAAACCAATCAAGATAATGATTAATGACTTTAGCAGCAAATCGGATTTGCCTTTAATGTGAACATGGTCTAATAGCCTACAGGCATGTCCAAAGTCCGGCCCTGGGGCCAATTGCAGCCCGGGCCACAGGTTTTAAGTGGCCCTCGGCTTGTCTCTCAAAATAGATTATAGGGCCCTCCACACAGTATTGGTTCATCAAGCAAGTTCAATTTGCATTTTTTCCCTTCACCTAACGATGACCGTTTTTATTCTGGAGTTTGGGTTTTTGGTATAGACGGATTACCAGATGGGCGAAGTGGGCAAGTGTCCACAGCCTTGAGCCAATGAGGGCTGTGTGTGTGTGTGTGAGTGTTTGCGTGCGTGCGTGCGTGTGTGGTTGTATAGCTGTGGCTCAGTGGTGTTCATTATTCGTTCACGGTTTGTTGGTGGTGGTTTTATTTTTAAATTAAGGTGTGTTTTTTGTTGACTCCTAGAGATGTAGGCTATGTCCTGTGCTGTACATGGCACTTATAGAACGAAACAGACCTAAATGGCAGTCATTTACATGTCAAAATAACTCGCATAATCTCAAAGTAATACATGCTGTGTGGTTGTGGGTGTGCCCTGTGCTGTTACCAAAGCTGTGACCAAACCCGTGGCAGGTTTGTGTCCATGGCCCGCAGGGCCGTGGTCATGATAATCCGTCCATGGTTGGTGGAGGCTGCAGCAGATACTGATTAAGCTGTTATTTAGTCTAGCCTTAATGGAGATACTTGAATAACTTCACATTTTTTTGTTAGTTACCGTACCCTAGCTAGCTAAGCTAACAGTTAAGCTATGAATAAAAGGCTGTTTAGATTTCGTACACTTGGTGTCAGATTATTTATGACATAAATGCTAATGGACGTTGCTCCCCTGGGAATTTTTGCCCCAACACACTCTAGAATCGCCACTGCGGATTCATATCTAATACAAAAGTGACAGCAACCATTTTGTTCTGTTCTAGTCAAGTCAAGTTTATTTGTAGAGCCCTAATTCATAACTGTTTATAGTCCCCTTTTTCTTTTCTTTTGTACTGCTTTTTATATTTTTATTGAATTTTGTACTGTACAGCAGTGGTTCTCAAATGGGGGTCCGGGGACCCCCAGGGGTCCGTGGCAAAAAAGTTTTCAGGAAAATAAAAATAATAAAAATGCAAAAGCTTCATAATTCAACGAAAAAAATATTTTATGCTTTAAATCTAAAATGGTTCATGGATTACATTCTAATCTAACAAACCTATCAATTTAAAAACCAAGCACGTTACCGTGGAAACAATTAAGCTTAGGCCAAAATCACAAATCAGAATGAGGGGGTCCCCGGTATATTTTCTATCTTGTAAGGGGTCCTTGTCTGAAAAACATTTGAGAACCTCTGCTGTACAGTGTCCTTGAGTTTGAGAAAGGCAAATACAAATATTATTATTATTATTAGTAGTAGTAGTAGTAGTAGAGGGCTTTAAAGAAAATGTGTCTAAAATGTAAGGTAGCCTATTAAATGTATTCAAATCTATTTATTTATGTCGATGATTAAAATATTTTCTAATATGGAAACAATAGTGGGACAATCAATGAAGATAAAACCCAGACCTCAATCTTCTTCTGATAAAAAATAAATAAATACCCAAATTGACAAGAGGCTCGCTGCTTGACAGGTCAGTTCTCCAGCACCTGTTTTTTTTTTCTCTCTCCCTCTTTTCCGTCTTCCCATCCCCTCGTACACGAGCAGGTCCGGCCCGGGGGCTTCACTGTTACAGATGTTCTGTGTTCGGAATCTGGGTAAAAGGTCGGCCTGCCGGCTAGGATCAGTTACAGACCGACTAACTGCTGGGCAGGTTGGCTGGGAGGAGAGAGAGAGAGAGAGAGAGAGAGAGAGAGGGAGGGAGAGAGAGAGAGAGAGAGAGAGAGAGGGAGAGAGAGAGAGAGAGAGGGAGAGAGAGGGAGGGAGAGAGAGAGAGAGAGAGAGAGGGAGAGAGGAGACAGATCCCAGAAAACCTCCTCCACTGTCTATCCTTGAAATCCTATTCATTCAAACCAATTGTTTAGTCTCTTCCCAAGGAAAGACTTCAATATTTTCACTAAATATCCGAGCTAGTTTTATTCTTCCCTGCCAAGATGAAATCACACGGATTACAGAGGTGTTTAATGACATCTTGTTGAATCCTTGAAGCATTGTGTAACTCGTTTTTCAAGCCAACATGACTCATCCCTTTAATTCACCTCCGGGCACAATAATTACAGCCTTAAAGTAAAAGCTGGCTGTTTCCTATAGCCTATAGTATGAGCATATACCGTAAGCGTGTCACATGGAGGTGCCTCTTCTCGGTAATTATGACTATACTCCTCATGACGACGACGACTACTACCTCCTCTGTCACATAATCATCACGTCAAAACAAGCATCAACCAAAGCCATGTAAATATAAATCATCTACAGGGAATATATATATATATAAAAGATATATATATATTATGTGTGTGTGTGTGTGTGTGTGTGTGTGTGTGTGTGTGTGTGTGTGTGTAAGTTTCCATTGCTATAGCCTACATCCAACTCCTCCTGACTGACATGTCTGTTATTTAACTGAAACGGCTTGGATTTCACTTACAACATAAATGTCAGAGGAAACAATAAATGTTTACTTTTACTATTTCCAAAGTTTAGTCTCTTTAGGTGTTAAGCTGGCTGTACCTCTCATATGGCTAATTATCAAGCTGTGTCATGTCCCAGAAGAACGCAACAAAGCCCACATAATGCTGTTTCCATGTAAAGTCATGGACCACAGGGTGTTCTGGTGAAATGTCTGTTTGAGTTCACATCTGTAGTATATTCAGCATTAATGGGGAGAAGGAGTTCCAGCACTTGTGTGGTTTGGGAATCACATTCCTGCTTGTACCTGCTACAAACGTCTCTACCCTTCAGGGTTTTGTTCATTCATGGAAAGTATTCAGCAATAAAAACATCTGAAGGGCTTTCATTCCAAAACGCCATGGCCCATAGGTATATCCATTTAGGAAAAAATGTGTTGCCCTGAAAAACTCAGCAGGCATTATGTAGAAAAACATAAACGATGTTCTCGAAAATGTCTTACGATGACTTCTAACCTCAATACAAACCCATAATGTCTCGTCAATATGTCAATATGGGAAAGTGTGTCTTTACTTTTCATCCGTTTCTGGGGATCCTTTCTAATAAACAAATAAACATTCAGTGATCCTCCTGCAGTTAATAAGCAATTGAAATCACATGATTGATTGAAATCAATCAATCAATCAATCGAAACCATGTGAATCATCAACACACTTGATAATAAATCCTAATAATACATTTGACCTCAATGCCCTTATTTAGAGGAAAAGACCAGCTTGGCCTGAATGAGAAAAGCCTATTTTTAGTCGGAGTACAGGCCGTCTTTGTGGAAAACCCTCTCTAGCCAAGGCTCGGCCTGAAATAATGCGTGTTTGTTACATTCCAGACACATAAGCGAGGGCTCTGTAACGCAGCTAGCACTGAGCTTCCCCCGCTCCTTCTCCCAGTTACCTTTCACCTACTTAGCCTGCGCCGCAGACAGGAGAGGGTTAACCAGCTGCTTCTCCTGCCTTTGTGGTGTGGCCCTGGATCACGTATCGCCTGGTGAGGTCTGACTGGGCCCTGGCTCACGTCTTGCCTCCTTTGAGCTCCCCAGCAGAGGGTGTTGTTATGAATCTGGCCCTTGGGAGTTGCCATGGGCCTAGAACATGGGCATTCTCTGCGCTGTGAACTTTCCCCCAATTCTCACAGTCCTCCAGCCTGCCAGCGAGCAGGTCTTGGCTGAGGAGCAACTCAGGCCAAGTAGTCATACGCATGTGACGTGGCCGACGTGCTCCGCGGTGCCAAGTGACTTCATCCAAGCACAGCATTCCTCCCTTTATCCCAGCAGGATGATTGGGAAACCACTGCTTCTGGTTCTAGGAAGGTTCCTAGTAGAAGATGGGACAAATGTAGAACGATGGATTTCCTCATCATGGGGATAAATAAAGGATAACTTAACTTAAAGAATTCCTCCACAGCTTTCGCTCAACCTTCTCTAATTAATTATGTTAATTGAGTAGATCAGCCAAGTCGCATGATATCCATCTGCTGTGTTAAGTGGAGAACAATGTAACTATTCTACATTAAGGTTACTCATTAAGAGTAAGAGACATGCGTGATTACAATAATTAACTTCTCATGAGGAAGTCAGAGCAATTGTTTTGATCATTTGATGTGAAATACTTGAATAAAGATTCTGGTAGTCAGAGGTTGGTCTCAGATTAATATATTATAGCTTTCAAGCAGAGGAGTACAGTGTTTGGTCAACTTGCCAAGACAGATAAAGAAATGCACTTATTAGGACGCTGTGTTCTAAGGAGTAGCAGTCTCATTACAGGGAAAGACATGGGGTCACAGGATATGATATGAAAGATTGGTGCATCTATGAGGTCGGGTCGGATTGTGCCATTTTATTGTTTATGGGTGAGTTTGCTCAGTAGCTCGATAGTTAAAATTCACATCATCATTCAATCATCATCAATACCTGCCCGAACTATCTGTTTTTGTGCTGAGCAGAAGTTGATTGAGTTTCCTTTGGTTGTGCAGGCCCATACATTTGTTATTTTGTAAGAGAATTTGAATGGACTGCTTCCTCGATAAAGCTCATATCAATCACAATAAAGTATTTTCAAATCTTTCGCTGTCTTTATCATAGCTGCCTCTCTATATCAAACTATTCATGTATGAAACTGTCTCACATTCAAGACTTTATTGGCCCAAAGGCAAATCATCTTGTGGCAAAGCATTCATAACAATACATAATCAAAATCAAAACCATAAAATGCAGAGATACATACATGACATCCAACAGCCAGACCAACAGATTGAATGAGAGGGGAGGTTATCTTTCGGTTACATTGAAGCAATTTTCAGCACGTGGAATAAGAAGAGAACTTCAATCTCTCTGGTGTACGGCTGACCTGAAGGAAGACGTTCAAATGCTATAGTCTATAAATTCTATAATGATCTGAGCTGTCTTGTATCAGTATCAATGAATCAGGCTTATGATAACATGATCAACAACAGATGTCCCTGCCCTGATGAATGAATTCACTAGCTTATTCAGAGTGATTACAGTCAGTGACGATTGTTCATTCAACAATTACTTCACAACCTTTTCTACAATCGTGTGTAATAAATAATAAAGGCGTTACATTTATCTCACATCTGGGCACATCGGCAGTAAAAGCAGAGCCACTTGCTGGAGATCATTTTCAGTCTCTCTCTTGTCTTCAACTGTGCAGCCAGTGATGGAAGACAACCTTTCAGTTACATCATGTCCCTCCTCCTACGCCTCTAGCATGTTCAGAGAGGTGGAGGAGGGAGAGAAACCTGAGTGGAACTCCACTCCTCCCTCTCCTCAGCCAGCCAATAGCGAGCAGCTTGCCGGTTAGGGTTGAGGGCTGTGAAACTATATAACAGTGAGAGCTGTGCCCATTCAACCAGGAGCTTGAGATCTCAAAAACAACTCCAAGAGACAGGACAGGTTGCTGGCACCCTCAGGCAAGAGATAAACCACAGGATTTCAAGCAAGCCTTCAACTAGCCAGCGAGACAGCAGCGATGAAGACGACCCTGGCAACGCTGACGCTCTGCCTGGTGGCGCTCGTGGCCACAGGCTTCCCCTTTGAGAGGAAAGGAGGCTCGTCGCCCGGCGGCACCAGCAAGCAGGAGAAGCGTGTGCAGTACGCGGCGTGGGACGACGTGAACGTGCTCGCCCATGGGCTGCTGCAGCTGGGCCAGGGGCTGAAGGAGCATGTGGACAAGACCAAAGTCCAGATGAGGGACATCTCCACCAAGCTCAAGGTCTTCAACGGCACGGTGACGGAGCTGGGCAAGGAGAGCCAGAAGCTGCGGGCGGAGGGGGAGGCCCTGAGGGCGCGCGCCCTGGGGCTGGAGGACAGAGAGGGGCGTCTGCTGAACGTCACGGCCGAGCTGAGGGAGAGGACCGAGGAGATGCAGCAGGAGAGGAAGGCGGCGAGCGAGAGGCTGAGCCGGCTGGAGGAGAGGGTGGATGGTGTGCTGGTGCCTGACACCAACGCCGCCGCCAAGAACTCCAGTGATGCCCGCATCATCCAGGTGAGAATAGAGAGTCTCTCTCTCTGTGTGTGATATAGTGATGTTGATATGTTAAGAGAAGGCAGCATGTTAAGTTAAGGAGAGTGAAACTAATGAGTTGGTTATAGGGGAGATCTTAGAGGATTATATCTTGTCTTTGTCCATAGAAGGTTTCCACTGTGTGCAACACATTAGCTATTCCTGCACTCATTAGATAAAGATATTAGAGGCTACAGTGGAAGCAGACTGTAACACCACATAACAATGTCTTGATCGAAAGTGATGTTCTGCAAGTACAACATGTAGTTAGTTGTACATTGCAGTAGATGCTTAAGCCATCTGGAAGTGAGGAGCAACAGAACAACTTGGAGGCAAAGCAAGAAGTTCCTTTTGATAGACAAGGACAGTTGGCTTGCATGGTGGGTTTTTTCTATGGGCTCAAAGAGACTGAGTGAGGCGCAGAGGGTGGGTCGTGGGGGTGTGGGGGGGTTGCTGGTTAACTGCACTGCACTGAGGAAGAGCGTGCACTACGTGCAGGGAATTGGGAAACACTACTGACTAAAGGGTGCCGGTGCACAAAGGGGATGTCAATGTTTTACATCAGTGCTATTTCACAACCCGGAGAGCACATGGGTGTACATGGGCCGATGTGACACAGTTCATTGGGGTTAAGAGATTTTCTTAGCTTTGCTGCTCTCTGCATCTGTAAGCCAGTAGTGTTTATGTGACTTTGTAAGCTTTTGTAGCGGGATGGAAAATCCCGCGCTAGAGAGTGAGTTATGTAACCAAAGAGCACAGCCTGAAGGACACAATGATTAAGTGGGGTGGAAATGTAGGCCTATTCAGAGTCAGACGTATTGGGCCCTGGGCCGCGTCATGTCCTATGTTCAACGAACATAGACACTAGAAACACACTAGAAATCAAACACTATTTGGCTTCTTTGTGCATTTTTGGTTATGCGTAATGATGCGTAATGCGCCATGGGCATGTGTTACGCGCACAGGCTCAGCATGAAATAAAGTTAGGCCTATGTGATGAAACATGCTAAAGCTGCAGGGCGTACCTGTGTTGTGTTGCAGCTGATGCTGGAGGCTCAGAACAGACGCATCGATGACCTGGTGGAGCGGATCCGTCTGCAGCAGGACAAACTGGACAAGCAGAACGTGCGCATCAGAACCCTGCAGAGCCAGGTGAGGATGGATGCCATGTCATGTCATGCATTGGCTAGCTAGGCTACAATTAGCAAACGTGCTCTTTGCGAGCTTTCTGCATGGTGTTCTGCAGGACTTTCTTTAGTTTAGTTTTGAGCAATCTAATTAATGATTTACAAACCTTTTTCAGGTCCAACAAACAAAACAGAGGCCAACCCTGAAGAGCAGCAAGGCCGACGGTTCAGTGCAAACTGGCAGCGCAGAGCAACGCGACTCCCCCATCGGTAAGTAGCTAAAAGCCGATGCGTGCTAATTAAATCCTCCCTTGCACTACACATTTGCATTGACTTAAGTCACATAGATAAATCTGACGCCAAATGTGGCATACCATCTGGTTAGCAAGGCCACGAAGAAGCTTAAATCAATAGCAATTACAATCAAGCAACGTGATCAGTGTGGAAACACGTTGATCAGCTCCGTCTGGCGCCTGAAATAACAACTGGTTATTTAGCGGTTATTAACAGGATTACACCCACAGCTTTATCTGCAGAATGCATGGTTTACCCACCTTTTTTAGGCCGACATCAATCTCAATGACATCAATTCATAGTAGCCCATGTAATTGCGTGATAGTAATTATTAGGTGAAATATAATAGGGCTATAGGAATATATATAGGGACTTAAAAAACACAAATCACTGCTTTTCTATAGATTTAGTTAGATTTTGGTGGTTTGCCTTATGATCAGCAAAGAGGAGCTTGAGAGGCACAGAGAAGGCCCCAGATCAACAAACACAGGACTTGAGAGACAGGAGAATCAACATTGTCAGCAAAACACAAATACAGCTCAGTTGACTCCTCCTCCCACTGCATTCTGTGGTGTACAAACAGTAACTGCAACAGGCAGGCAGGAGGCCTAAATGATGCCCAGGCAGCTGCTGCTCCCATCTGAGCTGAGCCATGACTGGCCCAGTGGTCATAATGTCTGCTTTCATCCGGATGTGTTGGACTGGAGGCAGGCCAACTAGGGAAGAGTTGAGACGCAGAGGTTCCTGGCTGTGGCTCACCACATCTCAGTCTCACTCCAGGACTGCTGCAGTCTTCAAAAGAGGAAGAGAGCTTGATGTCTGTATTCGAGGGGTGTGCCTTGAGTTAAAAGCCGGCGAATGAATGGGTCTACACATAGTGAATAAACAGAGCACGATTCTATTTACCGTCTCTTTTAAAGGGCTGGTTAGTACGAGAGCAGGTGTGCCTATAGACTCTTTTAACAGCAACCTTTTGAGGTGGTAAATCAGGAAGTAAAGCATGTGTAACCGATGACATTAACGAGGGTCCGGGGGCACTGGAACACCTAAACGGAATGGAGCCATAATTAATGGTATTGGTTACACCTGCTGTACTTCCTGCTTTACCACCTCAAAACGGTCGCTGTTAAATGGGCCCGTAGGCAGAAGGAATGGATTCTGGCTCTTTCCTCTGTTTCTTGATGGCCGTAGAGGACAAGTAGGTGAGAGGTGAACACGGAAGGCAGAGGGGAACAGTTGAATTCAGTCATCAGGACAAAACACATCACAATACGAGCTCTGATGGCAGGCAACGTTCTGACATCAGCAGGATTGGAGGAATGCCGTAAAAGAAACAAGTTCCCCCTGGCCAGGCTCCAACTGGAGGAAAGTTCATCATCGTCTTGGATAGTGTTATCTCGGGGTCATACTGGAGCCCCAGCACAAAAGGATTACTCACTGATCAGTTCTGTGGTGGAGAGACAGAGCAGAGAACTAGGAGAGAGAGAGAGAGAGGGGGGGGGGTGTGGTGGTGGTGTTGGCTTTGCACAAATCTAGCATGCAATGTTCCTCAGATGACGGCGCCCTGGCTGGGCCTGCGCCAACAAAACAAAAAGCCAGGAGGAAAAGGCGGCCTAATTTTGCCAGTGAACTTTGTACAGATTTCCTTTTGGCTGTTTGTGAAGACACGGCTCGAGCCTCCTCCCACCTTTTTCCCGTAAAACAAACACTTGTACATCCCTGAAGAATGTGTAACCTTTCCCCCAGATCTGTCAGGGAGTCAGACAAGATCCCCCCCTCCTCCTCCTCCTCCTCCTCCTCCTCCTCCTCCTCCTCCTCCTCCCCCCCGTTCTTCAGTCATCTCATCCCTCCTCCACGCAGAGAACCCCCCACCCCCGTCTCCCTCCCCTCTCCCCATTGTAATGAATAAGAAGTGTGCCAAAGTTCAGGAGAACCCCTGACCTCGAGGCAAACCACGGCCACAACGAGCCATCACAATGAGCTATTGTGGCTCCTCTGCGATCAGCTGGCCGCTTCCCCACTGGGCAAACAATCGCCAGCAGTCAATCAAATTTTAATTATTAACAACACAGATTTCGACCCTATTTTAATTAAGAAGGTCACAAATCACAATGTTTTTTTCCCTTTCTTTCTTATTTTGTCATCGAGTAAAGAAATTAAATAGTAATCGCGTGGCGATTTCATAATGAGGGCTGTTTTGTGTTGCTGTCTTCCACGACCAAAAGGATTATAGGAGACGATCTATTGGTTGTCAGGCACATGGCAGCTCCAATTGGCCCCAGAGGGCCCTGCTTTATTTTGCTGCCTTCTCCAGTGTCCCTTACAGCAGCCCCCCCACCCCCCCCCCCCTCCCGCCCACCCCCTCTCCACTCTCCCATCACTCCCTGTGCATGCAGCAGCCCCCCCCCCTCCACCCCCTCTCCACTCTCCCATCACTCCCTGTGCATGCAGCAGCCATGCATTCCTACATCACTGCCTGGCTGCTGCGCACGTGAGTGAGGTGTGATCACCAGCCGGAGGGAGGGAGGGAGGAGGAGGGGGGGTTGAGGAATGCGATGCGAGTCGCGTGTAATCAATAGCCCAGGAAGGCGAGCGGGCCCGTAAAGAGGCAAGCCTTGCTTGGGAACTGGGAGAAAGGTCATGTTTATTACACACAGAGAGGCGTTCTTCTCACTCGCTCGCCTCCCTTCGCTCTTTGTCTCTCGTCTTTGTTCCGGCTAGGTCGGAGGAGACCCTCAGCAGCCTGCGTCTTTTATCTCCACACTTACTGATAAAGCTCACGTTTTGTTCCGAGTCTTCTATTTGCAAACACTCTTCTGCGTTCACACACAGACCAGTGCGGAGAAAAACAAAGCCAAAGGCTACAGCAGATAGGATCCCAAAACTGTGTCCGTGAATGACCTACTTATGACAGTTGGGGAAAAGCAATACACATTTCGCCATAATTCCTAACATTGCGTCCACAACAGTAATAGTTTATAACTAAGCAGGTGTTTCAATAGACACGGGTGCCCCTGAATGCCACCAGTTCAGTTCTATTTCATCACACTGAAGTGTGACTTCCCTCTGTTCAAAACAAGCGCAGTTGGCAGAGAGAGGAAGTGGACTTTTACCCTCAATGTCGCAAACAAGCGACACGTTGGCCGCCCCTCACAATGGCAGTGCAAAGTTCAAGGGAATAAAGACGGAGAAGCAAAACATCTCTTGTTATCGAAGACGACCGTAAAGCTAAATGTGTCGTTTAGTAAATTGGATGGCAGCCAGTGTAGGGGAAAGGTGAACACTGTTTGGGTTGCAGGCCTTGAGTTGTATTCACAACACTGTGTGCGAAGGAACCTTCCATGTTAACACTGTTGTGTTTCTCTCTCCTTGTTTCTTCTCCTTGTAGAGATCGCATCCGACTGCCATGAGCTGTTCCTGAGAGGAGAGACGACCAGCGGGGTCTACACCATCCAGCCGTCAAACGCTCAGCCCTTTGAAGTCTTCTGCGAAATGACAGCTGGTAGGTGGAGCAGAACGTCCTGCAGGCCAGCTTCACGCTGCTGCAGTTTGTGTTCTATTCAGTCTAGTTTGGCCAACAATTGCTAACTGACAGTCACCAATTCCATACAGAAGAATGAGTCTCCAAGCTGTACAAGAAGCTCCCCTAGATCATTGGGCTTATATATATACACACCCTTATGTGATGAGACAGGCTAATGTGGTTGATCTCTTTCTCTCCAGACGGTGGCTGGACAGTGATCCAAAGGCGCCAGGATGGCTCGGTGGACTTTGACCAGCTATGGCAGGCCTACCAGAAGGGCTTTGGCAACCTGAATGGTAAATATCTTTCTGGATCTCACTCCCTAGAGAAGGATTAGTCCCCTCGGCATCACTGCCACTCAGAACCACGGCATCAAAGAGCAGGAACTGGCTTCCCAAAGCATCTTAGCACCGATTAGCTCAGATCCCCATAAGTCCTAAGAGGCAACGAGAAGTCAGTCCGTTTCTCCGCAGCTTTTTCACCCTCTCCCCCCCGCCCGCTTTCTTTGTTCTCCAGGAGACTTCTGGTTGGGTCTGGAAAAGATGCACTCCATCTCTAAAGACGGCAGCTACGTCCTCAAGATGCAGTTCACCGACTGGAACAACGACGTGGCCTCCGTCCGCCTCTCCTTCCGTCTGGGCGGAGAGGAGACCCAGTACTCCCTGCACATCCAGGACACCGGCGCCTTCAGTCCCCTGGAGGGTTCCCTGGCGACGGACGCCACCTCCGGCCTGCCCTTCTCCACCCGCGACCAAGACAACGACCAGAAGGGCGACACCAACTGCGCCAAGCACCTCTCCGGTAAGTTCTGATGATTTTTTTGTCGTGGGCGTTTGCCGTTCGATCGAGTGAAAACGCAGATTTGGCTACTTCCTAATTGGAGATAAACGCCAAGCCGCGACTCGTTCATGGTAATAATGCAGCATCTCATCTCATCTCGCTCCTCCCAGGTGGCTGGTGGTTCAGCAACTGTGGCCGTTCCAACCTGAATGGACGATTCTTCCAGAGCCCCCCTCCCAAGCAGCGGCACCAGAGGAAGCAGGGCATCTTCTGGAAGACCTGGAGAGGGCGCTACTACCCTTTGAAGACCACTGCCATCATGATCTCCCCCGCTGAGATTGAGAACAAGTCATAAAGGATACAGAAGAGAGAGAGATAGAAAGAAATAAGCAAAGACAGGGAGAAAGACATTTAGATCCTGGACTTTTTTCTTTTCTTGGTGTTGGGGTGAGCAGGAAATGCGTCTGGTTGTCTCCCAGTGAGAAAGACTTCACAACAGATCTGAGGCCTTCTGAAAAAGAAGCCAAAAGAACTTGTGAGAACTCAATGGCTTCCACGATGCTTCCAGAACACCAAGCAGACGTTGCTGTACAGCTGTAGCCAGAGATGGAGGGGGAAAAAGAGACAAAACGTAACGATACAGACATGGTATACTAAAAGTATAGCAGTGGACAAGTATGTATAAGCAGTAAATGGTATGAGACCAGGCTGTTGATCCCCCCTCTCTTGGCGGCGTGAAAGCTGGGGCCTCCGTGGCGGAGCGAGTCGCGGCCTGCGCGCCGTGTCGCAAGCCGCAAAGCATTTTGGACAAGTTAAGACTCATCGCCGAGACATGGAGCGCCCCACTGTGAGCTGTTGTTGAGGTTGAATGTGATTTTCCTCAGCAACTTGTCGGCTCGAAAACCGCTAACGAACTGAACCGCCCGTTTTGTACAGGATGCGAGTAGGAGTGGAAAGGCAGGCAAATGAAGCAAGCCTCTTACACCCGACGGTGCGGACCAAACGACTTCCAACAGACGAGTCGTTTCCCACACGAACAGAATGGCATTATCCCAAAACATTATGTAAAGATTCAAATCAGCGTAAACTAGGATTGCAGTGCCTCTTAAGAAACTCCGTGATGTCAGAATTGGTTTCCCTCCATGGGGCACTGAGAACCATTCCAGCCTTTGTACAATATTTTTTTTTTGCCAGCATTTTTTTTTTTAGACAAAGTAAGCGTATTATACGTCACTGAATTTAATCTTCCTGTGGAGATTTGGAGAATTTTAAGTCATATTGACTGCCTTTAAGATACGAGAGACATCTTTTTGTACATAGTGCATGAAGGAATGTCATGTCTTTTCAGAATTTTGAACTGTAACTGTCTTGTCGTGATACTGTATCACCAGTGTTCTTGTGACTGGAGAGTTTGTTGTTGTAGATGTTGTTCCCTTTCTTTATTTAAATGCTGTAAAGAATCAATATATATATATATATATTTCTGGTGCTACCTGTTTGTAATTTATATTGTCTGTTTCATGTTTTCCAGATGTTTTTTTATTATGAGAAAATAACAGATTTTTGGCCGTAACAGGCCAATAAAATTGATTGAAACTAACACTGCCTCTTGTATGTGGATTATCTTGCACTTTTCTGAGAAAGGATCCAAAAGTTTGCAATAACTATACCTCAAGATAGAACTCCAAAATGAAAAAATGTTGATATGTAGGTCATGACAGACTGAATATGTATAATAGACAAGTAATTCAACATGTTCTCCCTGGCACTCAACCCCTTGCATGGAAGATTGAAGAGACAATAGGACTCCCATGTTTAAATCTGCCTGCCACATTGCAGACATGGTAGGCTGGAGGTCAAGCAGATCTAGGCATGCAGCATCTCAGCTGGCAGGTGATGAGAGGAATGTCCCCAACATGCTTGAACTTGCCAGAGCGCACAGCACCCATTAACCAACATCTGAATTAGATGGATATAAACTGTTAGGACAAATTGTTCTCGTTTCTGAGTGATAAACGTGTACGAATCATTTTCTCTACTCTCTGAAGGATCTTCAAGTGATCATGTCCTCCTCCTCACATGAAGTCATGCAGCTGTCATGTGTGCATGTAACGGTTATGATGTCCACATGATAGGCTATTAGAATCATGTAAGAATATACTTTGTTAGTGTGTATTGGACAACTGGTTTTGATTAGTTTGAAGTGTGCATATTATATTACTAGCCATATTGCTTTCTTAGAAAAGGATGAACAAAGCAGCGATACACTGAAAAGAAACTGACAGTTTTACCCTACGTTAAAGTGGTTAAATTCTTCCTCTCCATGCATGTTTGAAGACCACCTAGGTAGCATATTTCAATCAGGGCCATTAGTAGTTCTAAATGAACGCTGCTTTATTTTTATTTTTGCTTTTTGATACAACCATTGGCTGACTTACCATGTATCTTGTATCTTCCACATTCTCCAAGGTCTTTTTCGCCTATAGAATAGTACCCATATAAATGTAAGGGGGTGGGGTGGTTATCGATCAAAGTTACCATGGCAACTGTACTGTCTCCAAGGGGAAATGGACCGACAACGAAGCATCCTCTGCTACACTCGAGGCTTTGGAGAGCTCGTCTGTTTATATTGCTCGGGTCAGAGTGGAATATTGAGGTGGGAAAATGATCATTTTGAGACAAACGGCCAGTGAAGTAGCCTCTGCTTTTATCTGGCAATAGGCTACATGTGCAAAACCTGCAACAGAATAGGCTGCACCTGTGAACAAAGCGCACATCTAACATCTTCTGCTTAAATAAGACTGAGGTCAAAGAAAATGTGTTTTCATCATACATTTATTTATTATCATGTACAAATTGTATTCCGGTGGTACAAAGCTGTTGTAAGACTCCAGTGCTCACCCTCCTGTTGTCTTTATTGCAGTAAAAAAAGGAAATACCAGCATGAACAAAGAGTCAAGAGGTACTTTGGCAAATATCATAAAGTATGTTTGAAGAAGGCAAGCAGACACCTCGAGCAATGTGATGTGAGGGGAGAAAACGGCGCAAAAATATCAATGAGCGGCTTCAATCGACACTCATTATAAAAGAATAAAAATCCATAAAAATATTTATTTATTTTAAACAATACACACTTAAAATTTGTTGATAGAGGAAGAGCCTGGGTTTTCTTCCTTTCTTCACCATTTGACAACCTGCAAGGTATATACTCTCAGTATTTATGGCAATTGTGTGTGTGTGTGTGTGTGTGTGTGTGTGTGTGTGTGTGTGTGTGTGTGTGTATGAGAGCGTAGTTTTGTTTTGTATGAAATAAACTGCATGTATCATGCATGTATGTATACTGGTATAGCGACGCATGTCTGCAAATATGTTTATAGATTCCATTTCATATCCAAAAACTGTGACCCCATTCCTACCACTGACTCAAATGAATAAAAACAGTTGTGTGTGTGTGTGTGTGTGTGTGGGGGGGGACAACACAAAGACGTTTGGCAAGAACCATCATGGCGGCTCCAGAGAGATGAGGAGGACGTGGGTGAGCAATGAGTCAATGTGACGTAGCCTGCGAATATTATATCCTGTCTTTGTTCAGCTTGCAGGGTGTGACACCCACAACTCTGTCCTCGTAAAACCATCCATACCTCACAGGGAGGAGGATGGAGGAGACGGAGCAAGCAAGCGAGTAACGGAACAAGAGACAGAGAACCAAGTATAGTCGAGTAGTGAGATGTCTCGCTCGTAGTTGAGAGTGCCTTGTGGCTCCAGAGTGTCTCTGTTAGTCTCTCTGTGACAGGGCGACTGTTGGGTGATGGGGTGGGTTGGGGGTGTGGCGGGGTGGGGGAGAGGGGGTAGGGAGAGTGAAGATGGGAGGGTGGGGAGGTGGAGGGGTAAAATGGGACAGAGGGGAAACTCGACGTCACTTGTCCCCTCTTGTCTCATTTCAGAGGTATTGTTGTAAAAAGTGCAGCAACATTATCTCATAGTGCTCTCCGGACTCAGGGCAACGGATGCTGTGTCGCTCGTTAGGGTAGACCTGGAAAAATAAAAACACAGCAATCAATTAATAATCTCCTAAAACCTACCTTGACCTACGTAAGTGCACTACATGTACAGTATGTATCTTAATAACTTAATTAAACATCACACTGGCCTAAGCACTCAAAAGCATTCACTAGGCAGTAAGGTTGTATGCAATTTCAGACAGCCAGAGTTGAATATATCCAATAGCTTCTGTAAGATATTTGGAGTGCAAAATCTAACTTCATTCACATGTTACTGAGATATCAGTAAGACATCAGTTCAGAGATACTGTATGTCCAGAGATGTCTGAATCATTCTTAAGTAAATGATGTCAACCTGACATCGAGTGATGCTCTGTTGGCAAAACCAACAGAGATGTTGGTGCATTGTGGAGAGTTTGTGGCATTGACCTGAAGCTGGTAGGGCTTCCCAGCACGGATTATCTGTGACACGAGGAAATTGGTGTGGAAAAAGTGCACATTCTCATCTAGGAATCCATGGAGAATCAGCAAACGGTTGGGCCTAGAATGACAAGGGTTAAGACGGTTATACAATATTAAGGTATACACAGTGTCAGTACATTTCATGTTTATTATTCTTAAAATAACCTATGCTGCCCCAAACTGCACAAGTCATAGAACTTCATGTTCATTAATCTGGTGTTGATGAGAAAAGCCAAAGCCTTTCCTGATTGAGATCCATTTATACAAGTGAGAAAACTTGACTCTGAGAGCTGATTAACACTATGTAGCTGCAGGGACTCAGTGACTCACAGAGCTGATCAACACTCTGTAGCTGCAGGGACTCAGTGACTCACAGAGCTGATCAACACTATGTAGCTGCAGGGACTCAGTGACTCACAGAGCTGATCAACACTCTGTAGCTGCAGGGGCTCAGTGACTCACAGAGCTGATCAACACTATGTAGCTGCAGGGACTCAGTGACTCACAGAGCTGATCAACACTCTGTGTAGCTGCAGGGACTCAGTGACTCACAGAGCTGATCAACACTATGTAGCTGCAGGGACTCAGTGACTCACAGAGCTGATCAACACTCTGTGTAGCTGCAGGGACTCAGTGACTCACAGAGCTGATCAACACTCTGTGTAGCTGCAGGGACTCAGTGACTCACAGAGCTGATCAGCACTCTGTGTAGCTGCAGGGACTCAGTGACTCTCAGAGCTGATCAACACTCTGTGTAGCTGCAGGGACTCAGTGACTCTCTGAGAGCTGATCAGCACTCTGTGGCTTAACTTTACAATCCAAGAGCAGTGCTGCAACATGCCGTGTGTATGTGTAAAGCCCTCAGGGCCTCCGTCTCTAAAGCCTGCCATTATTGTTTTCACCTTTGCCACAGATTTGATTAACACACGGGGGGAAAAAAAGAAAATCACACCCAGGTGTTGAAGTAAGCGGTACAGGTTTAGGAGCAGTCATATGAGAAAATGTAATGGAAGCTTTGTGCAAAAGCTACCACCTCATTTCTGATGTGTGTTGTTTACCTGTACAAAAACAGTGACCTCTACGACCTTCCTATTCCTAGTTCACCGCCCCCTTCCCCTGCCCAAATTGTTCCCTTGGTATGTTAACCTCAGCCTGATTTCCACAGAATAGGAATGACAAAGACCTGTTTAGTGTTGAATTCCAAAATTGTTTCCTTGAAACATTAACGCCAAACTGATTTCCACAGAACATGAAGGAGTAAACCTGCAATCACGATCAAGCATGAAGAAATATCTATCCAGTTACTGAACACCATGTTTATGGTCGGGCCAAAGCCAAAATACCTATTGAAAATTTCACAAGTTGAAGACACTAAACTCAATTAAAGGAACAGCTCACCCTAAAATCCAAAATACATTATATTCCCTCTCACCTGTACTGCTATTTATCCATCTATATAGTTTTGTGTTACTTGCCTGAGTTTTGGAGATATCGGCCGCAGAGTTTCTGCCTTCTCTCCAATACAATGGAACTGGATGGCACTCGGCTTGTGGTGCTCAAAGTGCCAAAGAAATACATTTGATAAACTCAACAGCAATGTCTCTTTCCAGAAATCATGGCTCCATTACTCAAGATAATCCACAGACCTTGTTATGAGCAGTTTCATGGAGGAACTATTTTCTTTTGACCGAACTACACCTGCTAGCTGCTAGCTAGTTCCTACATGAGACTGCAAAATCAAATAGTTCCTCCATGAAACTGCTCACAACAAAGTCTGTGCATTATCTTGAGTAACCGGGTCATGATTTCTGGAAAGAGACAATGCTGTTGAGTTTTTCCAAATGTATTTTTTGGTGCTTTGAGCACTACAAGCCGAGTGCCATCCAGTTCCATTGTATTGGAGAGAAGGCAGACATCTCTGCGGCCGATATCTCCAAAACTCAGGCAAGCAACACAAAACGATATAGATGGATAAATAGCACTACAGGTGAGAGGGAATATATGTATTTTGAATTTTAGGGTGAGCTGTTCCTTTAAATCCCACTAGACTCTCACAGGCGCAAGAGTGAAACAGAGGAGCACAAATCAATATCATGTTTGTTTGTTTGTTTGAAATAGTGTCCTCTAGAGAGAGAGTGGCGTCAGCGGAGGACCAAAATGCAAGACTCATTAGCCAATGAACAGCCAGGAATGGGTCTCGCACTACTTTTGCATGCTAAAATAAAGCTGATAATGTACAATTTGATTCAAGGTGGGGAAAACCCTTTCAGAGTACAACACAAACTGTCTATTTTGCTGCAACTCGGCGGCAGTGCTGCTTAATCCAGGACCTTACTTCCTGGAACTCTTGAGAGTAAAAAACTGGTCCATTGGAGTGAATGGAGATGTCGTGACTCTTCTATCTACACGGCTCTGGTTTGAAACACGTCGAGCTGATGTGAGTGTGTGGTACTGACTCGCTGGGCAGCTTGTCCACGTGCAGCGCCACAGATCCCTCCTCGTAGCCCTGCTGGTTGTTCTCAGGCACGTCCATGTACCGCTCTGTGTAGCCCGTGTCGTACGCCATCCACACAGTCACCGGGGCGCCGGCAATAGCCACCTGGGAGGGACACACAACGTGGTCAGTTAGAGGCAATAGCCACCTGGGAGGGACACACAACGTGGTCAGTTAGAGGCAATAGCCACCTGGGAGGGACACACAACGTGGTCAGTTAGAACAGAATGGAAAATCAAGAAGAGAATGTAAATGGCAGAATGACCCAATAATATAGTACTGTTACAGGTCATTTTGGGCATCCGGATATCTGTATTTTGATTTTATGTGTCAACGACAGACATTGGATAAAAGAAAAAGAAAAACAAGTTATAGCTATGATGCTGTAAGAAAAGGGATCAAACTCTAGATATATTTATTGAATTAGGGCTTGTAGCACAAAAGCGTTATCCAACACAGACACCATGTGGCTGTAAGAGGCAACTGCACCACAAGTCCAGTTACAGGACTGACTGCATAATTTTCCAGGAACTATACAGTTAATTCTCAGTTCACCAACAGGGAACGGATTCTTGCACAACAGTCATCTAAGTTCATGGAAAATGCATTGACAGGTGACAGATGATATATAAACTACAGTGTTATTATTGGCTGAGAGGAGGCAGCAGAGAATGAAGTGAGTCTATAGCAAAAAGCAGGGAGGGCCGAAGGGCGATAAGCACTTTTCCTTCTTGATGGAAAACAGGAGTGTTACGGTCGTTTCACACCAAAGACGGAACGAAAAAAACAAAAATGCAGATATTCATGTTCAGGCCTTTCACGCCAACAGCGACATGAATAATCAAGCTCCAAGCATTCCATAGTGGAACTGGAGAAGGCAGATGGCAGCAGGTGGACGTATCGCACTGGCCAGGGGCTCCGGGAACCCACTCGCCTCCGCCTTGCCGAGCCGACTGTGGGGCACCGCTGCCCGGGGAGAGGGGCTCTCCGCTCCTCTGGTTCTCTCCCCTCGCCCACCTGGACAGCTGTGCATATTTGGAGAGCTGAGGTTGGTTTGTAATTGAGTTACATAACCATAAGCACTTGGTGCATTTTCATAATCGAGACATTATTGATTTCCCTCTGATCAAGTTTGTAGGTGTGATTTGTGTGCTAGGTCCTATGGTTACCAATATGCACAGACAATATTGCCAGCATGTAGCCGCATATCTAGTCGTCACTCCACCACGGGATCTTTGCCTACTACACTATATTTTATTGGTTGGCATGTTGTGCATCCGAGATGCGCAGAAATCGATCTGCACTGCGAAATGATTCACATCTGGTCTGGAAAGACCTTTAGCCTCCTCACCTTGAAGACGTTGGGTCTCTGGATGAGGCCCATGAGGGAGAGGAAGCCACCGTAGGACCAGCCGTGGATGGCGACACGGCTCAGGTCCACAAAGTTAAACCTCTCCGCCACATACTGCAGCCCCTCCACCTGGTCTTCAATCTCCACCTGGCCCTGAAGAGGAGCCACACACACATTTAGGACATCATAATGTTTCACTAGATGGACCTATGATCCAAGTCATTTTTTGTTATTTATTTCACGTAACCACAGAGGGGAAAACGTCTTTACGTCTTTTGCACTCTTTCTTTTACCATTTTGTTTTTCAGCGCTCCTTCAAATTCCAGGCCCCTCTGACAGGATCCCCTCCCATCAATCACAACCACAGCGTAGCCCAGAGAGGCCAGCGTGTTCAGACGGAGGTACTTCATCCCCTTGAAGGAGTTGTTCACCAGCTGGACCTGGGGACACGCACACACTCTTATATTAACCAGCTGGACCTGGGGACACGCACACACTCTCACCAAGTCTTCTTGTATCCAAACAGCAATACAGGTTTCTTTTTTTCCAGATTTTTTTTATCCCATTTTTATCCCCCATTTAGTGCTAATTTAATTTATTTATCCTGGTTGCTACTCCACCCTCTGCCGATCTGGGGAGAGCCGAAACTGGCTCCATGCTTCCTCTGAGACATGGGCAGTTAGCCAGCCGCTTCTTTTCACCTGACAGGGGAAGCTTCACCGGTAGGACATAGCACGTGGGAGGTTCACGCTATTCCAACCAGTTCCCATCCTTCCGAACAGGCGCCCTCAACGACCAGAGGAGGAACCACATTAGTAACCAGGATATTGTGTTTTGGTGAAGGGGTTCCTATATGAAGGAAACCCCCGGGAGGCACGGGGAGAACATGCAAACTCCACACAGAAAGGCCCTTTTGACGACCCCACCCGGGCGATGGGCACTCGAGGACATGCGGACGGGCACGCATTCCTTCAGCGTTCACAGCGTCCCAGGTGGGAATCGTAATACAGGTTTCTAACCTCCATTTAGTGAATACAGAAGGATCTCAGTTGCCATAATGACACTTCAATGAGACATACCACCATTATTATGACCACATTATAGACGTTGTGGAGACCGTTTTAACCAACCAACCTGTGGGCCTCCGTACACGAAGAGGACAGTAGGGTGTTTCCTGCCAGGTTGCAGGTTGTGAGGCTTGTACACCATCCCATACAGCTGGAAGCCCGACTTCCCTGGGAAGTGGAAGATCTCTGGCGGATTATAATCTCCTGGGCAACCTGGAAGACACGCAAACAAAACGTGTTTCTTCTAACTCAGTGGTTAGGCATGGCGGCGAAAACAGCCGTGCTAAAACAGCCGTCAACTTTGAAACTAATCGCTCACGATGACGTACGTGGCTGAGCAGCACATCCAGGATCGTCTGGAGGACGCCAATGTAGATCGACCTGACTGTCCTTGATCTAATCAAAGCCAGACTTCAACTTTCCCCCCGACAGAGTTGGCTCTATTGATTGTTCCAAAAATAACCTTCACACGCCATCTTCGGAGCTGTTTTCTTCCGTTTTCATGTTTTGTCCGCTTGCAGCTCAGCAGCTGCACCTATCTGGCCTGGATGTGCGCGCTTGTTCCTGTCTGAAACCTTCACATTTGGCCAGACCATCGAGTTTATGGCAAAGTCAAAGAGCCCAATTATGTAAATACAGACTGATTCATTTTGATGAGTCTGCGGTTAAAAGAGGGAACCGAGTCCCGAGTTACCAAGCGTCAGCCAGGTCTCACTCCCACTCAAGCTTAATTTATACTTATTAGAAAGTGTCGCTCAGCACATGGTCACAGACGAAAAAGAAAGTGTCGCTCATGGTGTTGCATTTATACTTCAGTGAACGTTCGCTTCTGTTTAACGGTCACGTGACACTCGAACGCTATTAAATGCTGACAGCCAAGAGAAGAGAGGGAACGCACAGTGAAACCACGTCGGAGGCAAGATGTAACGTACTTGACTGCAGCCGCATATAAACGACACACAACTCACCTCCTCTCTCTCTCTGGGAAATGCACAATGTTCTTTGTGATTTTCACGAAGTCATAGATCAAGGACAGGCTGATAAAAATAGCGGAGACACGTTCATTCATTTCAATCGAGTGAAAACCAAAACAAGGAAGTCAAACGCATGCCGTCTATATAGCCAATCAGACTTGCGCGATACTGTGACGTAGTCAGCGACACTAGACATTTCACCAGGTAGCAGACACTGCTCGCAGACACTTGAAAGTGTCGACTCAAGTCCTCATTTCTGTCGGCGACCGTTTCAAAAGTGTCGGCAGACGAAGCATAAATTGGGCTTCAGTGTGTGGAATTAACTTGTTGCTTCATCTGCCAAGGACTGGTAAGCTAAGCTTAAACAACAACAACAAAAACAACGCCAGACCTGCCAAGAATAATTTTCAGTCAAAAATAATTATAATATATATTTTCCATAGAAATATGTATCCCACCCACTTGCTTATAGAATGAGGTACTGAGTGTTAATTTCAAGCTTGCTCACTCACTTACATACAATAGATGACATCATTAATTCATCACGAAGCAACAGAACTTTATATAAGTGAGGAATTCAAGAGTTATTGTCTCAAAGAATTAACTGGCCAGCGTGGCCAGTGAACTTTAGTGATTTAGACACCAACGATACATTTCACCAGCCCTTGATGGATGTTAATGTTGGCCCCAGCTCCCACTCTTATTAAACTGCGCCAAGACTGCAGAACGTTTAACTGTCTGGAACAAAAATTCCATTTCACAGATGAAATCTTTGGTCCTTAATGGTTTTCTGTTACAGTACCTTGCAGGCCTGGCAGGAACAATTCAATAACATTGTGTGCCCATGGGGGAGCCACAAAGAGCCATTTCTTACTTACATGAGGACCACAAGGTAGTGATAGATACTTTCTATATGCTACCAACTAGGGACGGTGTATCATAATAAGCCCGTTGTAGCTTTGTTAAGTCCTACTGTATGTTATTATTTTCGATGCATTCCAAAGCCACAAATATCATAAAGGGTCCAGGAGTAGTGCCTCCCATACACCAGAATTAATTTACTGATGTTTTTACCATTTAGTTTGTTTAGTTTGTTATATAGAATAAACAAAAATTTTGTTGAACATTAATCTTATTTTTTCCCCAAACAAACATATACTGGTATATTTCAAGCTCCCTTTTGCTGCTATGTTTGGAACGATTGTGAGAAGTCGTTTTGGCTCGAGACACTTTGATTTAGCACTGAGCTTGTGGGAGGGTTAGGGTTAGCTGTAGCTCTAATTCAATGACGCATCTGTGCTGGCGGTGAGCACTTGGTAACCCACCCTAATGCAATAATAGGGGATGTTTCCATCAGATCCTGTTTAAAAAGGTAGCAGGTTTCCTCACCTGGTGATTCCATCATGCTGGCCCAGAACTCCGGCACCATGTGCAGCGGGTCACCTTCTGAGCCCGTCAGCTTGTAGACGTGAACACAAGGGGGCGTGCTCACATTACTGTAGTGGCTGACAAACATGTCAAAGTTCTGCACAGAGTGAGAGGAGGGGAAGGGGGGGGGGGGGGAGAGGACCACAAAAAATATTAGCGGTATAAAGAATACCAGTGGTTTGGACCAATCAGCATCCAAGGAAGGAGGAGGCGGTCCTAAATGGTTGTAGTTAGCCTGTGATAGACAGATGCTTCATCCAATCACCCGCCAAGTATTTTTTGAAAGTGCCTGCCCCTTTTTAACCGGATTCCAAGATCAAATTCTTAGGATATAAGCTAAGTAGTCTTCAATCCAAGCGTTATTTTTGGAACCGCCCGTTCACTGAATCACTGCCGTGGACCACCCGTTATCCAAATCACACAAATCACCCTGACGTTATATGAAGTCATTGTTTTCCAATAGTGCCAAGCAAACCTAGACCAGCTGCTCACACGGTATGACACCCGCTTGCCAAGCAAACCTAGAGCAGCTGGTCACACGGTAGGACAGGGAGTTGGACACAGTCAAGGTCTGGCCAGGCCTCCTCCTCTACCTCACCCACTCATGTTGCGATGCTTCAGCGGCACGCTCTGACTCAGTGATCAGACGAGGACGAGATAACTGTCTAATTAATAGATGTGCAGTATACCGTACCGTTCAATCTACTACACTCGGGCCAATCAGGAGTACAGAGCAAGTTAAATATATATTTTGTGAATCACTGTTTGTTTTTTTCTCCTCCTCATAAATACGTTTTCTTATTTTTTGTTTCACGTTTGCAGGATGAGCCGACATGCAGACAGACAGATAAATAAATAAACTGTTGGGTGGGTGGATAGATGGATGGACTGACTGAATGTGAATACTAGCTTACATGCATTTGTGGATGAGCAGAAAAAGCAGGTCTTTACCTGGCTAACGGAGCAGCTATGAGAGAATCCAGGCTTGGTGAGTCTGACCACGTCTCCAGGCGACTCGTAGCTGGCCACGTACAGGTGGTGCTCCAGAGGAGTGTCCCTGGTGCCCTGGAAATACACCAGCTTTGTCGCCTCGTTCACCCAGATCTAGCAAGAGAGAGGAGGGGGGGGGAGAAAACAGAGAAAGATGGAATTGAGACCAGGAAATAAGAGAATAGGAAAAGGACAGACTATTTTAAGTGACCATCACTAGATTTAAGGATGTAAAAACATGCATGGGGCCAGAAGGGATAAGGTACTATAAAAGGAAGATCAGAAAATATAATGAAAACTATTGAAACGTCCAGAAAACACATGTCAGCTGACTTCTTAAGTTCGACATGATAACAACGACAACAACAAAATTGCTCAGTCGCCATTTGGAAAACAGACCACTGAGCTGTTTCAAATTAGGATATTCAAAAGTGTACGAGGTGCTTTAATTTGCTCAATTCTGCATAACAGTTGAATCAAACACATCAAACACAACAGGGACGCATAACGGTTGCCACAGAATGACAGTAGAGGGCTGAGGTGACAAAAATGTAGGGATGCACCGCAAAATTCAGGGTCGATCAAGGGGGGTCATGGCCTTGTTAGGGGAAACACTGCCTTGTATCGGGGGGGGGGGTGTCATGGCCTTAGGGGAAACACTGCCTTGTATCCATCCAGCTTTGACTAACCTTGGATCCATGTCTTGCCAGCACTTCCCACTCCCCACTGGTCAAAGTCACCTCCTCCTTGATTGCACATTTGAAGTCTCCTGGAAAAGACAGATACCAGAATCAACATGCACCTTGACATACCAAACACTGTGTCATAGATCCTAAGATCAAATAGCATTAGCTTGTCATAAATGACAGAACAATGCTTATTGGGATGGATACTTTGACATCGATGCAGAGGCGTGTCCCGGTCTCTTACCCTCCATGTGTTGGTAATCTCCTGGCCAGTGGAAGCAGGCGGGTTGTAACAGGGATGTGATTTTATACAGATGGCTGAAGCCTGTTTTAGACTCATTTACCCAAATGAACGTGAACTCATCTTCTGTCGTTTGAATAAATGGATAGAAAATATCGTGAACCTGTGGAAGAGGGGGAGAAACAATCAATAACTACCGAGGTAAAATACTACGTACTCCAAAGATATTACAAACTGTACATCTCTTCTCATGTTTTGGTCACAAATCAAAATCTTTTTTGACTACAACCAAGACATAAATGAGTCCCTACATGCTTTCCTCACAAACAATAATCCCAGTCCCTTTCTTTAACCCCACCACCACCACCACCACCACCACCACGAACATCATTTCTGCTCAAAACTATTTGTGACTATGACATCACTACTCTTTTTTGTTAAATCATATATAAGACATGGGATTAATCATAATCGAATAATTCTCCCAAGTTCTCTTCCCCACGAACAGGTGCCTCAACCGACCAGAGTAGGCACTAGTGCAGCGGGAAGCCGGAAGTACCGCTGCCGGGAATGGCGGTGGTAGGAGAGTGCTTTCACCTCTACCCAGATGCCCGGCTGATAAAAATGGTGTTTATACCGTCTTCCCCAAAATGTTATACTTATAACATTATATACTTACTATATACTATACTTACACTATATACTATATACTTACACCCTTTCAAATTGTGTGGCGTTGTTAGTACAACGTCTGGGTAAAATGCATCATTTCAATCGGTGATCGGTCAATCACACAATCACACTCTTCAAAATCACTTTTTCCCCCCCTTTTTAACACTTATGCCCCCTCTCTGCTTCTCTCCTTTATCAGGTTGAAGAAAGACATTTGCTCTCACATTGATCCAGACGTCGGTGGTCTCCTCATAGATGATGTATGGCTGTGTGTTGCTGGGCAGCGCCTCCAGGCTGTCCTGTCTCTGAGCTGGCTCATCTGTGACCGGGATGAAGAGTGCTGGAGGCAGCAGGGCCAGCTGCAGTTTCCTCTGACTACGGTCCAGCAGGACTGCCCAGCCACTAGGGGGAGACAGAGACGACACAACACTCATGTTGTGTTCAAGCCAACTTGGAACGCAGAGAGAGAAAAAACGAGCTCCGACTTGTTAAAAATTAATTGAACTGTTGTCGAATTTGGAATTGCATGTCGAAAATTCTGAGCTCTCAGATGATACCTGAATTTGCGACCTGCAATTCGGAGTGATTTTAACAAGTCGCTTGTTTTTTCCCAGTTCTGAGTTGTCTCGCAATGATGTCGGAAGTCGGAAATCTCAGAGTTGAAACCTCAGAGTTCCGAGTTGTTTTGAACACGGTATCAGAAGGCTGCTTCATACTGAAAGGCTTTAACCATAGACTTTATTATTACGCTGCTCAATTTATCCGTTTCTGTGATACTCCACAGACCACAGTGCTAATGCCATGAGGCCAGGCACCATCAACAAGATGCAAATTCAGTCAGCCAGGGGTGAGACAACTCACTCCTCTACACCGGTGTGCAACCCAACTTGGTTTACAGCACTTTTTAATAGAAAGCCTTTTCTACAAATCATATCTGTTGCTATTAAGCAACATCACAAAACAAATAAGTTATATTATTGGCTAAATGTAACTTATGAATCATCTTCACACCTTAACTGCATATTTTCACACAAAAATCACACAATTCTCACTTATCATCACCTCAAAAGCATCGTGGGACTTAGAGAATCTATACTTGTTAAATTATAGATTTTGAGATTGCACTGGCCATAACAAACCCCACTTTGCCCCGCTGTGCAAAGGTGGCTATTCAATGTTAATTAGACTACGGTAAGTGTTTACTTGCTTCTGAGAAATGAAAATAGCATCAGTTCATGCCATACAAATCAAATGAGAGAAAACCATGCCATTAAAAACAAAGCAATGCATCAAAAGCAATGCACCTCTATTCATATCACAATATTAATGATGATTATTATTTATTTTTGCATGGGAGTCAGACACTCACTATTTCCCGTCACTTGTCCATCCGGCCCTGGCGATGTATTCTGTGCCGGGAAACAGGGAGGTGAAGGGAACCACCAGCTCTTTGTCTTGCGTGTTCATAATCTGTAGGGACACACACACGGACACACACACACACTTTAGGGATGCCTAAGGTATTCTGGAGAAGGGAGAGAGACGAGGAGAGGTGGTAAAAGGCTCTTACTCGTCCTTGATGGTCTGTCTTGATCTCTACCAGTTTAAGGGTGGCTTGGGGATTTTTGCTACCTGTCAATGAAGGAAGGATGTCAAATTGTTTAATAGGTTACAATCAGATCCAATTTACTGTTCTGAGCTTAGAGCTTCCAGTAGGCGATTTAGAGATATGGTTTCTCACCTCCACAATTTGTGTATAAGAATAACTGCGCGCGAGTGTGTGTCTGCGTGTGTGTGTGTGTGTGTGTGTGTGTGTGTGGTATGAGGATGCGCACACCTGTACGGGGATATCTATATGCGTCTGCCTTGCGCTCTTCCAGTGCCGGCGATGGAACATGAATAATCTCTACTTCCGTCTCGTCCACCTCTTCATACAACAGGTACATGCTCTTCCCTCCATCAGGGTCTGACAATGGAAGCAGGGGGGAAAAGACACAATGTAACGAGCGTGACACAGAAAAGAGCGTAAGCACAACCCAAAAAAAACTCCTCTCCAGTGAATCATGCTGCCAGAAAGCTTAATAATTCAGTGCAATGTGGGTTTACCAAATAGCCAAACCTTTGTATTATAAGTATTCATAAATGACAGTGTCCAATGACAACAGTTCATTATGACACAGAGTGAAGACACACGTCATAATGTCTGTTAACTCATTGAATGCCATGGACGTCCTTCGACGTCCAATTAAATAGTGACGTAGAATGCCACGGACGTCCTTCGACGTCCAATGCGTTTTTTGACGGTGGGACGTCGATCAAAGTCTTCCGCAGCTCCTGTACAACTATAGTAGCTATTGGAGGTGTATAACCTATTTTACGGACTCATTAGGTGGCGACAGTGCTTGCTCGGTGCAGTCCAGATTAGAGACAGGTCCGAGAAACAGCCTAAAAGCCGTGGATCAAAGACAACCCGATGCATGCTCCCAGAGCCATTTGCTCTGTCGCGGGAGCTGACATTGGCTCCGAACAGGAGTCAATCCGCGCTCACAACTGAGCCCCTCTGTCCCTGTCTGTCTGTCTGTCTGTCTGTATAGTTTCTCCACCCGATTAGCAGACAGGAAAGCAGCCCCTGACGCCAAACCATTCAGCAATCCGGGTTGGCTCTTCCCTGCTGTGGCGCTGAGAGCCGACAGCAGCACACAAACGCAACACTCCGAAAATATAATGGTTGCGTGAGGCTGTGTGCAGTGTGGGGAGGAGTTTACGGGGGGAGGGGGGGAGGGGGGTGGTGCACGCAGGGCATCACACAACAACTACGTCACTACATCAGAAAATATTATCTTCAGACTCAGTGAATGTGCTTGAAATGCTGCATTTCACAAAAGGCGGATTATCTCAGCTAATAATTTGAAAAGCCTGAAAACGCTGAAAACAACCTATCTTCTCCGGCTCATAACTAAAGAACGGAAAATGGTATCAATAAACTTTTTTTTGCTGATGATACAATAGAGCCAGCTCGTTCTTGTGCGTGTTCGGTGTTTACATAGTAATATCACACAATATTCTGTGGGCCTCGAGAAATCACTGAAAACGCTCTGAAAACTCTGGCACTGGGAGCATCCGTTCTCCAAAAGTGGCTGGCACTGAATGAGTTAACACATTCAGTGCCAGCGACGCCATATGGCGTCATTAGAAATTTACCGTACAGTGCCAGCGACGCCAAATGGCGTCATAACTCGATTTTTTTTTTTTGACGGGGGGGTGTCGATCTATGCCTCTTACATCGCCTCTTACAATATTCAGAGGTATTGAATGTGTCTAACCTATTTTACAGAACCCTTAGGTGGCGACAGCGCTCTCCAGATGAGAGAACGTGGAGTGAAACACACAGAAGAAGTCATTGGGGGGAAGGAAATCGCATCGCATCCGTCCGTATGCAGCGGCTTCATTGAAGCAACGTTTAGCTGTGCCCCTGCAGCAGCCAATCTGCTATCACAATTGAGCACCTCGATGTCCGCTGCAACAGCCTCCGTGTCCGCTGCAACACATGATCAGCCGTGGATTTGTTATTATTCTCAACTCGAAGCATGGGAGCTGGTACACGCGGCTGTAAAAAAGCAGGATCTAGCAGACTTTTTCAGTGCTGAGCACAGGCAGAGAAAACGAGAAAACAGCAGAGCAGAGAGATACTCCTCCCACAACGGGGGGGGGGGGGGGAGGAGGAGGGGGGGAGGTGGGCACGCAGAGCCAAGTACACAACACAGACCCAGACAGCAGGACAGGGTTGGCAAACGCAAGCCAGAATATCCGATGCCCACCAGCAGCAAAAGATCAGCAAGAAGCTGCAACCAGCAGCGCATGCAGGCGCCAGCGCTGCTGGTTTCAGCTAAAAATATTATTCTTCCAAACAAAATTCCCTTGCCTTCACTGTTTTATTGAAGGAAATTATTTTTGAGGTGTGACTACATCAGAAAATTAGCTTCAGAGTCAGTGATGTGCTTGAAATGTTTAATTTCACAAAAGGCTCATTATCTCAGCTCGTAGAAAAAAAGCTCTTTTTTTCGTTCAATCAAGCTATCTTCTCCGGCTCATAACTAAAGAACGGAAAATGGGATCAATAAACTTTTTTTTGCAGGTGATAGAAGAGAGTCTCATCGTTATTTGTGCGTGTTCAGTGTTTACATAGTAATTATTAAAGAAATTATATGACTGTTTTAAAATGCATTGCGGCCTATGTGGCACAGCAAGCAACCTTTTGCCCAAGGGCCGTGGCACTGAAAGTGTTAAGAGTGTGTAAAAATCTTTTTTTAGTTTTGGTGTGTGGGTGCAGCCATTTCTATGGCATAGTTTAAACAGTATGTCATTGGTTTAACTCCTGTGTCTTCCATATTTTAGAGGTAACGGAAAGCAGATATACACTCAACCCTCACAATTTAAATGATGCAAAACAAAACAAAACAAAAAATATATATATATTTAGAATGCTCAGGGACCAAATCAAAGCATGCAATTAAATGGTAATAATACTTTTTAATGAGGCAGCTATGCTCAAATGAGTGTGCGTCTATCTGATGTACAAACGACTGACCTTCTACTGCTGAGGGGCTCCACCAATAGCCGGTGAAACGGTCAAACTCTTCCTGGATGACAAATGTTGCTACACCCGCAGACTTGGGGTCCTCCTTGACATTATCCATACCTGGAACAGAAGGTATAGATGGCGTCAACAGGGTAAACAAGCTGTAAAAGATTTCTAAAAAGGAGATAATAGATGTCTTCTATAAAGTGACTACAATTACAACTCAAAATATTTTTCTTTTCATGCAGTGTGAAATGGGATCCTGATGAAAGAGGCAAGCAGAACTGGAATCATCCAATAGCAAAACCAAACAAATCTATTCCACCATTCATTTCCCCATTAACCCATTGATACCTGATGCAGCATTTGAGTGTATATCCCTCATTTGTGTGTGTATCCCTTTAAGACCCTTAAAGGGATACACACACAAATGCTGCATCAGGTATCAATGGGTTAACACTGAATCTCCTAAAATAGCATAATAAGGGATTGGAAACAAAGCCAGAGCCTTCAGACCTTTGTGGCAGTAGGTGAGCCTCCTCTCCTCGCCTGTCTTGATGTTGGCCATCCACAGGTCATTGTTGTTGATGAAGGCTATGAAGTGGGGGTCCCCGGGGCAGATCTTGGGGTCCATGCGAGTGCCTGAGCACTGGCTCTTGATCTCCACAGGCTTTAAAGGGGCAGACTGCTAAAACCAACACATGAGAAGATGTCAAACCCAATTTCATACAAACATGGTCGTCTGAATGCACCAAATGGCCCCTTCCCTGCTTCTTACACCCCCTACTTGGGGCCCCTTTGCTCGGACCACACCCATTTTCAAACTCAGCCTTCATAGATTTCCATTGAGCTACATTGTGATCCAAACTACACGTCAGGTTTCGTGACTGCATCTTGAACGGTTGTGGTTGTGGCGCTATCCTGTTGACAACATCTGTTCACAGACATAAAAGCACCTGGCAAAGTATCCAAAACCACTTCTGTGGTACTTCCTGCTACATGAGGTGTCTCTAGGACCACATTTTGCCTTGATGACACACAGACTCACAAGATGAAAACAATGCCAGCCACATGCTGTCACGGCTGCTAACAAGATCAGACTTGGCACATCGATCAGACCTCCCCCTTCTTACTAAGGCAGAGAATTTACCAAATGGTAGACAAAATAACAGCAATAGCACCTGAAAAAGCACCTTATTAACTTGGAAGTAGGTACATCAAAATGGCAAAAGCAGAC
The DNA here is from genome assembly GCF_964638095.1 of Poromitra crassiceps. NCBI lineage: Eukaryota > Metazoa > Chordata > Actinopteri > Beryciformes > Melamphaidae > Poromitra > Poromitra crassiceps. The sequence goes on from NC_139639.1 coordinate 757,056, forward strand.
ATAAGTGAGTCATATTAAGTCGAATGACATTTTATATGTATGTATCACTTTTACCTGACAATCACCCATTTTTTCCCTGTGACTTTTCAAAGCAACAGGAAGCAGCCCACAGATTTTCAAACAGGCCAAATAGTCAGTGGCTTAATTGCATGTGCATCTGTCACAAGAACTGCAACAATGTTTCACCTGGTAAGCCTAACGTGCTTAACGGTCTCAAAACATGACAAAATATACCACATTCAGACAAACTGCATCAGCAAACAGTGGTCGTCGTAAAATTGCTGCTCAACAAGATAGACAGAAGCAGGATAACTGCTACATAAAACTACAGCCTCAGAATGACTACAGAATTGAATGAACACCTCTGTGACAGTCTCGACAAAAACTGTAGTAACGTCATGAGCTTCACCAAGCTGGTATTTATAGCACAGCTGCCACTTGGAAACCACTTGCATCCAAGGACTTGGTGTAAGGAGCATCAAACCTGGTTACATGATCTGATGAGTTGTCCTTCACCACACATTGTGATGATGGGTTTACATTAAGAAAAAGGCGAGTCAAACGACGCATTCAAACCACAATGTCCATAACTGTTAAACATGGTGGCTGATCTGTAATGGTATTAAAAGACATTTGATACTACAAAAGAATTGATTTAGGACTATGAACTGCAAACCAACATTATGCAGCAGACGAAAACGTCCATTCATTCTGTCCAAATTGAATGGCCTACACTACACAGAGTCAAAGAAAGCATATGTACTGTGTACTGTGCAAATCGTTAAGACTCACAGCGATAAGCAGCAAGAGCACAGCTGGCATCAGACCTGCTTGGTAACGTCCTGTGTTTCTCCAATTCTTGCTGAATTAATTAATGCACCTTTTTCACTTCCCACCCAATTCACCCATTTTGTGTCTAAAAGGCAGGAAGTAACACAGGTGCAAGCAGAACATGAATGAGGGTTTCCAACTTCCAATCCATTTGGCGATCCAGTGCCGGGGCCCTGGTTAATGTTCTGCTTGCACCTGTGTTACTTCCTGCCTTTTAGACACAAAACGGGTGAATTGGGTGGGAAGTGAAAAGGGCTAATAGCCAGTGGGGCGACGCGGTGACACTGACCTAATGGGTGTATTTCAAAAGTACCAGTTACACAGGAATCCTGAGCTGGCTGCCAGGAGTATACAGTATGGGCTTCTAAACCCGAGGACAAAGAAGAGCAAAGGACTCACGATGAAGCCATTGTTGCCTCCGTCCTGGCAGTAGAAGAGGCTGTTGCTGGCCTGGAAGAGGAACAGGCCCGTCTGGGCGTGGTAGTCATAGGAGGTGATGCCAAACGCCCCCAGACGTTTACGCTCTCTCAGCAGCTCCTCCTCTCGCGAGTAGGCTCCCTGGTGCGGTGTGGCCTGTGAGGAGGGATGAGAAGAGGGGTTGAAATCAGACATACAATATAGAATGAATTCAGATATTGTTTTTATACAATTTTCAAATGTAAATAAGGGTTAGCCTCATTCTCCTTACTGTGCTTTATCAGGGTAGGAAATTAGCGGGGGCTCGGGGCAAAATGCCCCTAAAAGAAAAATCTAGAATGCCCCTTGGAATTAGGATGACGGGGGCTTTTAAAAGCCCCCATAAAATAAAGTGTTTAATACTTGTATTTGAACATTGTTCTGTATTTGCAAAGCGTGACTCGAAAATGGCCAACTAGGCATCCGTACAACCTCCGCCCCTCCAGCATCATTCACCTCAGTGACAGGCCAGCACAAGTTAGCTGGCCAGCTAGTTCACTCATGTTTTTGCCAAGTACATTGATAACATGCCAGAGAATCAGGCAAGGATCAAGGAAATGGGGATCTTTAACTGCGATTGTTTATGAACTTTTAGAAATAAAATATGCTTGGATAAGAGTCATTGATTGGTCTGTCATGCTACATACAGTAGATGCAACTAAAGTATTTCCCAACATTTGAAATATATTTGACAGGGGCAAAAATAGCCCTCATTTAGAAAAGTTAATTTCCTACCCTGGCTGTATGTAATATGATCCGCCGCCCCAAGTTCATATAAAGGTTGTACTTGTACAAACATTCCTCTCATAGCTTCTAAAAGCCTTTCTCAAACTTTCACGTTTCAGAGCATACCTCAGGGACTAGCCACAAATTTCCCTGCTCCGCCTCCAGGGATTATACTTATCTCACTCAGAGTGAAACCTGCTTTACAGTCAAACTAGAAAAAAAAGTCAGCCAAGTGCCCAACAACTTGAGAGAAACTGTCCTATGTTTAGTCATTGTAAGGCAGCAGCAGAAAGAGACTGTCCTATGTTTAGTCATTGTAAGGCAGCAGCAGAAAGAAACTGTCCTATGTTTAGTCATGGTAAGGCAGGAGCAGAAAGAAACTGTCCTATGTTTAGTCATTGTAAGGCAGGAGCAGAAAGAAACTGTCCTATGTTTAGTCATTGTAAGGCAGGAGCAGAAAGAAACTGTCCTATGTTTAGTCATGGTAAGGCAGGAGCAGAAAGAAACTGTCCTATGTTTAGTCATTGTAAGGCAGGAGCAGAAAGAAACTGTCCTATGTTTAGTCATTGTAAGGCAGGAGCAGAAAGAAACTGTCCTATGTTTAGTCATTGTAAGGCAGGAGCAGAAAGAAACTGTCCTATGTTTAGTCATTGTAAGGCAGCAGCAGAAAGAAACTGTCCTATGTTTAGTCATTGTAAGGCAGCAGCAGAAAGAAACTGTCCTATGTTTAGTCATTGTAAGGCAGCAGCAGAAAGAAACTGTCCTATGTTTAGTCATTGTAAGGCAGGAGCAGAAAGAAACTGTCCTATGTTTAGTCATGGTAAGGCAGGAGCAGAAAGAAACTGTCCTATGTTTAGTCATTGTAAGGCAGGAGCAGAAAGAAACTGTCCTATGTTTAGTCATTGTAAGGCAGGAGCAGAAAGAAACTGTCCTATGTTTAGTCATTGTAAGGCAGGAGCAGAAATAAACTGTCCTATGTTTAGTCATTGTAAGGCAGGAGCTATGTTTAGTCATGGTAAGGCAGGAGCAGAAAGAGACTGTCCTATGTTTAGTCATTGTAAGGCAGGAGCTATGTTTAGTCATTGTAAGGCAGGAGCAGAAAGAGACTGTCCTATGTTTAGTCATTGTAAGGCAGGAGCAGAAAGAAACTGTCCTATGTTTAGTCATTGTAAGGCAGGAGCAGAAAGAAACTGTCCTATGTTTAGTCATTGTAAGGCAGGAGCAGAAAGAAACTGTCCTATGTTTAGTCATGGTAAGGCAGGAGCAGAAAGAAACTGTCCTATGTTTAGTCATTGTAAGGCAGGAGCAGAAAGAAACTGTCCTATGTTTAGTCATTGTAAGGCAGGAGCAGAAAGAAACTGTCCTATGTTTAGTCATTGTAAGGCAGGAGCAGAAAGAAACTGTCCTATGTTTAGTCATTGTAAGGCAGGAGCAGAAAGAAACTGTCCTATGTTTAGTCATGGTAAGGCAGGAGCTATGTTTAGTCATTGTAAGGCAGGAGCAGAAAGAAACTGTCCTATGTTTAGTCATTGTAAGGCAGGAGCAGAAAGAAACTGTCCTATGTTTAGTCATTGTAAGGCAGGAGCAGAAAGAAACTGTCCTATGTTTAGTCATTGTAAGGCAGGAGCAGAAAGAAACTGTCCTATGTTTAGTCATGGTAAGGCAGGAGCAGAAAGAAACTGTCCTATGTTTAGTCATTGTAAGGCAGGAGCAGAAATAAACTGTCCTATGTTTAGTCATGGTAAGGCAGGAGCAGAAAGAAACTGTCCTATGTTTAGTCATGGTAAGGCAGGAGCAGAAAGAAACTGTCCTATGTTTAGTCATGGTAAGGCAGGAGCAGAAAGAAACTGTCCTATGTTTAGTCATTGTAAGGCAGGAGCAGAAAGAGAGAGGATATGTTTAGTCATTGTAAGGCAGCAGCAGAAAGAGAGAGGATATGTTTAGTCATTGTAAGGCAGCAGCAGAAAGAGAGAGGATATGTTTAGTCATTGTAAGGCAGCAGCAGAAAGAGAGAGGATATGTTTAGTCATTGTAAGGCAGCAGCAGAAAGAGAGAGGATATGTTTAGTCATGGTAAGGCAGGAGCTATGTTTAGTCATGGTAAGGCAGGAGCTATGTTTAGTCATGGTAAGGCAGGAGCTATGTTTAGTCATTGTAAGGCAGGAGATATGTTTAGTCATGGTAAGGCAGGAGCTATGTTTAGTCATTGTAAGGCAGGAGATATGTTTAGTCATGGTAAGGCAGGAGCAGAAAGAGAGAGGAGGTTCACCTGGAAGTGATCCAGCATCTGTTTCCATGACAACACTAACAGGGCCTCTTTCCGGACCTTCTTGGGGATTTCGGAGTAGAGTAGTGAGTTCTCTCTGCTTCCATAAGGCATTCCTGATCAGCACAAAGGAAAGAGGTGAAGACAACACGTCTTCAACAACAACAACAACAACAACAACAACAACAACAACAACAACAACAACAACAACAACAACAACAACAACAACAATGACAACAACAACAAGTGACTTGTAGCTGGAAGAGGAGAAATTAAACACAGGCATTGTTCTCGTGTCATGAGGCAGCCATATTTGACTGCCTTGAACAGTGGACATGATTGGGATCAGGTGGCGGGGGGGAGGGGTGTAAATAGCAAATGCAAATCACGAGTTGTCAAAGGGGATCTCATGTGCCATCAACGGCGAGCGAGAGTCATCTTACCGAGGTAGTACAAGCGATGGGAGTGGGGACCGTTCTCATCCTTCTTCAGCACAAACTGGAAGTCGTGCGGGGCCTTGTTGGCGATCATGCCCGAGTACTTCCTGCTACAGTGGATGATGTCGCGGAGGCCGTCCCAGGAGTGCTTCTCCACGTAGAACTGAGAGGGGACTTCCTCCATCTCCACCACCTCTGTGCTGTCCGAAATGCCGTCCACTGCCGTCATGCTCACTGCCACACAGCTGCGCGGTGACATTAAACACGTAAACATACACTCGCACGTTTCTTTCATCGTGGCATCGTGTTCATTTAAACTATGTGCCGAGTCGACATCTATCAAAGAGGAGATCGTTCAATTCTCAGCATGAAAAATGGTTTAAAAATGCATGAGCAGGTATGATACTCTACCTTTTCCAGATACCCTCTGTATTGTCAGAAAGCTTGGCCTTCTTGACTCTATGCATTCACTGGTCAACACACTTCACTCAGACTCTTCAACCTATGAACAGAGACAAAGTCGAGTACGTCTAGGATCATTCAAAAATCAAAAAATATTTCACACAAGATGGTGTGATGACTGTTGAGGGCATCTGGATTCTGAATTATGGATGTTATAATGGACACACTCAACCTGTGCATTAAATTATGAGCCTCCTTGTTTTACTGATAATCTCAACAATATTCATAAGCGGGGATAGAATCTACAGATCAATGTGTGCTGCACTCAATTGTTTTAATCAAGCCTCAAACTAACAAGAACAGGTCAAAACCTAGTATATGGCACGACCGTGTATGGCTGTGTGACGTGCCATGGACGACCAATGGTCATCACTCAGTCAATCTAACCTGCGTCACCAGGCTCTCTCTGTGTGTTACAGTGTTATCGTTCCCCCATCGAAAGATGGTTTTATAGAGAGCCAAAGTCACGCCCACTTCCCGGTTTAGGCATACGCAGGGGAGCCATTCGTCCGCCATTATTTTTTCCATCTACATTTCATGTACCGGAGTCCAATTCCTTGCATGTGTACTGTACATACTTGGCCAATAAAGCTGATTCTGATTCTAAAATGTTTCAAAAAAATTGTTTTCCTTGGTCAAACAAAGTGATTCAGCTATATTTGGAATCGCGAGAACATAAAACATTTCACTCAGACCTAAACTTAAAAACAAAACGTCGTCGTTGAATCGCTTAGTTTGACCAAGTAAAACAAGCATTTTACTAAATGTAGATGGAAAAAAGAATGCGGGATGAATGGCTCTGGTGCGTCTGCCTAAACCCGGAAGTGGGCATGACTTTGGCTCTCTAATCTCTATGGTGTTAGTTCATTTTATTTTTGTGTATTAGCTATGCAGCTAGTTAACTCGCATCACATTTATTTACTATGACGCCCTGTGTTTCCAGAGCAGAATTATTTTCTTTTTTGGAGCAGAGAAAGGTTTTGCATCCGCCGGATCTGCAACGGCCGTTTCTGCACCCGTTCTACTATGAATCACCTCATTCAATGGTAAGGAATTGCTTCAAAATTTCCCCATTCGATGGGGTGGAGTTGTACAATCTCTACAACCCAGTTTCCCTGGGGTTGTAGAGATTACTTGCAAAACCCCATTTAATGGGTAGGATTCGGGGGTTGTACAGATTACTTGCAAAACCTCATTTAATGGATAGGATTCTCCATTGGCTCTTCTCTCAACCACCCTGCCCACCTCTGCAGGCATGGGGAGGGTCTGCTTGGACCCCTGTGTCCTTAGGTTTAGGCATGGGAGAGGTTAGGTTTAGGGTTAGGGGTGGGAGAGGTTAGGTTTAGGCATGGGGGGTGGGAGAGGTTAGGTTTAGGGTTAGGGGTGGGAGAGGTTAGGTTTAGGCATGGGGGGTGGGAGAGGTTAGGTTTAGGCATGGGGGGTGGGAGAGGTTAGGTTTAGGGTTAGGGGTGGGAGAGGTTAGGTTTAGGCAGGGGGTGGGAGAGGTTAGGTTTAGGCATGGGGGTGGGAGAGGTTAGGGTTAGGGGGTGGGAGAGGTTAGGGTCTGGGTTAGGATTAGGCATGGGGCATGGGAGAGGCTTGGAGGGGTCTCCGGAGACGACCCCCGAGGGTCTCGAACCCTCCGTTCGGCCCCCAGACCTTCCATTCGGCCCGCAGACCCCCCGAAGTGACCCCAGGACCTCCACAGGGTCCTGCGGCCCACCCAGGCCTCGGAGACCCCAGGTTTATCCATTGAATGGGGTTTTGCAAGTAATCTCTACAACCCAGAGAAACTGGGTTGTAGAGCTGTCCATTGAATGGGGTTTTGCAAGTAATCTCTACAACCCAGAGAAACTGGGTTGTAGAGATTGTACAACTCCACCCCATCGAATGGGGACATTTTGAAGCAATTCATTTCCATTGAATGAGGTGATTCATAGTTACCGGATGACCAGATGCCAAGCAGACAGTCATCAGTCAATCAGTCATACTTAATTGTCATTTTAACATGTGGACTTGGACACATTCAGGTGTGGACTTCAGAACTACTACAAACAAATGTTACTGAGGAGCTTTATTCCTGTTGACTCTCAGTCTCTTACATATTGTCTTTGGGAGCACAGAAACCGGATCAAATTGTTCTGTTTCTGTTCAGGTTTCTAATAGTAAAAATCTGGTTTCACAGACATCCTGATGTCTCAGCAGGCTAAGGCATGTAACAATGTCCTGGGTTTATCCCGACAAAGGACCTTCATCGCAGTCTGTCATCTCCCTCATGACATGAAATGACGTCATTACATCAAATAAACAGCATAAATGCAAAAAAAATGGGTGGAAAAGAAGACGTTTTCAGAGCCCCAGTGAAGGAAGACTGCAGAGGTTAAGGAAATACTCAATATTCCCTCCTTGAAATCTGCATATTATAGGAATGGAGGAAACCCTTATTAGCCCAAATATGGTAGAAGCTGCTACAGTATTTCCTACAGATGTGTCGCAAAAAGCAGTGGAAACACGCAACAGACAGAGTTTTTCATCATGTTATGGTGTTGGCTTTAGAAATATATTTGTGGTGGCCTCTGATATTGTGGTGAGCTGCCACATAAAAATACTGAGCTCACGGTAAGCAACAGAAGTTGGAACACTATCAATGGTTGGAACACTCATTGAAGGCAACAACACTAAAAGTATGTTGATGGTGATGTAATGCCTTAGTTAACGCTCACCTAAAGCCCTTTGTAAAAAATCACCAGCCCCATGAAGAGTCGAGTCAACAGTAGGCTATTACAGAGAGGCCAAGCTGTCAACTAACTGAGACCTGACAGAGACAACTGGGTGAGGACCGGACTGAGAGGGATTTATGAATGTGGAATACAATACCCAAAAATAAAGTGACAATTCATCTGGAAAACAGGAAGTTAAACTATCCTGCTGACTCTATCCTCTGACAAAAAGGTCCCACTAATATTCGCCTTTAATTCAACATGACCGTGTCTTATTGTGTCAAATAACACATGAACTAAACGCCAACTTATACCCATTGTAGGCCCAATTGGATAGTTCCCAATGTTTAGTGGATTTCTTGTTAGCAGCAAGCTAGCGAGTTAACGTTGTGTGGGTGCGGAACGAAATAGGGTGAACTCGTAAAGGAGCGGTCCCGTTCATGTTAACAGTTCGCTAGCTTTAACACACCGAATCTTTGTTCTCGAATTTCAGCTAGACAGTCCAGTCACTCACCCTGGCAGAAACACCGGCAAATATCTTTGACGTTTATACAGTTCCCATTTCGTATTGGAACAGGTTCGAGTTTTGTCATTAAACTAAACTCGAACCTGTTACAATGTAACATCAAACTATATCAATGTAGAATTAGAACACAAAGCTTGGTTGGTAAGATATATTGTGACATGACAGCTCTCCTGTCAATTTCGCTTTCCAGCTAGCTAGCTAATATTAACCTGGCTAAAAACTAGCTAGCAGCTAGCTAATGGCTACTGGTTTCCTTTAAAAACAGACACTTAGGCGAGGGTCCGTAATAAACAAGCCAGAGTAGGGGAAATACTTACCAATCTGGCCACTGTTTCTTTTACCAACAGTCCTAAGCTTTACTAGCTTGGCGTCAATAAACAAATGTTGGGAGCGCTAAAGGTTGTATCCATGGCCCAGGGTGGCCAGACGCTAAATGTAGCTTGCTTTCAGATCGGAGAGAAACAGGAGGAACCTTCCTTCACCCTGCTGGCTGACGCATCGGCACTTTTTCAGGGCCGCACTGCCGCTCCAGGGTGCAGGCAGTGCTCCGCAGTATGTGGCAACACATTTCATCATAATAAAGTGTTGAGATCAAGAATTTATGACTTAAACTTAATATATTGTGTGTGTGCAATAGTTTGCTTAAGGTACCTTACTGCTCATCTTCCCTTCTGCAATTTGGTAAATTGTCAAAAGCGATTAAACAAAATAATAGTGACCAACTCTGTTCCAAATAACTGGTGGTCCAAATACCCTGAACATTGTTCCCTTAGCACAGAGCTTTTCATCAAAACCCATATATCAAATGCATTCTTGTGTAGTCATGTGCATGTCTGCCAGTCAACTTAGAAGTGTACAGATTTTCTGACCATTAGTTTCTGAGTCATGTTCACATTTTCCATAAAAGCATAAATATGTTTTATTATTTAACCATAAAGCAGCACTCCATATTGTAATCAACACCCAACAACTCAAGCTTGTGTGACCATACACTAGCAAATCCTCTTCATTTTGGTATTCCTTGTTGAAGAATGCAAGAGAGGCAGTGTTGTGTGGGGCAACGCACCCAAAGCTTTTATTTATACAAAGAAAACAGCCAGTCTACTTCAGAGGGATGAAACGAGAAGAGTGTGTAGCTCCGATACCGGGGCGACCGTGCTTGACTGGTTTGTAGGTGATGGAGAACTCCCCCAGGTAGTGACCGCACATCTCGGGCTGGAGAGGAGAAACAAAGTTGCACGTTAGTAATAAGACAAATATGCACAGGAATTGGTTATTCAAAACCCTATATGGTAGACCCCACAACAAGTGGTAAAATAACAACTTATGTTAAAATGGAGGCAGTTGGCCAGTCCTACAAGAAACTGCAACTTCAACTGCAGCATCCCACAGTTGTGGTCCAAATGTAATCATAACCAAAGTACTGTGACAAGACTCTTTCATTACATAAAACAATGTGGGCATGTCCAGGAAGGTGGAAACCTGTCCAATTTGCAATAGCTACTCAATCATTGCTTAGTCTGCCAAATGTGCATTTGAAAATTAACCATTATAAGCAAATTAACATTCCATGATCTTGAGTCTCATTCAGTCTTGATTATCACCACATTGCTCAAAAGATGACGGATGTAGATAAATCAAACTGGTCTGAGAGCTCAAACTGTATCCCCGGCGCTCTCACATCAATTAATAGAGAGGCAAAGTGGAACGTCACTTCCTGCTTCAGCACTGTACCAGAGATTTTCATGCACCATTTATTTTCCCATAGACATTTAGTAAAATGCTTATAAAATAGTTGTACTTCGTCGAACCAAATGGTTCAGCTAACGCTATAATACGGAGAGACCAAAGAACATTTCACTCAGACCAAAACTTTAAAAAAACATAGAAAAAATATTTTCTTTAAACCCGCATTGTTTTTACATTTTGGTCCCAGTGAAATGTTATGCGATCTCTCCTGTTTCTAAATATATCTGTACTGTTTGGGTTTGAACCAGTAAAACGATTTTTATATGCATTTTACGAAATGTGTATGGGAAAATAAATGGCGGATGAAAATCTCTGGTACAGTGCTGAAGCAGGAAGTAGGCGGTCACTTTGCTTCTCTATTCACCTTATTTTTTGCCCATACAAGGACGCTTCTGCATGACGGCATTTCGTAATCGTCTTTCCGGTTTTAAACACGGAAGTAGAGTACGCCTACCGCAGTCATTTAGACTTGCCAAAAAGCTGTTTTCAAGCTAAAAAAAACCCCCCAAACTGTTTTAAAGTTTTAATATTTGTCGGGTGAGAACGTAACATATATGTGACCAGTTTATCAGAATAACGCCTATTGGAAATCTTTAACGAGCAGCGAGGACCGGGAGCGCTGACTGTGCTGACACCGGTCAGACTAGCTATCTGTCAAACCCTACTGTAGTTAGGCTACTGGCAGTGAGAAAACACTGTCGACGTGCTTTTTGAACTAACGTTAAATGCCGACCGGGTACAGCCATCGCAGCAGTGAACTGAAGTTGGCCGCAGTGTAGCTTAACACATTGAGTGCCACAGCGCTTCAGTAAAATTGTCTGGAGCCTGTGCCAGATTCACTTCCATTCAGTTGAAAACAGCTATAGAATTTTTTCTATTATGGCTATATTAACGGGGCTGGACTTTAATGAAACATTGAACACTCCTGCTTCTTCCAAAGAAGAAATTTTGTTTCTAGACAGTTCCATTATGAAATGACAGCCTCTCAAAAAAGTGCACTTTCAAGGGTTTTCTGTCGTTTTTTTTTTACTTTCCAAGATATAGTCCCTTTTATGAATACCTTTTGCACTCTAATTTCGAGCACATTCACTGACTCTGGCTGGTGTTTTCTGATGTGGTGGCGTGTGGTGTGGTTTCTGTGCAGCCTGTGTGCCACACACCCCTCTCCCCCCCCCCCCCCCCCCCCTCTCCACCTCTGAGCTGCGGGCTCCTCCCCACACGCACAGAGTTTGTTTTCTCGACTCCGTTTTTGCCCCGGACAGATCCCAGCGCCCATCAAGGAAATGATGCGCGCTGGCAAACGCGACTGAACGAAAAGGCTTGGCCGTTCGGCTTCGGATGCTGGCTTTCTAGGAAATCGTGTGGAGATAGATAGAAGCATAAGAGCTCAGTTGTGAGCGCGGATGCAGCCGAGCCCACTGTCCGCTGTAGACAGAGCAATATATTCGGTTTCCACTTTGATCACGGCTTTCTCCGCTGTCTCCTGTACAAAGTAAAGGATCTGAGGTGGGTGGAGCAGCTCCTGTGACGATGTTTAAGGTGGCGCCGTGTGATCCCTTGAAGGGATTCATGCTCACTGGCTGGGTACGACCTTAAACAGCAGAATTATGGAATAATATGAATTATGATTTTAGGACGTGCACAGACGTCCTTGGCACTGAACGTTACTTTTTTTTAGGACGTGCACAGACGTCCTTGGCACTCAATGTGTTAATTCTGAATGTTGCCAAACTTCATTCATACTGACGTTTTATTTTGAAAACAGCGGCCAACTAGCGCTGAACCGGAAGAACAAATACGTTGCGTTGAATGCGGAAGAGAGAAAAAGTGGGCGTGGTGAATAAGGTGAATAGGAGACCACTTGCATATTTTCAGAAGGCACAGACGCAGATTGACTTGAAATTATGAAAGCCTTCAAACATCATGGCTTTTGTTTGCTTGTAAGAGTAGGTCAAATAATGAGTAGCCATTGGCTGGACAAATGCAGGCCTTGTACACACAAACCCATTCATAGAGACACTGCATGAAATAGGCCACGCCCATCACAGGGGAAAGTGCCCCATTCACTTCCCATACACCAGCATCATTTTCCTTGAATTAAACATAGCTAAAAGCTGTTGTGTGGTGGGCTGCACAAATAACAAATGTAAAAAATCGCCAATTAAAGTTTTTTTGTACTCCCGAGCAAAACAAGGAAGCCATTGAGAATTGGCGAGAAGAAAAATGTGGATCTAGCTGTCAAGGAAGTAAGTTGGAGTGTTCATCTTCCGTATATATGATCTTGTGTGCAACACGCGATATAGGAGAACGCCAGGATTGGGGGGGGGGGTTGTTGTTTCCCCCCGTTTTAGGCACAGCTCCGCAGTGTCTCTGTCCAATTCTGAGTCTCAATCTGGCCTAAGTACATCAATGTGTCGCTAAATTTACACCCCCGTCTAAACTGTCCTAGATTAACACTCTGCCCCCTCCATCTCAACCATCACTGAAAGTGAAGTGCCTCTTTCAGTCTCGAGAATGTGATCATTATAGTGGGTGAGGTAGTCTAATTACTTGGGGGGGGGAGGATACATTTGCTCATCCTGCTGCCCAGTAACTCCCACCTGAGCAGTAGCACCTCACCTTGATTTCAACCTGGTTGAAGGTCTTGCCATTGTACACGCCGACCATGGACCCGACCATCTCAGGCAGGATGACCATGTCCCTCAGGTGGGTCTTGACCACCTCTGGCTTCTCCATAGGGGGAGCATCCTTCTTGGCCTTGCGCAGGCGCTTCAGGAGGGACTGCTGCTTGCGGCGCAGGCCACGGTTCAGCCTCCTCCTCTGGCGGGCGCAGTACAGCTGCATGAGCTGCTCACTATGACGTAAGAGAGTCAAACTTAGCCATTGGCAACCGTGAACAGTAACAGCAGTTACTTTGAAAGCATCCCCGCAGCATTGTAAACTAGATCAAAAGAGTTTAACAGTATACATTTAAGAAAACTGTGTGTGTTGGGGGATAGAAAGTTTTACTAAGTGTAAAAAAAAAATCCATCCCATCCAGTTTCCTGTTCAGGAAAGGATCACGGGAGGCACACAGACAGAAGGCAGGTTCACACCTTACCCTCAGGCTCTTCTAGGTAGGGTCGGGTGGGGCAAACTATTTATATCGGAAGCCTAGTTGCGGAAAAAACTGAGCTGCTGTTCTTTTTTTTAAGACAAAGTTTGACGAGAATCACTGAGTTGCCTGGAAACAGAGTCCAGACGCATGCGCACTGGCATCATTTTGTCTTGTACATATATTCTACAATGCATTTAGACAGCCCACCACCGCTAACTTTTTTTCGGCAACTAGGCTTCCGATATAATTAGTTTGCCCCACCCGACCCTACCTGTGACTTCAAAGTGCAGAAATAAGGTGAGTTTAATGCCCAACACAGATTGTCTAACGAAAATGCTATGCTCGATGGGAGGGCTCTTCCAACTGTAGTGTTAACACGAAATTTAGAAGAGCCTGAGGGTAAGTTCACACCCTGGACAGGTTGCCAGTCCTTCACAGGGATCATTACACAAATAATTGTATTGCTACAAATGCCATTGCAAATATAAAGGGTATGTAAAATAAAATATAATGGCGTTGTAAATATAATGGTTCACTACAAAGAAGATTAAATACTGTACACAAGTAATAGTGTTGAGTAGGCTATGTTTAGATTTACATGGACTGGACTTGTGTAGTCCAGCCTCCAAAATCTTTGGAGATGTGCTTTTTATTGCAACTCTGGGAAGCAGCACGTCAGACATCAAGCTACTCTTTGGAGCCTAAAACGTAAATACAATGGCAGTATAATAAAGTTCTCCCTACAGCTGGCCATCCCCATGTCCACGTCTCAGCTTCAGGACCTGTCAACCTTCTGAGCAACTAAACACAGTTCAAGTCGTTAAGTGTCTCACTCACTAGGACATGTCCAGAAGCTGGTCCAGGTCAACACCTCTGTAGGTAAACTTCCTGAAGGTACGCTTCTTCTTGATCTCGGTATCCGCCTATGGAAGTCAAATACATCACATTTAGCATGTTGTTAGCATTTTCACCATAGCCAACTATGACTGCCGATTTTCAATTCGAAAACAGTCGAGTAGCTACTGGCCCGCCTCTGAAGAATATTGTCATGGTTAAATTATGTAGTCGTATTGAATTACTCGTAAAGAAAACTGTACGGTTGTACCATTGGGTTAGCTTAGCCATGGTCGGCCATAGCCGGTAATAGCGCAAGCTAATACAAGTCAATAAATAGGTTTATCCGACGTTATGTGCCATAATTTACTGCTCGACTGTTTGTGAAGGTGCGTGACAGCCGGATGATACATTAGGTTATTTTAAATAACTATTGGGGAGTGCGGATGTGTATAGATTGTTATAATCAGACATTGGAAGGCTTGGACACCTACCATCTTGCCTGATGTTCCGGGGAAAAGAACCTCTACAAGTCTCGTTAGGCCTAATATCGCGCGACTTTGGTTAAGCATCCGGTCTACTCCATTGTCTGTTCCGGTCCCAGCATGCAGCTGCCCTCTTTGACCAGCAGATGGTGGAATTGGACAGTAACGCGTGCATCCAGTGCCACTGTGTCTTGCAGGTCTTGCACCAGAAGTATTGTTAGTCCTATATCAGCAGCAGAACAAAAATATTGGTCATACAAAGACACTGAACAGAAGAAACATTAATGATTATTTTGCTTTATATAAGGCATTTCCTAACTATTAACAACAGTCTATTCATCGTAGGCCTATTCTGTTACATTACCTGTTACATCGTCTTGGTAGGAAAACAATAATAAATTAACATGTGATTATAATCAAATGACAGCCACCACAGTAAAGCACCATCTTGGTAGGAAATGTATGTCACATCATGGGGATACTATGAATAGTTATTTGTGGTCATAACATCTACCATTGGAGGGGGGGGGACGCTCTCCCCTCCTCAACAACTACTCTGTCCTTGAACAAGCCACTGAACCCCCAACTGTTCATACTGTACACAGTATGTGCAGCTGCTCAGTAGTAGCCTAAGACGCTTGTGAAAATATGGCAACTCAAGATCAGACTACCGATTCATTATGAAAAGGATGATTTATCCTAATACTAGATAAGATGTGCTGAGTAGCCTACACTCAGTAGAGTAGTACAGTACTAAGAGATGGCCTCTCACTTATCACCTAAATGCCATAGTCAGTCCCATACGTATGGGACAAGACTGTATAAGAGGCCACCATGAGTGTCATACGTATGGGACTCAATATGGCATCTCAGACCACATTATAGTCTATGGTCCCATACTGATGCCATATTGGATCTCACACTCATCCCACATGGAATCCCACTCTTCACTGTCAATTTACAGATATTCACATCTTCTGCTGTCCTACAAAACTTAGCATAGGTCATGTTATTACCTGTGGTGTGTGATGTTTGTGGAATAGGTCATTTAACCAATAAATTAAACGTGTCATTGCTCCCCAACACTGAGTTCCACTCTCTGCTGTTAATTTACATACATCCATGTCTTCTGTTGCCATATCATCCTACCATAAAGGCAGGGATCTCTGTCTGTTACAAATCAAACCACACATCAGATAATGAATGTACGTACATGTTTTTTACACTTTATTCACAAAAACATATTTGTCAACTTGTTTTTTTCCCATTATGAAAAAAAGAAAAACTATAGTCCAATATCAAATGTTATTCAGAGTCAAGGTACAAAATAGCCTACATTTAAATCACAAATATGCATAAATTACAGAGCCCCTAAAGTCCCGAAAGACGATTATTATTATTTTTTATTTTTTTTGCGCACAAGTTACTTACTACCTTGTGTGAATTATCTTGTCTGCATAAGTTAAAGAAAAAAAAATCTGGACTTTAGGGGCTCCGTAATAAATAATAACCTTATGATCAAATATAATCGTATGATTGGTCCACGCATCAACCATTATTTAAGCACGATTCATTGAAACATTGTACACTGATAATAAAAAAAGAAAGAAAATAATCCAGTATTGTTGCTTGGAATGTAGAAAACTTCACTATAGTATATTTTGAGTAAAACATTGTTTTCAACAGCTTTAATCCAAAGAAAACAAGCTTGGCTCCAGTCGGACCGGTTATGCAAACAAAGGAAAATTATTCCCTCGCTTAAAAAATAAAAAATAAAAACAAGAAAATATTACACAGGAACCAAGACAGAAACGAGAGAGTAGAGACACAGTATCGTGGTAAGACAGTGGTTGGTTCCCACAAATCCACTTTGTTCCCTCATCTGTCTCAACAACCAACCGACACTGCGTACAGTCAATGAGCAATACTGAATGGATGCAAGCAGTAACAAACAGAAACATTCACATGAATCAAAGAACTATAATTTATGTTGTTTACACAGAGGGTACAGCTATTAGGAATACATACAAGATCAGCTGTTTTTTCATCTCTTTAAAAACACTATGAAGTCAATACAAAAACTCCCTAATCTTTCATTTTCATGTTGCACTCGCATATACCTAGGGATTTCCCTTAATCTAACCAACCATTAAAAACAAAAAACAACAACAACAACAACAACAACAACGACGAAAGAGAACAAGGAGAAATACAGAGTGGAGCTTTGGCACATAAAAAAACAAACTCCCTGGGATACAAAAACTACTGTCCGGCTCAGCCAAAATACTGGCTTTTGTGGTAGCACTCCAAACACAATGGTCTTTTCAAAAGCAATGGAAAAAAACTAAAAACGAAAGGAAAACCATAAAAGTGATATGTGTAACGTCGGTTTTGCACAAAGACGGCTAAGAGGACAATTTTATAATACAATACTAAAATGGATACCGCCCCAATAAAATGGTGAACCATCCAATGAATATAAAAATAAAAAGCCTGCCTTGAGGTTCTCTTCAGTTTTGCTGCTCGCTCCATCACGCCTCCTTTATACAAGCCTTCCTTTCCTTCCTCACCTCTGGCCTTCCTCCTAATAATCAGTCCCTTCTTGCTGGTACACCTGCTCCTCTTCCTGGTAACCCTGGTAGCCCTCGTCCTGGTAGTCCGGGATGTACTCGCGAGCGACGCCGGCCCCGTTCTGCTCCTCTTCTACTGCTGCTACCACCTCGGCGCCTTTGGGGCAGTACTTGGCGTCGTAGATCTGCCGCCCCAGGCCGAAGTTCTGCCCGCTCTGGTTGGCTCCCTGGTTGGAGCCCATCTGCAGGGACATGGTGCTGTTGTCACACTTGTCTGTGTTCAGCTTCTGGTCGTAAATGGCGCGCCTGGTCCCCGGGGCCGTCATGCCGGCCTGGTGGAGAGAGAGAGAGGCAGAGAGAGAGAGAGGCAGAGAGAGAGAGAGAGAGAGAGAGAGAGAGAGAGAGAGAGAGAGAGAGAGAGAGAGAGAGAGAGAGAGAGAGAGAGAGAGAGAGAGAGGCAGAGAGAGATGAGTGAGATACAGAGACACTTTCCTGAAGACAGACATCGACAAGTCCCAACCAAAACTGCAGATTGCAAACATGTAGGTCTCTGGATTCTCAGCAGTAGGGCTGGGCAATATAATCGATACGGCAATATATCACGATATTTTATTTCCCGATACTGTATCGATACTTGGACGCCAAGTATCGCGATATAAAAAAATAATAATAATTGCAGGCCATGCCATGCCAGGCCCCTGCATCTGGTGATTCCCACCCCTAATCGATACTGTATCGATATTTCCCATATCGATGCGTTCAGTAACACTCAACACTCAGTAGTTTTGACTAAATTTGTCCACTAACTTATCAGTATAAAGTGATGTACATATTATTACACTACCTGGGTGGTACACAGTGTGTTGTATCTTTAGCTCTATTATTTAATTTTGAGTAAATTCTGTAGAATATCGCAATATATCGCAATATGTATCGCATCGCAATATATCGTGATACAATTGTATCGTGACCCAAGTATCGTGATACGTATCGTTTCGTGAGATCCTTTCCAATACCCAGCCCTACTCAGCAGTATCATTGCTTTGTCATTGCACGCACAGTATTGGAACGGGGGCCAAGCTGACTTCTAGGCCAAAGAACCTGAGTGACAACTTTGCCTTTGTTATGAACAGTCCAGGCAGCCTGGGGCTTGTTATGAGACTAAACATGAAGACCAGAGCGCTCACCACAACTGGACCAGAGCACAGCTGAATCAGGCTGGGGTTACATGCCATTTCTTCTGCTGCCCCGAATGCAACAAAACAAACGACTTTCCTAGGAAATGCCAACGGTTTATTCTCCTACATCAAAACCTGTGGCACAACTGATGACTCCAATCCCTAAAGTGTATTTCCACTGTGCTCCTTTATGACACAAGTAGAAGTAGGGCATATGTTAGAGCAGTGGTTCTCAAAGTGGGGTCCGGGGACCCCCAGGGGTCCTTGAGGGGATTGCACGGGGTCCCCAGCAAAAAGGGGGATAATTTAGTTTCACTATAATACCATTCTATAAGTAATAACAATTCCATAATTAACACAATGACAGAATGTATGACTGTTTTGGTCATGGGTTTCATACACTTTCTGTAATAAAACATCTCATCGAATGGGGGTCCCTGGGACAAAATCCTATCAAGTGGGGGTCCGTGGTCTAATTTGTGTCCGTTTAGGGGTCCTTGACATGAAAAGATTGGAGAACCAGTGTGTTAGAGTACCTGGCTTGCCCCCTTGTTGGTGCCCATCTGCAGACTGATGGTGGAGTTGTCCATGGGGGCCTGGATGTGAGCTTTGGGGTCGTACAGGTGCCTCCTGGTGCCATACGCATTCATACCTGCCTGGCTGGCACACTTGTTGGTCCCCATCTAAAGAAACAGACAGCAAAAATCAATCTATCATTTACAGTATGTACAACACAATGTTAGACCTTATTCGACACTCGTGTACGGGCACGCCCACCGCCGCCATATTCTCGACATAGCGCTGCACCTTTAAGTGACAACCTATGTGAGAGCAGCGTTTATAGGAAGCTAGCCGCCGTTAGCGTTACCTGTATCGTTCCAATTGTGTTCGGATGGTGACCTGTGTTAGGCATGGCTCTAATAATGACAGCAATAAAGTCCCCGTTGTTTGTTTCTATCTCTACCATCCACAGACATGAAGGGAGTGAGACTGACGATACGTCAGCAGCAGGGGCGGTTTTAGCATCAGAGCTTTGGGTGGGCTCAGCCCACCCAAAGGTCATGGACCACTGAACCCCTAGGGGGGTCCGGGGGCATGCCCCCCCGGAAGAAAATTTTGTACAGTTTCAAGTAAAAATGGATCAAACTGGCACACTTTGAGATCAAAATGAAGAGACTAGATCTATGAAGAACTACACACATCAATATCTTCTTTACCGTTCTGTGGTTTTATAGCAATGAAAAAATAATTGTTTCCCTATATATACTATATATATTCTGCATACAGGTTACTATATGGTAGAATTATGCTTGCATAAATAATACCAAAATCACTTCAGGGGAGTTTCAAGTAAAGTAACATTTTGCTTTGTAGGCAAAACAAAAGTAAAATTAAATCAAAAGGGAACTTCCTAACTTATTGGCTGGAATAATATTCCAAGAAGATAATAATATACTGTAAGCACTAAAGCAGGAGTTTGCAGTCAACTAGTTGAAATTAATATGTGGCAGTATTTGTGAGGGTCAAAATCTATGTAGGGTGTACCACCACAAATAGATCAGTGTATGGGAAACACTGACTATTAAATAGTGTGACTAGAAAGACACCAATAAACAACAGCACTACAACGGTGGCATTACAAATGGTATTATGAAATTATTGTGGGAAAAAACAAGAATGACACTTTTTTTCATGAACTTTAAGCAGAAAATTAAAAAATAGTTTTAAAGCAAAAATAAATAATAAATAAAGATAATTTTAACATTGGCTCAACCAGCCCATCTTACTGACCACTGGTCCTTAATCCCTTTTTATTACTACCATGCCACTGGTACTGTACACAAACACGGCTGTTTAAATATCTGCCTTGCACTCCCTTAGAGGGAAATAACAAGCCTGTAAGAACCTTTATTGAGTGTAGTCAGAAACTGCTACTAATGACCACCATGGATTTGGAGAGAGAAAAAAAAAGAAAAAAAGGGGTTTTTTGCCTCTATTTTTTTGGGTGGGCTGAGACTAGAACCGCCCCGGGTCAGCAGCACAGGAGAGGTGTGTGGATAGTTGGGAGAGACAGGTGAAACTTTCTGACAGCTCCTCACAGCAAAGTCTGTTCACCTCGTTTTTTCTTTTGTTTATTATTACAGGCATTAACGGCAGCTTACAAACAACAACTCTGGGGTTTTTATTGCTGTCATCACTATCGCTATTTTGTAATGGAACAGAAACGACAATAAGGCCGTTACTATAGTTGTCAGCTGCAGGACGGTATGTCAACAATATGGCGCTGTCCAGGGTTCGCGAATAAGGTCTATACTATGTGAACAATGTATGCTTTGAACCTTCAGGCAGTTGTCCCCCGCGGCTACAGTGTATTCAAATGAATGATGTAAAACAGTCCGTTGCATTGTGTGTTTTTCTCTCTGTTTAGGTTGCCCTCATATCTCTTCTTGACATCTTGCTTGGTGTGATGTAGTGTCCTCTAGAGAGAGAGTGGCGTCGGCGGAGGACCAAAATGCGAGACTCATTAGCCAATGAACAGCCAGGAATGGGTCTCGTGCTACTTTTGCATGCTAAAATAAAGCTGATAATGTACAATTTGATTCAAGGGATGATGAAAAACCCTTTCAGAGTACAACACAAACTGTCTATTTTGCTGCAACTCGACAGTGCTGCTTAATCCAGGACCTTACTTCCTGGAACTCTTGAGAGTAAAAAACTGGTCCATTGGAGTGAATGGAGATGTCGGGACTCCTCTATCTACACGGCTCTGGTATGATGTAGCCCTCATATCTCCTCTTGACATCTTGCTTGGTGTGATGGCAACAGCTACAGAACAGACAGGCTTGAGGAGGCGTCAGAACAATGAGCTGCTCTTTGACACAGAAGCACGGTCTGCTTGACAGGAGACCGGCACAGTGTTTGTTTGGTTTCGCAATAGTTTCGCCCGATGCGGCAGAGAGCGTCGCTTTGCAAACACGTGAACGGACATCTGACATACCAACACTGCGTCTGACAGAAACGCTCCCTGTGCAATAAACCTGTTAACACCTACCTCATGTAGGTAATGACCCCCCCTGCTGGCATCCTGACACTCATTTGTTATTTGACACCTGATAATCTGGTCCACCACATC
The DNA here is from genome assembly GCF_964638095.1 of Poromitra crassiceps. Lineage (NCBI taxonomy): Eukaryota > Metazoa > Chordata > Actinopteri > Beryciformes > Melamphaidae > Poromitra > Poromitra crassiceps. The sequence continues at coordinate 778,525 of NC_139639.1, forward strand.
CGTTAGTATCACGGGCACCATGTGCCGACACCAGCTAGTTTGAACTTCAAAGTAAAATGCTAAATGTAAGATGATGTTGACTGTTAATCAAGGTTAACAATCAAATTAAGTTGTCATAAATAAATGAAAAAGTACATTATTAGCACTGGCAAGCAAAGCTTAAATAAAGGAATGTTAGAGGTAAGAGGATCCTGCTCCTGATTTTAAACTGAATTGCACAGGAGAGTTCAGCTTTCACTGGTTTGGGTGCAGAGATTTTAGGAGCCAGGGGCCAGTTGCACAAAAAACCTTGAGTTAAGATTTTCCATAAAATAAAATTGGTTGCACAAAACACCCTTACAGTAAGTCTTCTCCTTAAGGTGAAACATTTTAAGGAAACAGGAAAAGACTTCAGGGTGTTTTGTGGAACTGATTTTATTTCATGGTAACCTTAACTCGGACTTTGAGGAAAATCTTAACTCAAGGTGTTTTGTGCAACTGGCCCCAGATCTCAGCACCTGCTGGCTCTTTTTGCATTTTAAAACAGACTCTACCTGCAGTCCGATGACACACTGTCCAGCCTTCATCTTCTCCTCGTCAAACAACCTCTCCTGCTTGTCGGCGTACTTCACTCCAATGTCCACCCGTGATTGGCAGCCCTTGGTCTTGGCCTACAGGAGAAGACACAGTGCAGAGAGTTGTCATGTTGGATACAAAATGTGACTTCAGTAGGTTATCATCTCTCATTAAACTGAGGGACAACACACCAAGTATATCAGCCTGGATCAGTTGAATTACTTATTATATCTCTTTACTGATTCCAGGAATCTCTGTCTGTCTGTCTGTATGCATGTCCTCTGCTCTGCATATCTCGAGAAAAACCTTCTTCGTCTGATCGACTTCACGCTTGGCGGGTGGGTCGCTGGGAACGCGAGCAAGTGCAGTCTCGGATTTGGTGCAATTTGGAGACGCGACACGTTCAATATTAATAATAAACTTTAAATAAACAAGCAAACGGCACTCTGTGCAGCAGCGGGGCGAACAGGCACTGCACTAGTCAAACAAATGTCCAACACAGCATTCATGTGCCGTGCAAAAACAACAAACTTTCAAGCGGGATGTTTGCACAGTGAACTTAAGACGCATTGTTCCGTACGGGTTCAGGTGCAAGACGATCTCATCTGTCTGCCAAACGTTTTGACACGCACACATTTTTCCCATACTTCTGCCGTGAGTTCAGCAAGAATAACAGCGCCGTGTACTGTTACAGACACGCTAGGAAAACCGCGTCCGTTCCTTCCCAGTACCACCAGCGTCTGATGATGACAACAGTCTCACCATGCCAGCGAGGGCGAGCAGCGTCGACTGGACCTGTGTCATGTTGCCGCTCTCAAAGATGTCGTTGGCCTCGAAGATATCGGTGGGCCTCAGGCCGTACCCCGTGATGGCTTTGATGAAGTTAGTCAAGTTCTCCAGCTGAAACCACAAGAAACCACAAACAGGATCAACAACAATGGGTATGCAGGTTTAAGGAGGATTAACAACAATGTGTGTGTGCAGGAGGTGTGTTCACATGCTCCTCCTCCATTCTCCAGCGTCTAGAGGGTGAGTATCGTTCAAAGATTACCAGTACCAATACCAGTACCTTCAGTGTAGGATATTAAAAAAATATTTGGGGGGCAACTTTTGCCCCCACTGTCTAAAAACTGGGGGCATTTACGGTACTAAATTTTGGGGGCACTTTGAAAAATAGTAATTAGTGCATAAAGTTGCTAAAGCGTAGTGTAAAGAACAGCGCTGTTTGTGTGTGTTCTTCATCATCATTTTCTGGCAACCAGCTTGCAGTTGCTGAGTGTGTGTTACAGATAGAAATTAAATTCATTGAATGAAAATAAAATTATCAAAATATTGGGTCAATTTTTGCCCCTGGATCATGGTTTGTAGGGGCATTCTGAGAGTTCTTGGGGGCATTTTTGCCCTTGCCCCTGGATAAATTCCTACACTGAGTACCCTTAAAGTGATACAAATACCAACAGCGTACTTAATTCAAGCCCCCTGTCACATACACCGTGCTCAACTTCACCATGACACCATCACAGACTGTATAGAGGTTGTAGCTGCAGTTGGGCCAATCACACGCCGCATTCAATCGAAGAACATTTGCTGCGATTGGCTGCGAGCGAGCAAAACCATTCAAATAGCCTTTTTTCCTTCTAGCGCTTCAGCCGACGAACCTTGCAAGACCGGTGCCTCTCAGAAGAGGGAGTGAGTGAATACATACATGTATGAAGGCTCTGAGGAAGGAAACGTCAAGTCTGTTTGTTCGCACCTATTAAATTGCAGAAATGGACCATGTGCTCCAGAATGCTTCCTTCATAAGTTTCGATATGACTGTGGGTTATTCCGGTTTTTCGTATATATAGAGTACTGATACCCAGCTGTATTGACGTCTTAATTTCCTGGCTGAAAAGCTGCATTGACACGCCTGGAGGAAACCAGTTTCAGAGGCAGCTCACATAACTTCCAAGCAGAACAAAAAACATACAAGTGTGTTCATGTGCCTTGGCAGCACGATCCGGTGTCCTGCTATCCACACCACATGTTCCTAGCAGAGGGAACTAGTTGGTAACTAATAACTATGCATGAATGTTGGTCTGTAACAGCATGCGGTCTTGCCAATAACATTGTGCCAATAAATCAGACACAATGTGACATTATCATAACACAATTGGAATCATTTCACCACACCCGAAACACAACAACACGTGTTCAACCCACACCCATCATCAACCAGCTCACCTGATGCCAGTTCATTGTTGACTGGTTGATCTTCTTCACAGAGCCTGGCTGAAGTTTGTTGATCAGGCTGTGAGAGAGAGAGAGATGCAAAGAGGAACAAAAAGAGATATTTCATTTCCCCCTTCTTTTTTTATAAACAAGACCATAGATAAGGAATTGGGAGATCAGATCATTGTGCACTTATGGTTGAGACACAGTAACGATTCATGCGACTCCACAAATTCAACAGAATTTCAAGATCATAGATGATGCATGCAGTTTTGGGGAGTGCAGATGAGCAGTCGCTTACGTGCACAGAATGACTCCGTTCTTCAGGCCTTTCTGGAAGTCGGGGCCGATGGTAGAGCCGGTCACGTCCTCGATCCAGACCCTCAGCTCCTCCTCCTTCTGAAGGTCGTACTTCTGGGCAATCTGATTGGGGCAGGCAGAGAGGTCAAAGGTCAAAGCGGGTCAAACGTGTTCCACGTGGGTAGAATAGCCAATACTAGGTCATTTGTTCAAATAATGTGGGGGCGTATATATCTTTAAAGAGCATTCATAGTGAGTCTTGAAAGAATGGCACTATCAAAAATTAAGGAACCAAAATGTTGATGTGATAACTGAGCTCGGCATTGGATATGATAGTGAAACCTATGCTAATGTTTGTCCTCAGAAGGTTTATTGTGACTGGATGTAATCATGTTTCATGGTCTTCTCTAACGGCTAAAGAGGCTTGTTGTGCCTTTTCAGCCCTGTAGGGTTAACACGGACTGACTGGCACGACCTCACACACTTAAAACAAGGACATCCTGTTTGTGAAACTGCTCAATTCTCCCCTGGAGCACAGGAAGGTAAGCCGTTGAAAAGGGGAGTTACCGTGGCAAAACAGATTGGCTTTTTTGAGTGAGGGTGTTATTGACGTGCTAGTGCTACCTTTGATTTATAAACGCACGTGTGAGAAACGTCAGGAAATGCATGGCCATTGATCACACCACAACAGGCTCTTATGTGACAACCAGGAAAACAACGCTAAAACCAGAACTGCAAAAGAGTCCAACTGCAGGAGAAGAAATGTACAAGATCTGAAGTTGGGAGCGACTCCGAGCAAACTCTCTCCAAAAGGCAATGAGCTACTAAACAGTCTCCTTCTGTCCCCGGGGCTCTGAGCGGAACCACAGAATAACATGCCATGTACGAGGGGAGTTGGCTGCACGCGGCTCACAGTCGGGTTGTATTCCTGAGGAATGTCTGTCTGTCTTTTAATTACATTTTGCTTCATTCGGTTACCCCCATATTAAAGACAACGCTGGCTAGTTTGATTCCCCACAACGAAGCCTACAGATGTAATTTAGAGAGACAAGCTGAACTCAAGGAACTTGCCCCAGAGTGCTCGGATAAAAGAGTTGGAAGAACGAGGCAGCGAGGATGGAGAAAAGTGTGTGTTTCTCCAATGAATGACGGCGGCCGGGCGGTAACATTCAGAAGATGTATGTATCGCAGCTTTGAATTCAGTATTTTCAGGACCTAGCGGTTCTAGGGAAGGAGAGGGGAGGGGAGGGAGGAAGAGGGCAAATCCTTAAATGTGGCACAGAGGGAGGGAGGCTACGTCACCAATGGCCGGAAATACCACTCAGCTCAGCATCTCTTCGGCTCTCCCCACACAGCTTCTCCCCCTCAAGGACATCGCCAGCGAGACACAGGAAATTGGGGTCTTTTCTTTACGTGGTGGAGCACACTTTGTTCTGGGGGGTGGGGCGCTTCCATACAAGGGCACAGGCAGGGAATGCAAACATAACGGTAAATCAGCTGATGGTGGGTCAGAGACACGGTGGTATGTGTCGGGGGGGGCAGGGGGGCAGTCTGGCCAAAACACCCTTACCATCCCTCCGCCTACTAGAGACACACAACTTCAATCAACTTGGAGCTGCAGAGTTTATGTTCCCTTTTGTATTTGCGGTCTTTGACGACACGATAAGCAAAGAGAACAAAGTTTACAGCTGGCACGAAGACGTGGTTTCTCCTCGAGATCAAACAGAGGCTCCCCGCAGAGTTTGAAAATAACCCTGTATTAGCAGCTTGATAGTCTCATGCTAGCTTTATAGTGCTCTAATAACACTACTCCTATAAAAGGGACAGATCGTTCCTCACTTCCTGAGTTCTGGGAAAAGTTGTCAAGGTTGGTGCAGCTCAGTGTGTTTTATAGGACACACGCACACGGGCCAAGGCGCTGCAGGAACCTAATCTCCAGCATCAACACTGGTATTTTAAGTGGATCCGGATGTGTGCACCGCTCTCTGCAGACACATCCAAATAAACAAGGTTGATTTTGACCTCATCTACAAACTTACACACTACCAAAGAGCTGCATGGCCCTTTTGGAGACTGCTTGGTTTGTGCAAAACCAATCCACACAGCTGGTCTTGATTTCGGCTATAGGATGACAACTCTCTTGACAATTCTTTGTCTTTGCTTCATTCTATTAGAGTTGACTCAGTTTGAGCGGTGATGAATAGTCGGCCAAATGTTTGCTCGTGTTTAACAGCACGGCACCTCAGCAGGAGGAGGAGGAGGAGGAGGAGGAGGGGGGGGGGGGGGGGGGGGGTAGGAGTATGGTATTTCAACTTAGTCATAACGAGAATCATCAGGGAAGATAACGAGGATGGACAGCTTCCATTCCAGGGACTAATGGGTGAATTACATTATGCGCTAATGCGCATCACAACGCCGCCGGGCGGCACGGGGAACAGAAAGTGCTGGAAACGGGCATAACACTTTTTTTTTGCCACGACATACTTTTTTGCCAAGAGGGACAACGCCCAAAGTCTGCTTTTAAAGAGTCTCCTACATGGTAGAATTAATATTCTGCATTTGAAGATGGCAAACTGTAAGAAGAAATATGGGACTGTTTTCACCCATCAATACATTCAAGCAAAGTGCCATGATGAAGCAAACGATGTTATGTTGAACTATTTTCAAATCATTTCAAGCGCTTTGATGATCTTCGGCCCACCTCTATCCTTTAAACCTGTTAACCTAGCTCATGCAAATCAAAATGGAGGCCAGGTGAATCCTCTCTACAATAACGCATCATGAAAATGTACTCAAAAGTATTATGGAGAGAATAGTTGAATGTAATTGACGGGATATATGAAATATATAGCCATGTCTTACCTTGTTTTTTACTTCCGCAGAAAATCCATATGCGGGACCTTTATTAAAGCCAGCCATTGTCGGTGACTTGTCGATTTACTTTGTGAGTGAAAGACGTCCTGCGTGGGAATAAAAACTGCGCTAAATAATCTCTAACTTTCTCTTCCAATGAGACCTCGGAGTGAACTAAATACTTCCTTTCTCTTTTACGGGCCACCAATTAGAGCGCTCCCACGGACTGCTACCAAAGATCGTCACTCCCCTGTCAAGATAGTTCACTCCGTATTCCAGCATGTGGGGCCTTGGCCAACAGAGTATGCAACGGTGGCGGAAAATAATCTCACACAGAGAAAATTAATATTCAGCTTGCAGGACAGATAGCTCAATAATCTTCATCAGACATCATACTGCGCATGAACTTCATCAGAAAGATCAAGATCCCATCCCCTCATTTTGGTGCATGTATGACCTCAGTTTCATTAGGCTATTTTGTGTACGCAATTCCATAATTTACCCAACAATGAAAAATGCGTAGCCTAACTTTTTATTATTATTATTATTATTATTATTATTATTATTAATAAAGTCTGTGCTCAATTCTGCTTATTCGGGTCAAACACTGATGTCAAACTGATTCTCATTCATTTGCCATAATTGCATTTTTTCACAGCAGCCATTTTTGTGTCTAAAAGGCAGGGACGGGTAAACACAGGTGCAACCAAAACAGTAATGAGGATTTCCAACTTCCAATCCATTTAGGTGTTCCAGTGCTGGGGTACATTGATGTTATGGTTGCATCTGCTTACCCTGCCTTTTAGACACAAAATGACTGCTGTGAAAAGCCCCATTAAAACTTTTTTTTTCATTTAATTGATTTATTTTATAGTTGAATCAGTCCGTTATATGCATTTCAAGTTTTTACATCACATTCATTCCTTCCCCTTCGTAACGACGACGGAAGTAGGCAGAGGTGAACCTTCTCGCATCGCTGCAGTCTTCGGCTGTCTGCTTCGTTTAATCGATTCTAGGCTCCACCTTTCCCCTTCCCTTCCTTGGGTCGCGATTGATATCAAAAACTCCTTATATGGAATGAAACTTCCCAAATTCCTGAATGGTGGGAGTGCTCCACCGGTCCCACCCTGCATGCCAGACGCGCAGCAGCCGAGTCTGACTGGCCGTCGCACTTTCTTGAGTCACCGTCGGGGAGAAAAAAAAGTTTTGAGGAACTAACAAAGTACAACGAGCTACTGCTGGGGTGACGTAATGCTTGTGCTACGGAGCCAGCTCTTAGATAATAAATGAAACTCTGCTGCTCATTCCAGAGTTTGAACTGCTCTGGAATGATGAGAATGTACAAAGCTCTGAATTAAGAAAATGTGTGTCTAGTGGTATAATTTTAAGATGGACTGATTGTTGTTGATCAGTTTATCTAGATAGGCTCTTTCTCTGTAAAGTCCTTTGGGGCATGCTTGTGAGAAAGGGCTGCATTAAAAAAAAGGGGACGGTTTTAGGACGTGTGTGCTGTAGTATTGCAATTTGCAGATTAACTCCAGACGTTGTTACCCACTAAGGCCATGTTCACACTAGGAGGCCAAATCTGATTTGTGAACTTTAGTGACCTATTCATGACTTTATCCAGATTGGTTTGTATTCTGAGATCAAACTTCACTTCAGATCTGCTCTATTTAAATGACAATGTAACATTCTTTAAGTGTTTAATTCCTGATATCTGAATACCAGGAAGCAGTACAACCGATAGAAGCTCTATTCACTTGGTAAACAAAGGTAGCCTATGTCGTCGGGCGGGTATTTACAAAACAGGAAACACCTTGGCTGACTGACTGTGACACATACCAGGCCGGTTTCCAGACCAGCCTGTAACCTAGTTAAGGACAATGGCGCTTTGGGGCAACAACTAGGGAAGTGTAATGGCCACAGGATGCAGTTACAGAGTCTACTTTAACATGATCAAATGAACATATTGGTTCAGCTGTGAGGCCATGGATACATTCGAGTGGCTTCATCTGGGTCATGTGACACCTGCATAAAGGTGAAACGTGGAGGGACCTGGGAGTCATGGACAGAAATGAGTGTTCACAGATGTCTAGACCAGAGGTTTTCAAAGTGGGAGGCAGGCTTCCGAGTCCCCAGGGGGGCTCCAAGCAGTTTCAGGGGAGGCTCAGTGAATTGAAGTGAAAATATTACATTATTAGTTAACTCATTACATTAGTTATCAAAAGGAGATAACATAGAATAGCATAAATGTATGTGATTTGGTTAAAGATAGTTTTGGGGAATTTATACTGTTTTTCCCACTTTCCCAGAGTCAAACAAATGCCATCAGATGTATTTGGTGCAGTCTGATGTATGTCAAAGAGCAATATCAAGCTATCTTTGCTCAATTGTTGAGTATCTATGGCATCAAATAACAATCATGATCCCATAGGCATCCAGGAATTGAGCGAGGGGGGGCACCTTTTTTCAAGCTTTGTCTGGGGGATGCCCACAGTCTCAGACTTTGAAAACCCCAGACTGATTTGGCTTCCACTTAAATATCTTCTAAAATGAACCAGAGGGAATGTCTCTTCCAGGGACACTGATGGGGTTTTCCTCATCGGTACATTTCTAAGCACCCTGAGGATAATACTTCCTGCTGACCTACAGTATCTCAGATATAAGCAGAGATTTGTTTTTCTATGTGCCAACGAGGCCCAGGAGCATGCAGGGTGTCTTTCCAGCCAATCAACGCATCAAGCGGATTTCAGTGAATTCCACAGCACACCTTCAACCAGAATGGAGGAAACTAATCAGCTGTGGTAGTGTTTTGGTTGGAGTGAAATCTACACTCTTGGGTCTCTCAATAGAGAAAAGGTTAAGTATGATTCTAAGAGAAGATGGGAGAAGAACAAAAGCTGAAGAAGAGAAAGGATGTGGTCATCGCCGATGCCTCTCCTCAGTCTCTGATGAAATGGCTGATCATAAACACAGCTGCATTTCCTCTGAGGTGAGATATTGCAGGTGAGGTCAGGTGATTACACCATCCAGGTGCGAGGGAGAGTGATTCAGAGTCTGAGACAGACGAGACACCAGAGATGATGGTGGTTACTCACCTACATCCGATGAGGTCAACTGAGTCATGGCAAGGGGTGACGTCGTTGTGCGACACCCCTGGGTGCAACAGTTACCTGTAGACATAGTGCAGGTCATGCATCTGGTTAGAATACTGTTTTGTTTTTTTAAATTACACTCGTGGACACAGTTAAGTTTAACACCCTCCCCCCAAGAAAACAAACAAGTAGTCTGATGAAATAATTCCCACTGAATTGCAAGTACCTGCTATCACCAGTGAGATGTACTGTAGTTTACCCAGACAATGGAGAAATACTGACAACTTGCACCCCCTTATGGATGAAAGGAGTAAGTACAACAGCCACACTTTCTCTAATCAGTTGACAGCATCTCAAAACTGATACAATGCATCTCAGAACAAGACAGTCAAGACAGTTCAGTTCGACCACATTGGCTACTATCAACCAAATAGACGTTCACCACGTCAACTGTCAAATATACACGAAAGATGAGCCGGTCGACTGAGCAGAGAATTTAAATTATTTTATTTTTCAAACCATTGAGATGTTGTTAAACACTGAACAAATAAAGATGCCCCAGTCAAAACTCAAGAAACCAGATTCTCATCGACTTTTCTTTAGCACTTTTCTTTATTGCGCGCTTTGTTGTTGTGCGGTGTCTCATTGTCTGCAATTGTACCCATACTGGATCAGTGTAAAAAAGAAAAAGAAAAGGAAAAGAGTCAAAGAAAGGGTGCATATACCAGCGTTATATTGATCATGGAATTTGGAATCCTCACACATAAACCTAGCACTAAGGACAGGCATGTTATATGCGGAAGCAAATCCAGATTCACCATTTACCAAGGCACATTGGTAGGGATGAATGACCGAGTGAACGAATAGAGTCCAATCATAAACTAAGTCATAACATGATGTGAGCAAAAGTGGTAGTGAAAAATGGGTATAAAAGGAAATCAAGAACCTAATCCATATTACTCGTGTTTTTGTCGCATGGAAAACATCAAGAATGTCTTTTGCTCCGTCTCTCTCCGTTTTATGCTTGACTTATTGAAACGTGGAAGCAAACTGAATGCGACCTCGGATGCCTCGAAAATCCCACAAAATAGATTCAAAAATCACTTTTGATGTTTGATGTCTGAATAAACAATGTACACATAATTGGAACTTGCAGGAGCATCATTCACCATACATACACACTTTCAGTCCAACAAGATGTCAACTTATGTACAGGTGCATACAAGGTCTCAATCCTGTACATTCACCAAGGCTAGTTCAACTTTTGAAAAAATCTTGTGATGGAATTCCAGAAGGCAAATGATATCTAAAGGAATGGAAGCAAAATCAGTTACAGCATTCAATAATGATCTTTTTTCCCCCTCAAAATGCAGTTACGCATCAGCACCATCTGATTTGACATTCTTTCATATTTTCGGCTGGGTAGAGGATTAGTGGGTGACGAGAAATGTATATCACATGAACAAATTTGGAGATAAAACAAAAACATGATTTAGTAACACGCTATTTTGACGGAACCATTTGAAATTGAAACAAAGTAACTTGTTTGAATGATTTAGCTCTTGAGAATTGAGATGGCGTGGACATATTGAAGCTCAGTGCTATGAGAGAGAGAGCGAGAGAGAGACAAAGAGAGGGGGGGAGAGAGAGAGGGTGAAGGGTGGAGTATGGAATGTTGATGACCAAATGCATTGGACAACCCTAAAGAAAGACCATGCGAAAACAATGCTATGCCTCTTTTGCATTGCAGAACAGGCCAACAACATTGTGATGCAAACGGCAGAAAAGAAAAGAGGGAAAAAATAGTTTCTATATCGGTTTTGATAAACCTTCCACAAAAAGAACTGGTCAAAATAAATAGATGCATACATGACAGTCATTTATAATTTACTCTTTTATCTCACATAAAGCTTCTTGTAACTGCCGACCATGTTCGGCTTTACCTGTGCTAGATGAACTTTCGACACCAACATGGAGGTCCGGACAGAACCGCTAAACCCCAGCCTTCCCTCAAATAGAACCCTGGTTTGTAATTCCTTGTTAGTAACTAGACGGCATAAAGAAGTAGACAGCATCATCCGAGTGGCATATTTTACCCACTAGAAAAATCAAAAGATTGACCGGTCCAGAACATTTAAATTTCTGCTGACGCAACTTCTAACTCTCATTCCGGGAGATACTGTCTGCTCCTTTTTGACTTCTAGGTTAGTAGCAGCACTCTGCAAACAGGGCCTTATCATTCCTGTGGCTTTCATTTTGAAAAATAAAACAGAAACAGCCCTTGACAAACTCAACTATTCTTATATTATTTTCTCTTTTCATAATCTTTCTATACCAAAGTCTCAATAGATTATCGCTGACGGAGGGAGAGGGCATGGAAGGAGTTTAGCCGGGCCTGGCCTTCCCCAAACTCACAGTGGACAAACAAAATCACAAAAGTATCGTGTCTGTGGAGACGAAGGAGGGGAAAGTATCCTGTCTGTGGAGACGAAGGAGGGAGCGGGAAAGGAGAGCCGCAATTCTCGCACTCAGTCTAGGCAAACATATGGCAGGATGTTCAATTTGCTTTCATCCCCGTGAGGGTCCAACGATATGCACTCTGTCCAGTCGTACCAGGTGCCCACGGTGTCGTAGCAACCGTTCACCCCCGGCCAGTGCAGCGTGTGTACCCTGTTCACGTCCTCGTCAGTCAGCTCTCGGCTCACGCCCGGCAACTCCCCTGCTGAGCTGTCCGTTTGCAGGACGTGCGTCTTCCGCGCGTCCTTGACGTCGCTCTCCTCCCGTTTCAGGTACTGCGACATGAAAAAGTGTGCACTGGGGGCCCGGACCCCCGAGGAGGTGAGCACGTTGCTCTGAAGGTTCAAGTAGGACTGGATGATTTCGTTCCTAGACAGCTCCTTCCAGTTTGTCTGTTGGAAAGGGTTAGGGGTGGGGGTGGAGGGTGGGGGTTGGGCTGGCGCTGGGGCAGTGGGCAGTTGTACAGAGCTTTCGGTCCTCTGCCTGGACACAGCCGGGTCAGGTGTGGGGGCTTCCTCTGTCTGAGAGGGTTCTTTATGTACCAGGGGCTTGATTTGACCTGTGACAGGGTCAAAGGTTATCCTGCGTTCTTTTAACCTGACGGGCTTAGTTGTATCCTCTGTTCTCTGGCCGTCTAAGTTGACAGAGTAGTCTCTAGACCTGTACTTCTTCCTCCTTTTTCGTTCTGCGGTGGAGTCCGTCGCCAACTCTGCGTCATCAGGCGTGGCCGAGGCCACCTCGGACGAGGGTCCGAGTAGTCCTGAGTTGTGTTGGGCGAGCTGGGAGAGGGAGGGGGGAGGGGAGACTGATGGGAGTTCCAGTGTTGCTGCTGTGTCTTGTCGGGGGCAGTGAGAAGGGACATCTGACGAACCGGCCCAGTGCATCGAAGACCTTTGAGAAGAATGTGGCAGCCTGTCGCCATGAGACGCTTGGGCTGGGGATGGTAAAGGCTGGGAGGAAGGCAAGGGGGAGCCCCTAGAGGATGGACTCGGGATAGATTTTACTTTAGGTGCATATGCTGCAGAGCGCTTGGTCATTGAGTCTTGTTTCACGCCCCTGGGGCTGGTAGTGAGAGTCCTGGGGCTGGTAGTGAGGCCGCGGGGGCTTTTGGCTTGATAATACCCCCCTCCTCCTCCACCAACAACCCCCCCTCCTTCATCCAATCTGGCCTGTTGCTGCATCACAGCAACCTTGATCAAAGAGGAAGTGCTAGGTAGTTTGGCCACTCCAGGGGAGCTGGGGCGAGGCTTGACAGCGTTGACTGGGATTCGGTTGTGTTTATCATTCTCGAGGTGCTCTGTCCTAGATTTGTCAGGAGACGGGACAAGCTCCTGGTCGGGCAGGGCATCAGGACTGCCCGCAATCCCATTGGTGGGTGGCGGTGAGACAGAGTTATCATACGAAGACATCTTTGAGATTTTTTCTGGTAAGTGCACCCCACTGTCTCTGTTTTCTGCTCGTCGCTTGCGACTACTCGATTTCTCAGCCTTAGGCGAGTATGTGTTGTGAACATCATTTCTGATTTTGACTGCAGGTACACCCTTGGACACAGAAATGTCAGGGGGAGAGGCATCTGTTCTGCAGGTGTGAGAACCACCATTAGTTGACCCGGGGACACTTGCAGCCAGGGCACGTGATGGCGTCTCCGCTGGCCCTGGCTCAATCAACTTTTGCCAGTTCCGTAAGAGTTTCTTAGCACGCTTGGCAAGGTCTTCATCCTTGGTTTTCTTTCTCACATCGTTGATCAATTTTCCTAAACGCGTTTCCTGTATGAATAACAAGAGATAGACAGAAAGATTAGGCAACAAAACTGCTAGACAAATGAACAAAAATGTTCATATGGAATCAAGTTTCTCTTACCTCAAGTGCTTCTTTGGTGATAGGACACTTTTCAAGATAGGTAATTACTTCTAATACAGCAACCATATTGCTAATCTGTAATAAAGGGGAGGGGGGGGGGTTGAGAAGGGGGGGGGACATTGTTTATTTATGGAATTGGAATGGAATCACCTTCAGGAAATAATTCAGTTACCAGCCTAGTATGATAAATTACAGAGGAAAGAGGAAACGACAGAAGTCAGTTAGTGTGTTGTAACAGCAGTTAAACGAAGAATGATAACACTGATCAGTGATCACACCTTAATGAATGTGATGTCAACCAAAAACTCCAGTTGTTGGACAATTCAACGCTATCCAACCGTGCATGCAACGTGTATGAGTTAGGGAGCAGCTTACAAGCTAGGAAACGTTAGCTTGCCTGTTAGCTTGATAGCCACAAAACGATGTTAAAAAAGTAAAGACGGACGAGTGTCAACTCTGGGAACCTTGCTGACTCCAAACACATTGACTATAGTTTGACATTAGTTAAAACATGTGTTGCAAAAAGTAATAAATCAAGTTTGTACGAGTTTCTTGTCACATCGTGAAAGTCAACTAATGTTCCAAGTGTTGACTGATTTAATGTTAGCTGTTAGCCAATTTGGCTACCGCTAAAACGTAGCGTTAGCTAACGTTCACTTGGGAAGGAAGGCTCCGACTATTTCCTGAATGGTAGCTAATCTAGCCAAGAGGTACCTCCCACATTGACAGTGAAATAAATACCGTACTTCAGAGGAAAACGTTGAACGTTAACGTTATATGCGTTTATACCGTTAAAGCTACGCGAGCCCGTTCCTTTCCATCAAATAGGCCAAGTCCGGTGGGGTGTTTTGGCTAGGCTAACAGCTAGGTAGCATGCTATATAAGCCAGCCAACGCCAGATTACTGACTAACCATGGTAACGCTGTTGCTAGCTAGCAAGCTGTCAACTCAAGTGGCTCAGCGTATTTCCACCAATGCATGCCAGATATTTGACAATGGTTTAGCGGTAAACTTAAATTTGAAGGACGCATTCACTTTTACAACAATATGACGCCTGAAATGTAACGTTAACTATCTGGGTGAGTTAGCTGAAGTGCTGGTAAACAAGCTAACGCTAGCTAGCTAGCTTACTCACATTGCTCTGACTGTCGATGGCCTGCAGCAGCCGGTCCCTCATCTGCTGCGGGGTTACTGAGACCGTTGTCATTGCCTGTTCGGTAGGATCCGGAGGATGGAGGGAGGAATCCTCCAAAATGAAAACCGGGGGACTTGAGACTCAACAGCCGCTATAAAAGTATATCAGGCAGCCGAACAGCATATTTTCCTGTCGCCTGTAAGCTAGACGGCTCGCTGTGTGTCACATGGAGTCGGAAATGTGTGCTGTGTTGACCGTTGGCTGTTGCCTGCTCGGCGCTCTGGTCGCTCACTACCAGCTGCTGGATCTCTACGGCCTCCTACTGCATGCTGGGATACGACGAATGCGCTTGACGTCTGCACGGCACGCAGACAAGTAAACATCTCTGCTGCCTGCCTGCCTATCTGTCCACCCACACACACTCCAGGGTATGCCTGTTTCTACCTAGGGTGCTGCTGCATCCGCCACCACCCTTGGCAACAACGACAGTTTCTGAATGTCACAAATGGCTATGTGTATAGAGAAGGATTTATGACGTATGTCACAATGGCTCTGTGCATAAGTGATGTGAGACACTTCACACTTGTGATATCTATCCATTGTGACATCAGTGATGATGTAATCAGTGATGTCACTCGAGCAATTGTCATGTCATCAATGTCAGTGTCTGTGACTGACAAATCACTGTTGTGTTTTATGACAGTTGGCATCCTTTATGTTGTACCGCCTCCTTCTGGATCCATCCATCCACTGTTTCCTTACATTCTATCAGGTTCCTTGAGTGATTTCCCTCCTCTTCCAAGCAGTCTTCCCTCTTCCTCCTTCTCCTCGATCTGTGACAAATCACATTCACACCAAGCAATTGTGATGTCATCGGTGATGATGTCATCAGTGAGTGATGTCATCAGTGTGCACTGATGTCATACTTCCAACATTAGGAAGCAGTGATGTCATGTATCGATGACATAATCACTAGTGTCACGATACTGAGTGACATCATTAGGTAGCAGTGGCTTCACAAGCAGGGGCATCCCAAACTGTAGCTGGTCATCACTGATTATGTCACAATGTATATGACCTCATTAGCATAATATGGAGGGCTGTGTGTGAAGTGACATCAGTGTGTATGACTTCATTAGCAAATAAGGTATATGACATTAGTGCAATGTCAATGGAGTGGATGTCATCACAATGGAGAGGATGATGTCACACTCGGAATTCAGTAGTGAGGTCAGTTTCTGCATTAGTGACATGACGTCACAAATTTACAAGGAGCACTGATGTCATACCTCCTAGGGACAATATTAGGGACAGGGTGTAAGGTAAATACAGAGGTGGCGAAACTATCCAAGGTGAGTTTACCCACCTTGTTTCCCATTATTGATTTATACAGTCGATCAGAAAATATGTGAGTAAACTATCAAACTATCAGCCTCATTTTAAAAAGGTGGGTAAACTGTGTTTACTTGCGTTTAGCCTTCATTACTAACCTTGCTGTGAAAACAGAATGTGAAACAAACGCATCCATCTGGCAGCATCAGGTTACTCCACTACGCCCCTGATTAGGAAGCAGTGATGTCACATATCGATGACATCATCAGTAGTGTCACGATACTGAGTGACATTAGGGACAGTGTCATCAGTGATGTCATTGGGGTGACATCATCAGCTTATAATATATATACCTTATGCTAATGAGGTCATAGACACATGTCACGTCACACATAGCTCTCCACAATATGCTAATGAGGTCATACATTGTGACATCAAAATACATTGAGGGAGCAGATAGGCTAACATCATCAGATGTCTGCACCACTTCTCACCTGGGTGTGATTTTTATGATCCGCACACCCGCCTGCGGGATATCCGCGGTCAGTCAGCAGGGATATATAACTGCAGTCCGCGCATCAGTAATGCACACAGTAAAGCTCAGTCGTTCCGATGCCATTCATTTAGGTCTTTTGCTATTTTCTGGGCCTCACCCATGTAAGTTTCATTTCTCTCAGCTCACCTTCAACTGGTGGTGTCCATAATGCTACCTTTGGTATCCTGCCCTGGTCCATTCAGAGTGTGTGGCCTTTGCTATCCTGCCCTGGTCCTCCAGTGTGTGGCCTCGCCTTTGGTATCCTGCCCTGGTCCTCCAGTGTGTGGCCTCGCCATCTGAGCCGTCAACATTCTATTTCATGGATCACACTGTTGCAACCAGTTTTGCGGTACAGCTCCTCATTTGACACTTTGTTGGGCCAGAAGATGCAACAGATTTTGCTCAGGCACCCATTATGGAAGGCATTGTCTCCTTTTACCACGTGCCAGCATTCTGAGCCATAGGCCTCCACCAAGACAGTTAGATTTGACATTGCTGTCTAATCTTAGTCCTGACCAGGGTGGGAATTCTGTCATTTTAGGGTCACAAGGCCATGTGGCCGTCGGCATCGCAATTCTTTTTAGGGCACAAGGCCACATGCCAGGGCACTGGCAACGCAATTGCTCTATTGACATCGTGAAGAGTGATTTTTCTGAAGTGTGCTAAAATGAGACAATTGCACATCTTTTGCATAGGGCAGGCTACATTAAACTGAGACCACTGACGCTTTTTACTATCCCATTGATCCTATTTTATTTTATTCTATTTTATTGCATTTTATTGTATTGACTGTTTTTTACGTTTAGGGAGATACTGTGTGATACTGTGTTATATTTCATGCCTGAGTGCGAGCAACTGCAACTTGTCCCAATTTTTCCCGGGGATCATTAAAGTCTTTCTGATTCTGATTCTGAAAGCAACTGACAGTAGCAGGCTGGTAGCAGGGCACTGCCAAAGTGGCCTTAGGGATCTCAGGGCATCACGGCCAGAGGAGGGGCAACGGAGGCCATGCAATTCCCACCCTGGTCCTAACTATAGACTATCAAAATATGGACAGAACTATCCCATTGAATTTCTTCTCCCTGGCGGAGTTCAAACGGTGGGTGTCGCCATCTTGGTTTTAGTGGGAAGGAGGGGGTTGAGAGGGTGGACCTAGGTGGGATGAGCACCGATTAGCATAACCTATGGGGGTGATCTTACGTGCTGACAAACACGCCCACCTTAGCACGCAGTGGAAGCTCCTCAAGCTAGCTGAAGCTAGGTCAGACTGCTAACAAGCTAGCTAACAGGCTACGTACGGGCTACATCCAGGCCATCCACCTCTGTTCTCGTTGCTCCGGTCGGTCCTGACACTGTATTATTGCATAGACTTCCAGTAGGGTCAAATTATTAGTTTTTAACATGGCCATTCAGCAATTCATCCCCCCTTACTCTCACTCCCTCTCATTTTGGCCACAGACGCCACTAGCGGAGACTTTTTTAGCTTGGCCGCGTTGCGAAGCAGAGGAACGTTTCGCCCAGCCTCTGCTGCCGCGTTGATGATGTGCTCCGTATACTGCTGGAAGTGTTTCTCCTCTTCTGCAAGAACGTCTTTGTTCTTTGATTCCCACTCGTGTATCTCTCTTTGCCGCTGCTGATCCCGGGTCCATTTCTCAGCCATTTTATTGGCATTGACATCTTGTAAAATTCTTCCATCCGCTTTCATTTGCCGGGCCTTCAGCTTCTCTTTCTCATGAAATGTTTTGTCAGCGTCTTTACTGACCTGAAGCGTGTCCTGGGCCTTCTGATGGGCCACTATGTCCTTCTGCTTCTTCTCCTGTATCCGGGCTTCTCTGTCTGCTTTGATGGACTTCAACAAGGCAGCCCTCTTCTCCTCCTCGTCCTGCTGCCGCCGCACCATCCGCGCGTCTTTCTCCGCGCTCGCCTCGGCGATTCTCGCCTCCTCGTTGAGGCTCTGCTTCTGCTGTTCTTTGTGTCGTCTCAGCTTGTCCATGACCATGTCCCTCACGTCCTGGCCCTCTTTAAACAGCTCTTTCTCCTTCTCTTTGTGTAAAGTCGCAATTTTCTCTTTGGTAGAGATAAAGAGTTGCCTTTGCTCCTGCTCCACGTCTTGCTGTTGTAACTGTATTGCTCTCAGGACATCGCTTTTGGAGAGATACTCCTTGCGAGCTTGCATGCTAATCCTCTTCTGCTCTTCTTTTTGATCTACCTCCATTCTTTCCTCAAACTGATTCAGTTGTCGAAGGTGCAGGGATCTCTCTGACGCTTTCTTGTCCTTGAGCAGTTTCTCGAGTTTCTCTCGCTCTCGTGCCGTTTCATTCTCTTTGATTTGCTTTGTCAGATCCTCTGCGAAGGCCTTCCCCTCAAGCTTCTTCTCAAGTGCTTTCTGCTGCTCCTGCCTCAAAGCTTCATCGTGCCTGGACTTCATCATAGTTATGAACTCTTGGTCCACATCTTTGGCGTCACTCCGTATTCTTTGCGTCATTTCCATTTGTGCCTCTCTCTCCTTCAGAACCTCCGCCAACAGGAGTGCACGATGAAACCCTTTGACACGGTCCGTTTGATAATACTGCTGTGCCCTGGCGTTTGCAATGCCCTGCCTCCTCTTTGCTTCCTGATATCTGGCCTCTTCTAGATCAATTAATTTCCTTTGTTCTTCTGCAATCTCCTCCTTCATCTTCTTTTCCTCTAACGTTAGCTCTTTTTGCGTTTGCCCAGTGTTGGTATTGGACCAGGATAAGCACTGGTCTATGGTTATGATATTGGATGCATTTGGATCTAGATGCATAGATTCTCTTTGCCGTGATGCCTCTCTGATACTGTTATTCATTTGATCTGCCTGGTGTAATCCATCTTGAATTCTCAGCCATTTAGCCTTGGGCAACACAGTGACTTGTCGAAGGTCTGTCATACTGTCGGCTTGATTCACTGAAGACACTTTCCTAATGGATCCTCTGCAACGATCACCCTGCGCCACCGATGCTGTCATTGATGACATCCAAACTAACCAGTCCTACTTCTAGCCTCAGCAGGGCGTGATTTATGACATCACTGATGATGTCACAATGTCTATGACATCATCAGTGATGTCATAAAATCACTGATGATGTCACGTATGCATAGACATTGTGACATCAGTGACCCAGTGATTATGACATCGCGGCTGGTTCGTAGCTGAAGCAGGAAGTAGGCGGTCACTTTGGCTTTCTATTATGTATTATGTTATGAGTCAGCTTCCGACCTTCAGACAGAGCCCAGATGTAGGCCGGCAGCTGCCTGACAAAAACTAAACAATTAAAATCCTATAATAAGAATGGGAGGTGTCCGTCTGTCTGTCTGTCTGTGAGTGAGTGAGGATTGTGTTCGGTCACAGCTATGCCATTTTACGTGCGATCTCGCTGAATCTTATGGGGAAGTGTAAAGAGCACCTCTGTGGGTGACCTAACGGTGCTGTGTTTTTGAATTAGGTAATTAGGGCCGACTAAATGGGCAAAAATGGCTAATTAGTGGCCAAAATGACTCAAGACAGGTTCAGCACCATGGAGAGCTACAGAGTGGAGAAGCCCATAGGAGCAGCACACAATGAAGTGGACTAATATGACAACCCTCTGGGGAGAGGAGAGGCTGCATGCCAACTCTGTGAATAATGCCTGACTTAAATGGCCAGTCAAAAAGTAGGTAGGGACACGCACATCCAAAAAAAAGGCCACACTGGGCCTGGGTGCTGGATCAATAGAGTACTTACAGTGAAAAAGAAACAATCCGCACACCGAGGAGCTCCCGTTTAGGTTTTTTATTATCAACACAGCGTGACGTTTCGGGCCACACCGGCCCTTCCTCAGACGCTTTCTGAAGTGGCAGAGAGACGCCGTCTTAAATACCCGTATCAATATACATGGCATCACCAGGTGTTCATCAATTAGCTAATTCAATTAGCTAATTGATGAACACCTGGTGATGCCATGTATATTGATACGGGTATTTAAGACGGCGTCTCTCTGCCACTTCAGAAAGCGTCTGAGGAAGGGCCGGTGTGGCCCGAAACGTCACGCTGTGTTGATAATAAAAAACCTAAACGGGAGCTCCTCGGTGTGCGGATTGTTTCTTTTTCACCTTAAATGGCCAGTCACACATGGACGGGTATGGAGCTAGTCCTGTTAGATTTAGTATGGACTATTAAATCTAACAGGACTAGCTCAATACCCGTCCATGTGTCAGTCGTCACAGTGGTTATGAGTTAGTATTGATGCTCTATTACAGTATTTCACCAGCAGAGGGAGACCTGCAGTTCCTAATGGGGAGCTTGGCCCAGGCAGCAGGAGGAGTCCAAGCATGGAGAGGATGTGAGGATGCTGTGAACCCCAGGTTGAGAGTTTCAGGACAACGTTTAGGCCCATGCTGGCTGCATTGTCCACTGAGCAATTCACCCTCAAGGCAAGGGGGTCAGGGAGTCCAGGACACATTTCAAGATGGGACAGAACCAGGTTTTCCTATAGTACCACAGGCCTGAAGTTATATGTGGTTAGTTTGTCCTTCTTGAGCGCAGCAGTGATGTGATTATTTTTGAAGCAGGTGGCAGGGACTTTGGTTGAACATGCTGTGGGAACACCAGCACCAGTTTGTCTGTGCAGAGTCTGAAGGTTCCAGGAGAGACTCCAGCTCTCCGGCTTCTCCACAGCCATTCAGCATGGCAATAGAGGGAGTGGAGATCACATGGGCAGGTGTGGGGAAAAGGAAGTTCAAACACTCTCAATGGCTATGGCCAAAAGTAACCACCAAGATGGCAGGTGGTGAGATTTCTGGCTTGTGCGCGCTAGGTGAGCAGTCTCCTGCTGATAGTCACATATTCAGCATGAGGAGGCGGCCCTACAAGTCGATGATGAGCTGTGCTGTTTTCCTTGTTCTCGTTGCGGGTCAAAGGTTGCAGGGTCAAAGGTTCTTCCTCACTGTTTTCATAAAGTGGGCGTGGTGAAGACTGGAAGTGTGATTAAGGGCTATACAAATAAAGCTGACTTGATTAGCGTGACAACATAGTTGACACGGAGAGGCCAGCACAGTGCATGTCTACCTGCTGGAGGCCCGGCCTGTCAAGAACATGTAGGAAGACACACAAAGCAGAAGAGGAGCAGCAGGCCCACTGGAAGGGAAATCCAGAGGAATAATGCTAAAGTTAATTGCGGTTGCCGAGTCACGGTGTAGGACTGAACTGGAGATCCCACACACAGAATGTCCAAGTCTCAACTCCATCACTTGGGTGGTTTGCACAGAGTGGGGGAGGCAGGGCAGATGCCGGGTGCCAAGCTGCAGAGTGGGCGAGGAAAAGTAAATCATGGAAGGTGTGGGGGCTGCTAATTCCTCCATCTCATGACAAAAAAGAGCCTCGAGATGATAAGCCATTGCTTATTCAGATATATTTAATCTCATTTCATTTACAAATAATAATGCAAAGATACAAAGACAGAAGCCTTCACACAAGAAAAATACATCAGATACAATTCAAACAGAAGCTTATTTCATCCTTAATATAGCACATATATACAGCCAACTTGGATTTTCTTTTTTTTCCTGGTTTGACATTTTGAAATAGAAAAAAAATAATAATTGAAGAACAAGGTTTGATCCATTCATTTTTAAAGGGTTAGCTTAAAAGAGTACCGGCTTGCCAAGCTGTGCTGCAGAATGCTAGATTTTGCATATTCGATGATGAGCATAATGTGTCCTGTAGCTGTGAGTGCACTGTAGGTGTCAGTGCACCCCGACACCGCAGTGAAATGCATGTGCAGTGTTTGGATAAAGTAGTACTGTACTCTGAAACAAAAATACATTGTATAACAATTTAGCTGCCGTTGTATGAGGCTTGAACCAGCAGGGGGCTGTCCTCAAAATGCACACAAGAGGACTCGGGTGTCCTGTTGTGTCATCGTCACACAAGACTCACCTTTCTGATTCAGTTTGAGTCTCTTTTACATGCTGTCACTATGATTATCTACACATAAAGGCCTACAGCCTGACTCTACGCTTTTATCTGCTATTTCTCCTAAAGGTGACTATTATTATAGTTAGAGAAGATGCATACAGTAGTATTCACTGCAAGAGTGTGTATGACAGGAGGTTTAAGAAACACAGGTAGAGCTAAATACTTGCTTAAAGCAAAGAAAATATCTCAAGGCATTTTTCGAGTTATTCTGAAATTCAGTATCATGCAGAACAGAGATTCCCCAGGTACTGGGCAAGATATATATCAGTCACATCTCTTAAGTTATACTGCGAGAATTTCAAGAACAACGTTATTCTGTTCAATGTAAACAATGCATTGACAAGTTCATAGTTCTACGTTAATGTGTGTAATAACATGTGCGCCAATAAAATCTTTTGAAAATAAGATGGGAAATAGATTAGTTAGTAGGACAGGTTAAAAAAAAAATCTCAGTTTTCCCAAAAGTGCATTCAATTTGAACATAAAGAATTAAAGGGCTGGTTCATTAACTTTGGCTTTTTGCTCCACCTGCTGCCTTAACGCTGAAACGCCAAGAGAAGAAGTCCAGTGCTTCTGACAGATTGACTGTCAAAACAAAATCAAATGTCATTAAAATAGAACCTATTCTCATGTCAGTCTCTCATTCATCAAATTTAGAAATGTTGATGCCAGGGAGCCGTCAACATAGACAGGAAGAGTAATTCCCGCATCGGGGAGGGGGGATGTGGGGATAATCTACGAATCAAATAAGTGTTTTCTGGTGTTTGAAATGCATGTGGATGAAGGTCAAAATGAGATATTCATATAACTTCAAAACGACAGGAAACAGCCCATGTTCTTTAACAATGAGGATACTTGGTTTGCCATCATGTTGAAATGACATAACTGATGCGCTGTTAAATTCTGTATTCAACAAATAAACAACAAAACAATCTCCATAATTTAGGTGGTTCATTATGTAGTCTGTTATTCCAGATAAAGTATTCAGCTACGTCAAAGCATTTAGTAGAGAGAAAGACAATAAAATTGCTCTGTTGTAAACTCTTGTCTCTGTAAACATTGGCTTAACACCAATGGACACCTGAAGATTGGTGCATAAAAAGGTGGCAGTAACAGGCGACACATCAGTCAGAGTTATCGACACAATCACAACAAAGTTCAACCAAAGACCGTGACAAAGTTCAAACATGGACCGTAACTGAATAAAAGGACTCCAGGCGCACCAGAAAGTCTGAGGTCCCGATAGTCCAACAATAATATGGGCCAA
The DNA here is from genome assembly GCF_964638095.1 of Poromitra crassiceps. NCBI lineage: Eukaryota > Metazoa > Chordata > Actinopteri > Beryciformes > Melamphaidae > Poromitra > Poromitra crassiceps. The sequence goes on from NC_139639.1 coordinate 802,162, forward strand.
CCTCTCACTAATTGCCACAAAACCAAACTCAATGGTTTGTGTCCTCAATGAGAGAATCTGGCTTTATCCAATGTTCATATTTCTGTTCTGGAAATGTATGCACATTAGAGCATAAGCCTCATTTGCACAATTAAACATACAATTTATTGTAACTTGTAATACAAAAAAATAATTGTCTTGATGCAAGTAATCAACTGGGGAAGTGTCATGGTGATATCTATTAATTAAAAAAATTACCATATTCACCTAGTTGGTAGGATCATATTTAGGTGATTTTCAAAACTTTCCCCTCATAGGATCCCTTAAGCCCTCCTTTCTCTCATTTAGCATTATATTGAGGACACAAAATCCATTGGATTTGGGTTTGTTGCAATTAGTGAGAGGTTGACCCACATATTGTGGTAAAATGCCTGGACTAAGAAGGGAGAAAAAATAAGTCACACAATGACATATTGCAGCACAGTAATTCTCAGTGCATTTTCTCACTTTGACATCATATCACATGAAGCACAGAAAACATTGTTTCTAGCATAAAGCAATATACATAGCTAGTCTATAGAACTGCCATGACAGAATATAATCAGGTGGGTGTCGCACAGCACATAAGCACATATACTGCAGTGTAAGAATGAATAAGTACCAAAGAATAGCATCTACATGTGCATAAAAGGCTGATTAGCAGATTTCTGATGCTTTTAGATTTGACTTAGCACTTCCGTAGTCGACACATGAAGCTCAACCAAAGGAGACAGAAGACAGTTTTACCAAACAAGAGAAACAGAACATTTAGACAAAATTTAACAAGGCTGACCCTACCATTCACTCTTACTTTAAGTACATTATATATATATATATATCTCTTTTTGCATGACATTGCTTTGAAAAGAAGAAATAAAAACCAAGCCAAAACAAGGAAAATAGTCTTCAGATTCATGCAGTCACAGAATAGCAATTAAAACAGTTTACTCGCCGGGACATTCAAGGGGAGAAAACAAAAACAAAAAAACAAACAAAAAACAGGCAACATAAAATAACAAAAATGCATCATAATTCAGAAACACATGAAAAAGGAGAAAAAAGTATCTTCATGCTTAACGACTTAAATTCAATCTGATCGCATTTATCGAAAACATGTTTGATTTACCTCGTGTGAGAATAAGGGCGCAATAGGCTGGCACAGGAGAACCTTGACACACATAAGCAACACACAGAAGGGTCTTAGAGAAAAGCCAATTTTCCTATTTCTTTCATAGTGTACACATTATCTTATAGGCATCTTTAGATGGGAGATGGTTATATAGTGTCTTAGTAGAGAAATGCTTATACTCCTTTTTAGGGGCATTCTAACAATGATTGTACCTGGATTGATTTACAATTTAAATTCCTTTAAAATACTTTGCAGGGATTGATAGATCTGATCTAGCAAAGTATCACAAACGTAATATTCCCTGCAAATTACACATTTACCCATTTGAGAAACTGCACTGTATACCTAGAAGTGTATTTCAGTTCATGATCTTACTGTTATTCAGACATTTGATATATTTCATTTAGTTGAATTTAATGCTCTCCAACACAGGAATATCAGCAACCGCATCAGTTATAGAGACACACGTCTCCTAACCACTATCCAAAAATACAAAGGTTTGACTATTCTTTCCAAAATTGAACAATATTTGTGTAACATTAGACAGCTAACAAAATACTCACCGATTAAGTAAAAATTCTGCTCTTTTAAATAGATTATCTATATATAACTTTGCAAAAATAACTTGCTTTTAGTTTATTTCTATTTTTTTTTTTTTTTTTACAAGAAGGCAAGTTTGATCAAATAGAGGGCAAACAGGTCCAGTGCACATAACAGTCACAGGAGGGTTTGGGTATGAAAACTCTCATAGATCCAATGTTTTAAATGAGTGCATAAAGTGCAATGTAAAATGTAGGAGACGCTCACGGGTGAATCCACTGGACTCACTGGCTGAGAAACAAGCCCACGATGTTTTAAACAGCGAACGCATGAAGCCACATGGAATCCAGAACAACAACGACACTGGAGAGACACGGAACAAACCGACCGAGGGCAGAGAGGATTATGCTCATTTGACGAAGATAGATAGATATTCAATGTCGTAGTAGTGTCGACGAAAGTCACAGAAATAATATATAAAACGTAAACCAATATGCCACATTCTCGTTTGTGGGGAGAAAAGAGTGTCGGGTAAAATGGTCAATAAAGATATTTGGTCCTACAGTACATAAAGGCTTGTTTTCAGAGTGTACTGTACATTCCAAAAAGTATCAAAAGAAATATGACATGGCACCATCACTGTGCAGTCAAAAATCATCTCTATGTAAAGGTATATTTTGTCTGTTATACCTCACAGTCCTCAATCAATTAGTTACTTTAGTTTTGCATAGATATCATTACGCAAAATCTAATCACATTCTGTACATCTGAAATATAAAATTAAACAAGCCTGTAAACATATATTTTTCATAACAAAACGTAAAAATTAACAACTTGATTTTTTTCTCTCTCGCTTATCCGCGAAAACCTTTTACGGACATAAATGAATATGAAAAATGATATAGTAGTGACAATGAAGAGTAATGAAGATCAAACAAACACACCTCAAAAATGCAACCACAGAAATGTAACTGAAATATACCTGTGTAACACTTAACACTGCTCTACACTTCAAAAAATGTTTGTTTTCGATTTACATAGTATTCAAATCTCTGCATGGAAAACTGAACGTCAATCTAGTAAGGCAAAATAAGTATGCACAGTGATTTGTGATTTCATGCATAACGGAAAACTGCAGCTGTTTGCTGTGGCAAAATCTGAATTCGGTCAAATTGACACTTTCTATAAATAACGCAAGTGGCAAAATGACTCACCGACACACACACCGCACTTTTGGGAAAATCCAACGAATGAGGCGCGACTTTGGCTTCCGTGACAAAGCACACAGGGATTGACGCTAAATGAACGAACGCCCTACCTGAAAGGATTACTGAGAAGAACAAGCGCCACACAGAGAGGGAGGTGAACATTCAGAGAGGAAGTGACTGAGACAAACACACAGGAGAAAAAAAACAGAGGGGTGTTTCCTATGAGGTGAGCTGTAGTTTAACGGTTTGCTCTGCAGGCAGGTTTTAGGTTTTAGTCAAGTCAGTGAGAGCGAGGCGAGGCGAGGGAGAGACCAGGCCCTTTCAGCCCCCCTGATATTCTCCTCAAGCTTCTTTAAAACAATGCTCATGGGAACATACATGTCAAATAATCAAACACAGGATGCATCGTTAGCAAAAGACTAGTGACAGAACCATGAATAGGTTTCATCACAACTCATATGTCATGATTCCGTTACCATCTTTTCCGGCTCTGAGAAGAGATGGGAGGCTGTGGTCTCGAAAAGGATTCAAATTTCCTTAAGCTGATGTTTCCTTCAACAGCTCTGCCGCGGGGTCGGACTGGGTTGGTTTGTGGGTGGCGGTGTGGAATGGACCAGCCTCGATCCCCCCGACCCCCCGGGCCCCAGAAATCGACTCCACTCGGTTTGTCCTCTCAGACACAGGCCCCTCGCTGCCTCGGGGGGCAGCAGGGTTCACACGCACCGACGCGTGGTGCGGTTAGAGTCGGTCCAGGCGGAAGGCGTCCTCTGTGGCCGGGTCGGCGAGGACCATGTCGGGGTCATTGAGCATGTGCAGTCCGTCCAGCGTCAGCGGGTCGATCTTCAGCTCGTCCAGCGGGAACTGGGAGTCCACGTCGAAGCTGAGATCTGTGTCCAGGGAGCCAGTCAGGTCCTTCGGCAGGCTGGGATCAGACTCTCCACTCACTGAAGAGCAGCAAGACAACACATTACAAAACAGTCAGGTCTGAAGACTAACACCCACTATGACATTTATTGAAGCGTGTGGGAAGGAGGGAGGATGGCATATTCTTTCCAATTATTACACTGACTAAAGTCAAAGTCTAAGGACTATTCACACAATGTGGCCAAGCTCCATCAGGAAGACATATTTGACCAAACTTAGTTGATTTATTCTGGTAATATAAATAACTAGATAGTACGCGGTTTGATATTGCGGTATCGGTATTGATATCGGTATCGATATCGGTCGGCTGGGGCCTGTGTCACAAACGTGTGACACAAAAACATGGGTCGCAAATGGTGACAGATGGACACCGCCTGCCTAGGCAATTTCATTATAGGATTAGATCAGTCAAGTATAGTGATGTTAGAATGCCTAGTGAGTAAGAATTAATTTATCTCATTATTCTTCAAGGTGGAGAAGGAGGGCTCCCTAGTTAGTTACCCAGTACAAGAAATCCTACTGTGTAAACTTAACATCTGAATGATTGAAAGATGAGAAGGGGAAAAAGTTAGGGATTCTGCCTTATGAGTAGAAAATCAGTAAAAGGCATGATGACGGCATCTGATGGCCACATCAGGTAAGCCTACAGTTGAAGGGAAACTCTGTGGCGCTGTACAATCCTGTCAATCACATGAAGTTGGATATAGGGGTATCAATAATGCACGTATGACCACTGCAGCAGCAACATTTCATTTATGGAAAAGACTTAATATTTAATAAGACTTAATACTTAATAAGGGTGAGCTGGAGGCTGGAACATTGGCCCAAAACCAAAGTGTGGGTTCTGGTTTTGTGGAAGTTGGCTTACACGACTACTAGCTAGCCACATAGGGTAGAATCTAGAGAAGGCATCTATCTCTATAGCTTAAATGTGAACCCATATTTCACAGATGACCCATTTGTGGGTCATCTGTGAAATGATAAGTGTTTGTCTGATTGTGATGGCTTCATGAGGTAAACGAGCCTGTGTTCTGGTTTGGCCTTTAATACAGAGCATGTTTTGAACACAGGGGGGAGGGAGCTGTGTGTCACAGCTCTACTTAACGAGCCACTTGCTGTCAGACTGGAGTGAGCCACCTGATACCATGGAGCGGCACCTGTGAGAATGATGTTGGGGATGTTGCCATGACTACTGTAGCCCAGCTGCTGAGAGTCCTGCAGGCTGCAGTGGCCAGTCAGCCCCATCATGGCTGCCTGGGTGTAGTTGAGGGTGGAGGGCTGGCTGTACAGGCTGTTAGAGCTGATGGGGGTTTCAATCATGTTGAACTGCTCCAGCTGACAACCGCCACAGACAAAACAAAAGATCAGCACGATAGCATCACAGTTTGAATACCACTGCTCATACATTGATTCAGTACTGAGCTCAAGACAGCTGGTCTCGTCTACTTTCGACACTTTATTCATTTCTTCTAACCTGATATTCAGACTGAATTGTCAACTCGTACACACATTTCCATCTAGTCTGAGAGCGCACTCTGTTTGAGTTATTTCTATGATGGGATCCCCCCAGGGGAATTCCAACCAATCACTACGTTCAACCAAGTTCAACGTTATCGGCCTGAATCAGTTACTCCACTTGGGCGAACGTAAAAAAACAACAACAAAAATCCTCTTTGAATAAATGCCCTCCAAGCAGTGTGCCATTATATATAAATCACAGATTAACCCATTGATACCTGATGCAGCATTTGTGTGTGTATCGCTTTAAGACCGCGAACCGCGTTAAAGGGATACGCACACAAATGAGGGATATACATGCAAATGCTGCATCAGGTATCAATGGGTTAAATGTAGAGCTTGTTTGGTGCGTACTGTACTGTACCTGTTGTGAAAGAGCGCTGGTCTGCCAGGATGTGAGCTGCTGGTCGTAGAAGTCAGCAAACACGCTGCCCAGTATGGAGTTATGCTGCAATAACCCCCCCCCCCAGACACAAAAAGACTGTTATACGCAGACCAGCCATATGAATAGACGTCCTCTGGGCTATATTTGTAAAGTATGGTTGTGCTGCTGTGCTGTATGAAAACATGTGATTATGGGAGGACAGTCAAAGCAACCTACAGCAAACACTGAAATCACCTCACAAGCTGGGAGATTGTTTTCACTCAAAAGACTTTGCTAATTCATGAGCCACTTGAATAATAATGCTGCTGTGTCAGTGTTGATGTGCTAAAGGCCACAGAGAAGTCTCTTCACAAGCCTGACCAAAAATAATAATAATGTTTTCAGAGGCAATGGATGGAGATAGTAGAGGAAATCTACATAATGGAAAAATGGCATATCGACTGAGATAACAACAAGTTCGAGACCCAAACCAATTTTTGATTGCTCACATGCATTGGTCAATACTGAAGGCACTTTTTCAAAACTCTTCGTGCAGTCTGCATTAGCAGACGGAAGAAAAGGGAAGTGATCATGTAAGGCAAGGCTAAGAGACAAATGACAGCCAAGTAACATCCAAGCCCATTAGCTCAACTTCTTCTGATTCATTCGCAATGGATCTTTTGACAGATACACACAACAGACCATCAGACAGTTCACCCGGGAATGTGCGATTTTGCGATCGCTTCGCTTTCGCGATCGATTATTATTATCATTATTATTATTATTATTATTATAAGATTCCAATTTCCCACCCGCAAAATCAAGTTGTTTTGGTCACACACAAAAATGAAGTCCTGGAGGGACTCATCAGACCAATCCCATGAATAAGTACTTCCTGCTCCCTTCATGTTTGCGTTAAAACGCTGAGGAAGGCCTTTGGCTGAAACGTTCGTTGTTGCTGCTGCCCGGTTTTGAGGAACTATTAAAACCTGTGAAAGGACATTTGGAGTGCTGGCTTTTTCTCTCACCAATCATGTGAAATGTCAGTATACTCTGAACATGACATGTAGAGAGGCGCCCTGCAAATGCCAAAAACTGCCATGTAAAAATAAGGCCAGAGGAGGACTTTGAAAGGCTGCTGCTACCAGGCAGGCTTCCTCTGCTCCTTTGGAGTTTTAATTAACACGAGCCAAATGGAATGAAATTCACATGAAATAAAGGAACCCTTGAAAATAGAATCCCCTCTGTGGGTTATTCTCCCACTACTGAGTCAACTAGCAACAGAAATTCTCCTATTTCATCGTGGCCTCTTAATGTATAAGTAATTGGATCATATTCAGCCCATGCTCCTCCTAGTTCAAAACCAAATTATCTGTGTCCCCACAGGGCAGAGTGGGATAATAGAGCATCGCCTGTCAGTTGTGGTTTAGCCCGTGTATAACCTCAAGACCACGAGTGAGCCACTTCAGCAGGGGGGGAGACCATGAGTGAGCTGCTTCAGCAGGGGGGAGACTGCGAGTGAGTCGCTTCAGCAGGGGGGGAGACCGCGAGTGAGTCGCTTCAGCAGGGGGGTAGACCGCGAGTGAGTCGCTTCAGCAGGGGGGGAGACCGCGAGTGAGTTGCTTCAGCAGGGGGGGAGACCGCGAGTGAGTCGCTTCAGCAGGGGGGAGACCGCGAGTGAGTCGCATCAGCAGGGGGGGGAGACCGCGAGTGAGTCGCTTCAGCAGGGGGGGAGACCGCGAGTGAGTCGCTTCAGCAGGGGGGGAGACCGCGAGGGAGCCGCTTCAGCAGGGGGGAGACCGCGAGTGAGTCGCTTCAGCAGGGGGGTAGACCGCGAGTGAGTCGCTTCAGCAGGGGGGGAGACCGCGAGTGAGTCACTTCAGCAGGGGGGGAGACCGCGAGTGAGTTGCTTCAGCAGGGGGGAGACTGCGAGTGAGTCGCTTCAGCAGGGGGGGAGACTGCGAGGGAGCCGCTTCAGCAGGGGGGGAGACCGCGAGTGAGTTGCTTCAGCAGGGGGGAGACTGCGAGTGAGTCGCTTCAGCAGGGGGGGAGACTGCGAGGGAGCCGCTTCAGCAGGGGGATACTGCGAGGGAGTCGCTTCAGCAGGGGGGAGTCCGCGAGTGAGCCTCACCCGCTTCAGCAGGGGGAAGACCGCGAGTGAACTGCTTCAGCAGGGGGGAGACCGCAAGTGCGTCGCTTCAGCAGGGGGGAGACCGCGAGTGAACTGCTTCAGCAGGGGGGAGACCGCAAGTGAGTCGCTTCGGCAGGGGGGGGAACTGAAGTAAAGCAAACAGCAGGACAACACTAATCTCTCTCTGTCTGTCTCTCCCTCTCTCTCATGCTCTCCCTCATACTCTCAAACATACAAACCAGCTCAGTGATACAAACACTCGTAACTCAAGTCCAAGCAAGTATTTTTTCATTCCCTGGTTGAGTAAAGGCTTGATCACAATGAAATTGTATGCATAATGTACAGTTGCACATTATGATTGTTTTGCAGAAAGTAAAAAAACATAATCACATTTCAAGGTTGTACTCGTTTTCCGAGAGCCTGGGCTGTTGAAGCAATCAATGGTTTACTGTACCTTCTATTTATAATGGTTTACTGCACCTTCTATTTACATCTTCTATTTACAATGGTTTTACGAGGTCTGACATGATTAACAACCCCCGATCCATGTTTACCTTGGGCGTGTTTAATTTCTCTTACAGGACCGCCCTGCAAGCAAGGCTCAGTTTGTTTACATTTAACCATGGGAATAATGAACAGGGCTCCCCAAACATCTCGCCTTTCATACTCCCTCAAATCAGCATGTTAAGGGTCAAATCAGCATGTTCCCTCAAATCAGCATGTTTCCTCAAATCAGCATGTTAAGGGTCAAATCAGCATGTTTCCTCAAATCAGCATGTTAAGGGTCAAATCAGCATGTTCTCTCAAAGCAGCATGTTAAGGGTTACGGTAACCTTTCCAAATGGTTGGGGATGAGGCGGGTCACAAAAAACACAAATATCAGATGAACATGAAAAATCTCAGATACAGAGTCTAAAGCGAGGGGAGAAACAGTGTTTGGGGGATGGAGTGAACACAAACCACACAAAAGCAGCAGCAGAAAAGGGAGATCAGGGACAAGACATCGACGACACTCAGTGTTTGGAGACTGATGGTCAGACCTGGGCAAAATAGCAATATTTCAAATAACTAAGTCAACGAATAAACAACCGTTGAGGCTGCTGCTGCTCAAGTGTTTGGCAGGTTACCAACTCTAGTGTGACCTGAGTGACTTGTGTTTTGCCCAGATCTGCGCGTGGCGACACAAGAGAGGCAGCGGAGCGACAATGCAGGGGACGGTGACGTTCAGAAGCTGGTGGCTTCACACGGCCTTACTTGAGGCGAGCCTCCAGGTGAGAAGCCCTGGTTGGAGACGGGAGAGGTTGGAGACTGATTGGCAGAGGATCCGACCCTACTGCGGTACTGTTGGAGGGAGGAGGCCTGATACAAGAGGATATGCTGGAGTTATTCGCGCTGGAGGAAGTCGTCCGCTGGCGAGTGAATGTGCTACTTTGCCATTTTCTCCCCAATTGTAGGCTACTTGGCCAAATCCCCCATTGCTGTCCTGGTCGTTGCTCCACCCCCTCTGCTGATCTGGGGCAGCTTCTTCTTCACCCGACAGTGAGGAGTTTCACCACAGCTTGTGGGAGGATCACGCTACCCCCCCCCCCCCCCCCTGTTCCCGTCCCCCCAAACAGGCGCCCTGACCGACCAGAGGAGGCGCTAGTGCAACGACCAGGACACATACCCGCAGACACGGCCAATTGCGCCTGTATGGATGCCTGGCCAAGCCAGAGGTAACACGGGGGCTCGAACCTGCTCGTGTTGGTAGGCAGGGAATCTACTGCACTACCCGGACAACATTTGATTCTAGGGGTAGAATTAAATCATTGAATGAGAAAAATGATAGTGAACAGGATATATATGACATTAATAAATTAATAATAATGAAGGCAATGGCAAAAAGAGTGAAAAGTAAAGAGATCTATTGAGGGAGGAAGACTATTTCAAGCAGGCCCAGCAAAGTGAATGGCTGTTGTAAAACTGGATGATCAGATTAGACTCAGTTTTCTATTCCATCATATCTAGTGTTCTGTCTATTCATCCAGCAAAACCAAAACAAGAAGTGAAAACATTTTTTCCCACCATCATTGTCAACAGAAATAAACAGGACATAAAAATTAATAGAAAATATCAGAGGAAACTACTGTAGCGGATAATAGAAGTAGACAAACTATTGAGTAACTCCAGATTTATCAAACTGTATCAAACAAGACTGATAATCTCTTATCACTCAAAAGCCAACAGGAGTTCAAACCTCAACATTCACTATTGATAGATAAGCTATCAAAACAGAAGTAGTGTGAGATAGAGAAGTGATACAACAGTTGCAGAAATATAAACTAGCACAGTGATAATTGCCACAGTAGCACTTCTCATTATCTTGCTGTAACGGCGGCGCTATAGCTACACCTTGAGGTTTGGCAACAGATACAAACACCTAACAGCTACTGTATCTGAATTCCTATTGTAAAACAAAGCAGTACGGCACGCAGTTGTTATTTTTGGTATTAAATCGAGTCAAACGCTCAAACGTTCTCCCTCGACCCCACAAGGAGAAGTCTATTCACCGAGGTGAGGCAGAACTAGGCCACCTCCATTTCTGACTGCAATAATCCCAACACATTCCCTCTGCAGCAGAGGCAGACAGGCCACAGCCAGGATCTGAAGGATGTACACTGACTACACATGCACACAGTCTGTTGTGCTTTGAAGCTATTTCAAACTGCATTTATTCTGGATTTTTTTTTGTTCTATGCAATGTACTCTTTTCTATCAAAGGGGAAACAAAATGGTAAAATTGTAGAAATGTATTTGAAAGTAAAAAAAAATTAAAACAACAGTGGGGAAGTGGCGGCCTAAAGGTTAGAGAAGCTTGTGTCCGGAAGGTCGTGGGTTCAATCCCCGGGGCCGGCAGGATGGATCTGGGTGGGGAAAGTGAAAAGGCAGGGCTTGCCCCTCCCTCATTACCCCCACTGAGGTGCCCTTGAGCAAGGCCCTTAACCCCAACTCAAACTCGAGTCCTGGACTCGAGTAACTGCTTGGAGGTCGGCAAGCCCTCCATGTTGCTGCCATTTGAAAAGAAAATAACATTGTAAATAACACGGTCATAGTGCTCACCGTGTTCATGTCGATAGTCATACAGTTGGTCTGTGAGGCGGTGTGGCTGCCCGGCGTGGAGCACGAGCTCTGGTTCTGGTTCTGGTTCTGCACCATGGAGGTGGGCAGCTGCAGACGAAACACAACAGACCATATGGAGACAGCACCATGCAGATGGGGCCGTCAAGTTCCACTGTTTCGCTTCCACAATACACCAATCAAGAGCTAGACATTTTGTATTATAAAATAAAATACAGAATCAAATCAACTTGAATTGAAATGCCTTCTCTGTTCTACTTCACTACATTTGAGACAGTATACGCTACAGCATCTGCTGTGATTCAAATGGAAGACAGATGCACAGCCGAATTAATACATGTGTAAAAAATAAAAATAAAAAAAAGGGGGGGGGGGGGGGGATTGTGTCCCTTTGCTATTAATTAAGGAATCATATTTTAATCCAACAGAAAAAAGTAGTTTATAGACAGCATCTTTGTTGTATTCATCATTATATTTTTTCCATTTATTTGCCAAATGAAAGAATACATTCTTTGTCTTAATAGGCCAGAGGAGACATTTTGCCACATCTTATACTGTATACTGTATCTACATTTAATTCACTTACTTTCTCTCTCCATGAGCTCTAATAACAAGATTGTAGGTATTATTTTAGTAAGATTATAGGACAATCTGTTTGATGAACACACAGCTGATGTGCAAATTGTTTATTGCCTTTATATAATACTAGCAGAATACCTGTCTGAATGCTGTCATTCTTAGTATCGTACGCATCGCAGAGAACTGGATCGATGTAAACAGATGCTTGTCCAGATGTGATTTGAAACCCGTAACGCGCATTGGATGGAAAGCATCTGGCGGACATTTCTTTACGTCAGTCCGCAAAAACTGACTAAGCTAAGTTGACAACGAAGCCACGAGTCTGCAAAGCCGAAGATAACCAATGACATTTAGAGCAACGATCGATCCCGTCAATACTGTCGGTGTCACGTGGTGGATGTGTATTTCTGATGAGATGATGGACTCTGATGCACTCTAGATTGAATCGGAGGGCAACTCACCGGCTGGCTCTGGTGCGTCTGGGACGATGGCTGCTGGCTGAAGAAGGCATACTGGGACAGCTGCTGCTCTAGGGCCATTGCACTCATGGCCGCCTTGGGGGTAAACGGCAACCGGCAACAGACAAGACACAAGGTTGGTTGGCTGCTTGGTTTGGTTGGTTGGTTTGATGGAAAATGCTTTCATTTGGTTGGCTGGTTCCCCCTTTCATCTTACATCTTACATTCATTCATTAAGTCTGTCCCGTCCAGTCATTCACTCACTTTAAAAATCTGTCACGCCTATCTAGGATCGCTGACTGACTACGAACCACTGTTCATCCTGGGTATCTAAAATGGAAGCATCAAACTGAAAACTAATTAACACACCCCCAAAAAAATCGAGAAATTAGAGGAGACCAGTTCTGCCTTTGTATCAAAACTACAGGGAATATTCAGGAATAAGTTCTGATTGATTTTGAAGGGCGGGCCCGGGCCAGGAGAGGACGGCTGTATACCTGAGAGAGTGAGAGCGGTGGAGACAGTGACGGGGAGAGCTGCAGGGGCTGCTGTTGGTGGGAGGAGTCTCCTGCATTCAGATTCAGGATGAGAGGACCCAAGTCGTCCTGCCCAGGGTGCATCTCCATGCTTACTGTGGGTGGAGAGGTATTGTTCACTCCTACCCAGCACACAAACAGGTCACATGATTGATTTTTATCTTTTTAAGCTGCACACAGGGTCTGAAATCAACACCCGCCCAGCGCCAAATGCCGGTAAGATTTGTCTTCAATAACATTACAATGCCTTGATTGTATACAGTCTTTCTTTAGTCTTTGCTTGTTGTCAAAATTGGTCCCTGCTGAGCATTTTTATGGATCCCACTTCTCTTCTAGATAAGAGAACGGGTCTCTACCCTACGTTGCCTCTGAACGCCCTACCTCTACCTCTGATTGGCTTACCCAGATATTCTTACCCTAACCCCAACCAATCGTCACTCCTCATGCCTAAACTCAACAAATCCCCACTCCTCATGCCTAAACCCAACCTCCTCGTGCCTAAAGCCAACCCAATCAGAGGCAGTGTAAGGCGGGTCTTATCTAGAAGAGATGTGGGATCCATAATAACGCCTCTCCCACCCATGGGAAGATCAAAACAAACAGCAACCTGATGCCTCTGTATCAGGCTGCTGTTCCACACAAAACATCCATCTAAGCTTTTGCAAACTGCCTGGATGGCTAACCAGCCTGTGAGTGCTTCAACATTGTGTGTGTGTGTGTGTGTGTGTGTGTGTGCGTGTGTGTGTGTGTGTGTGTGTGTGTGTGTGTGTGTGTGCGTGTGTGCGCGTGCGTGTGTGTGTGTTGCTTGAGGGGATATGCTTCAAACTGCTCTCTTATCATTGGAGTGCTGTTGCACTTACATGTAGCAAGAATTAGCATTGAAAACGGGCAGTGTAACATAATTCTAAGAAAAATCTGAAATAATAGTTATTTTTTTTATTGACCTTTGGCAGGTAAGAGCCTAAAAGTGAACTTCTGGCACTGAGCACAGAGGTATCGACAGTGTCGGCTGTGACGTTGCGAAGAGAATACCGTAATTGCTTGAAGTCGCAGTGCGTGTAACCATAAGAAGACATCTATTTTCCCACGACGTGAAATGGGCACAAATGCAGTGGGTGCGGTGGCGGTGTTACCTTGCGTGTTGGCCAGGTTCCCGGTGCTGTTGGAGGAGCTGAGCTGGGCGTCGTCACAGTCCAGCGGGGTGGGCAGCGGAGGAGGGAACTGGATGTTGGTCAGGTCGGGCAGCGAGCCACCCGTGCTGTGGGCTGCTGGCATCAGCGAGGCGCTCAGCTGCTGCTCCGGAGACGGGAATATGCTGCAGGAGGAGAAACACAGGGCTGCAGTCAACTCTGGAGCCAGGTCCTCATTCCCATAACACTCATGAAAATGAGGCCCCCGGGCGCCTGATGTCAACATTGAAAAAAATAGATACATACACACTAGAAAATATGCTGACTTACTATACATAGATTATTTTTTAGCAACACTTAAAAAAAAATCCAATATAATCAACTCATGGACGTCTTTGGGTGTTTTGGCTTTGCACTGTCATCCCCCCGTGGATGCAAACGGTGTTTCATGAATTTAAGGATCTTTTTCCATTCATGCTTGATGATCAGGGAGGGTGAAAAAACCCTTAAATTGAAGCTGGATGTGTGAACTTAAAACACCTTTTTTCACTTCATCATTAAGACATCCAAGGTTACAAGAGTGCAGACAAAGCCAAGACATCAAAGAAAGTACCGCTGTCCAGAGATGTTCAATTCTGTTATTGTGATATCAAGAAGCAATATGTCACTGTAATGATAGTTAGTAGTAAGGGGTCTGCACAGCCACGCTCCATCAGTGTACACTATGGTTATTTGATGGGAATTGAGATGAATATAGTGGCACATTGACAGAATAACTTCTAGTTAATAAAAACATGAACTTGAAGGTCTTCAGCCATCTTTAAAAAAAAAAGCTATGTTCAACACAGAAGCAAGGCTGTAAAATACTCACTTGATCCCCGGGACTTTACAGGGCTTGGACCTTGAGATGTTCTGGAGGGAACAGACACAGTCCAGTTGGAGTACTGTAGGACCACCACACATAAAGCTGTTGTGAACATGCAGGTGAGTGCAGGAGGAGGCTCACCTTTTTGCAGTCCCAGCTCTGCTTCTGTCCATCTTCATCTCCCTCTTGTTTAATTGCTTCTGAACCTGGCACAGTGAGCAGGAGAACTGGACAGATGGGAGAAGAAGATCATGATGTTTTTCCCCTGCCAGCTTTATAGACCTTATTTAATACCATCAAATGATAAATATATCAATGACAAATAATACACAAACACAAATTCCAAGAAAGGAGAGAGATACAAAGCAAGAAAGACAAAGTGGAAGAGCAAAAGAAAGAAGGTGAGAAGCTAAGAAACTCAAATACCGAATGAGTGCGTTTACATGCACACTAATAAACCGTTTATTATTATCAGATTTCTAGAGTTAACTGATTATTCAAGTGTCATGTAAACAGCATCCTTTATCAGATAAAGGCCGTTATCAGTTTATGAGAAAACCGATTAACACAGGTAGGTTTCTGCTAAATCATCAGGTTTATTCATTGCAGTCATTGTCCACTCGCACACTTTGAGGTGAGTTCCCGCTATTTACTAAGTGCACGGATATCAGATTATTGCCAGTTACCTGATTATTCTCAGTTATCCGTTTATTGTAGGATTGTCTCATTTAGTCAAAATATAAAATACACCTCAGACTGCCTTTCAGAAAATACTGGGAATGGAGCGGGGGTGGTGGTGTAAAAAAAAACCTGACTGAAGAGAATTATACAAAATTCATCAAAGTGCTCGTGAATTTAAAATCATCCACTTCACGTGGTCATTAGCGCAGCAGCGCTGCAATTCACTGCACACTGGATGATGCACCCCGTCATTTCTCTCGTCTGCCTTCAAAGCCATGTGCAAAGCCTTTTATGTTACTGCAGGGCACTCAGCTGAGCCATCAAGAGAGCAGCAATAAAACACACAGCAACAGGCACACAGCAACACAATGTCAACCTCCAATAAGAAAATCACCTGAATACATTTCACATTTGTTAGGAACTGACATCTAAATACTTAAATGTGTGTTTTTTACACACACACACACACACACACACACACACACACACACACACACACACACACACACACACACACACACACACACACAAATATAAATAGTGAAGTTGATGCATATGTATGAATTTCTTTCCAAAGCCTTTCCATCAAGACAAAGGCTAAGTTAGTTTTAATTTGTTTAGCTCATCACACATCAGCCTATCATGGTGGAGAGTTGATAACTGAATATGCCAATTAAGTAACGAGGGATGATTAGGTGGCCATGAGTGAAGGAAGCCCTGTGTGGGTATTTAGCCAGGGCACCGGAGGCGGGGTTACACCCTTACTCTTGCTTAGAGTGCCGATGGGATCTTTAATGACCACAGAGAGTCAGGACCTCGGTTTAACATCTCATCCGAAGGACGGTGCTCACTCACAGGACAGAGTCCCTGTCTCTGCCCTGGGGCATTGGGGAGATTATTCATCAGATCAGATTATTCATCAGACCATTCGGACCAGAGGGGAAGAGCACCTCCTACTGGTCCTCCAACACCACTTCCGGCACCAGTCTCCCATCCAAGGAGCATCCTAGGCCAAACCTGCTTAGCTTCCCCAGGAAAGCCAGTAATGTAATGCACTGGTGCTTTCCTAGTTCCTTTTGCCTAGACTTCCTAGTTCATGTCATAATAACTATTATTCTAAAATGTGGAAAATTGTAAAAATAATGAAAAATTCATGTTTACTCCAAACCTTTGACTGGTAGTGTATAGACTGTTTTCACGGAATTGTGTTGCTAGGGAACCGTTTGAAACCTAGCTTCTTTCCAGTCAGCTATTGTATTATGCAAACACTGCAACAGGAAGTAAGCTTGGGGCAGTTTAGAACGTTTATGGTGGAAAATAACAACTTGTATTAAGTTAGGTGTTCAGTACCTCGTTTGGGCTGCAGCTCCTGCGAGCCTCCGGTAAAGGAGACCTGTTGGAGCGGAGTTAGCGTGCTCTGATGCAGCGCCGAGTCCGAGTTCGCCCTGCACGCAAAGAATAAATAAATAAATAGCACAGCGCAATCTCTAGTTAATTACATAAACATTATATATAAAAGCATGAGCACACTTAAAGCTGCTGTAAGCGATATTTTGTTTCGTTAAAATATGTGTTAAATAGCCCTATCTAATAGCAATCACTGATATAGAATGTTTGGTCAGTAATATACTGTATGGCTCTCCCAGTCTCTCTGCTTTGTGCTAAACAGAAGAGAAACTTTGATGGTATCCCAGCCCACTTTATCCAATCAGGAGCGAGAACTCCACACCAAGACGGTTGAGTCAACACCGTTCTCATTCCCAAGTAGTCCAATACCGATGCTTTGGGTTGGTGTTCTGGACCGGATCACCAACTCAAAGCATCCTTCCTCCAGAATCACTTACAGCACCTTTAACACTCAATTACCCCAATTTACAATGATCTGCGGCACATAAAAAAATGGTGGCGGGTGGGTTTTATTCATCATTTGACTTTAAAGACCTGACTCGCGGTGTGGTACAATCCATAATTGTTAGTGAGGCAGTGCCTAGGGTTTATGAAGTGAAGAAGACTAAACACTAAAAATAATAATACTGTCATGCAGTTTCATCTTCAGAGACTGTCTTACCTCCTCCAGCTGGTATCAGGTGGAGGAGACAGATACACTGAGCCATATGGACAGCTGTCGATGTGAGACCTCAGGTTAAGACAATACAGCTGGAGGGTGAATGGATTGGCAACATAAATAAATTAATTCAATTCGTTTAACATGAGAGGATATAATAAATAGCATAATGTTATCACACTGGAGGTATCACAAATACACCACCAGGTGAGTCAAGGTGAGGGATAAAGTGCAGTGAGCTTCACTGTTGGGTCTTGATTTACTCTGTCAGGACTTATTTAGCAATAATGAGCGCCTTATTGTACATTATGTGGCTTATTACACGGCTACTTCCCAAATATATTCATTCATCGAATCAACATCCATCAAAAACATTTGAGCGTGACTGCAACCATAGAAACATCTAAGAGTTACACTGGAGCACAACTGTAACCATAGCAACGGTAACAGTGTCATTCAGCATCTAACCGACCATCAAAAGTTTCAGGTTCTCAGGATATAATTAAATGAATAGCCTACTTGAAAAACCCTACATGTGTCCTACCTCGGTCAGCCGTATAGCAAGTTCATCTGATTAGAAATCAACAAAATCAACCAGACTACTTGGCTGTGGAGTGATATGATCAGATGTGAAAACAGCTGTCTGTTATTCACAAATAATGACTTAATTGGCCAAGGTAGCTTCATAGCTGCTGAAAGAAAAATATATATATCAGAGACCCGAAATTGGTTAACTTCAGCGTTTTAAAGGATATCTGGCGTCCATGTTTGTCGTCAGACAGGGGTTTTCGATGTGGCGATGTGATGCGGTTCCGTTCCCGGTAGACTCGGTCCACCAGGCCGTGGTGCCGCGTCGTTCTGCTCGTGTCCAGACCTGAATTCTGAAATGGAGTCTGACAGATGAAAGGAAATCACTCACACTAGATTCAGATAAAGATCGCCATGGTAGGTCAGTGAGACGAGTGTATGATAGATGAGAACACGCCGTCATATCGATCTGTGTTGTAAATCGTGGTCAGTTTGTCCAAACACGGTTACTTGGCATTGGTGATGATTTAACCAACCTTCAGCCACAAGAAGAAGAACAAAAACACAGGTTTGCAGGTAACTAGCAACTATCAAGCCTGCTCTTAAAAGGACAAAAATGCCCCTAAAAATCACATCAAGGGGTGAAAAAGAATCTCCCCCAAATGTAGGAGACATGTTAGTGTTTATATAGGAGGGACAGAGGAGAAACATGTAAGTGTTTATATAGGAGGGACAGAGGATAGACATGTAAGTGTTTATATAGAGGGACAGAGGAGAGACATGTAAGTGTTTATATAGAGGGACAGAGGAGAAACATGTAAGTGTTTATATAGGAGGGACAGAGGAGAAACATGTACGGTAAGTGTTTATATAGGAGGGACAGAGGAGAGACATGTAAGTGTTTATATAGAGGGACAGAGGGGAGACATGGAAGTGTTTATATAGGAGGGACAGAGGAGACATGTAAGTGTTTATATAGGAGGGACAGAGGAGAGACATGTAAGTGTTTATATAGAGGGACAGAGGGGAGACATGGAAGTGTTTATATAGGAGGGACAGAGGAGACATTTAAGTGTTTATATAGGAGGGACAGAGGAGACATTTAAGTGTTTATATAGAGGCACAGAGGAGAGACATTTAAGTGTTTATATAGGAGGGACAGAGGAGAGACATGTAAGTGTTTATATAGGAGGGACAGAGGAGAGACATGGAAGTGTTTATATAGGAGGGACAGAGGGGACATTTAAGTGTTTATATAGAGGGACAGAGGAGAGACATGTAAGTGTGTATATAGGAGGGACAGAGGAGAGACATGGAAGTGTTTATATAGGAGGGACAGAGGAGAGACATGTAAGTGTTTATATAGGAGGGACAGAGGAGAGACATGTAAGTGTTTATATAGGAGGGACAGAGGAGAGACATGTAAGTGTTTATATAGAGGGACAGAGGAGAGACATGTAAGTGTTTATATAGGAGGGACAGAGGAGAGACATGGAAGTGTTTATATAGGAGGGACAGAGGAGACATTTAAGTGTTTATATAGGAGGGACAGAGGAGAGACATGTAAGTGTTTATATAGGAGGGACAGAGGAGAGACATGTAAGTGTTTATATAGGAGGGACAGAGGAGAGACATGGAAGTGTTTATATAGGAGGGACAGAGGAGACATTTAAGTGTTTATATAGGAGGGACAGAGGAGAGACATGTAAGTGTTTATATAGGAGGGACAGAGGAGAGACATGTAAGTGTTTATATAGGAGGGACAGAGGAGAGACATGGAAGTGTTTATATAGGAGGGACAGAGGAGAGACATGTAAGTGTTTATATAGGAGGGACAGAGGAGAGACATGGAAGTGTTTATATAGGAGGGACAGAGGAGAAACATGTAAGTGTTTATATAGAGGGACAGAGGAGAGACATGGAAGTGTTTATATAGGAGGGACAGAGGAGAGACATGCAAGTGTTTATATAGGAGGGACAGAGGAGAGACATGTAAGTGTTTATATAGAGGGACAGAGGAGACATTTAAGTGTTTATATAGAGGGACAGAGGGGAGACATGGAAGTGTTTGTATAGGAGGGACTGAGGAGAGACATGTAAGTGTTTATATAGAGGGACAGAGGAGAGACATGTAAGTGTTTATATAGGAGGTATAGAGGAGAGACATGTAAGTGTTTATATAGGAGGGACAGAGGGGAGACACATTTTGTTCATCTTGAGTAAACTGGCCAATAGATTCAACTTCTTCTTCATGCTGTCATACCAAACATCTTGGCAAAATGAATGATCCTCACCTGAAAAGGCACATCGATAGTGCTGTTTCCAATCTGATTGACGTTTGGCAAAGATCCTCCATAGTACTGCCCACGGTTTGGCCCCAACTGCAAGTATTGGGTTTTCTGCAACTGCAACTGGTAAAACAAATAATAATAATCAAGCTCCAGAGACAGCCTACAGGACAATAATACATAAACATGCCAAATCATTGTTACACATAAGCATCATCTAGAAATGCTAAATCAACAATAAGACGACATTCTAGCAGACAACAATATTAAGCCGACAGCTGAATCTTCCCACAGGGAAATGCTTGTAGGGCTGGGCGATAAATCAATACAGTAGCAACATATATCGGTGATAGACAATTCATCAATACAATAAGAAAATAGTTCAATATATATCGATATCTCCCTTGATAATGGAGCGCGCTATGAGTGACACTCATTACAGCCAATCAAATAGACAAATCCTAAAGTTTCCACCCGAACATATTTATTACACAGCTGCAACACTCAATTTGTGTGTTTTTAATTGTATTAACATTAAAATTATCACCTGTGGTGTGCCTTCATAAATAAGATGGTTCAAAATAAAGAGGTTAAATTTAACCCTTTTTCTTGTGGTCTTTATTCAAAATAGGTCATTAAAAAATATCAATAATTTTTGATATCGACCGATATATCGATATTTATCTTGGGGCTATATCGCCCAGCCCTAGTGCTTCGTTAGTAGAGTCATACTCCCATAAGCTCATATTGCTCATATTTCAAAATAGCCTGGAGTTCAATTTCCCATCAGAGATAGCCGGTCAATGAAATGTTCTCACACAAGCCCACCGCTCACTGCTGGCAGAGCATAAAATCTAATAACAATAATTACTAAGCCAGTGACTTTTGACAAGCCTCCACTCTCAGAGAGTATTTTTTTTAAATGCATTTACACTCGATTCTGTTGACAAAGGATTACATATTGGAAAATATCTGGATCTCATGAAGAGGGCAATATGAATCCTTCCACCGCAGCAAGACAGGTACAGAGAGAGACAGAGGCACAGAGAGAGAGACAGTGACACAGACAGAAAGAGAGAGAGAATACCTACCTAGAATATGTAAATACATTAGAATACCTGACCAAAAAATACCAACTACTAAACCTGACCACGCAACCACCATTGACAATATTCAAACAAATAGAAAAAGCAACACAAGAATAATATTATCATTATTGGCAAAAATAAATCAAACTTGTAACCAAAACTAAATGCATCCAATTTGGCCCAGTATCTGATCAGAGTCAAACAAACAGCCCAGACAGAGAAAGCTGCTGACGATGTACAGAGCAGACCCAGTGATCACCAGCTAGCTAGCTAGCTAGGCACTGCAGGTACAGAAGAACCTGGCTGCCAAGAGAAGAAAGAGAGTGCACGCGTGCATGTGTGTGTGTGTGTGCACTGTGTGACCACTGTGACTCAGGAGAATAGAAAGTGAAGAACGCTTCCTTCTCTCCTGCACCAGGTATGAACACCTGAGGTACACACACTATTCAAAAATCTCTGAAAGAAGGAGAACTTTCAAAATCTCAGTATACGAAAAACTGTGAATCATCCTGTCTGGGGAAAATGTTGAATCAGTAGAACTCTGTGCTCAACATGTGATGCCTTGCCATAATCTAAGAAACACATCAGCATCATGTGGACTCTTCAACTTTGCTTCTTTTTGTAATCATCACTGTTCTAACTGTCCAGAAATATTCTATGTGATAGGGCCGCACGATTATGGGCAAAATGATAATCACGATAATTTTTTTATTAGTATTGAGATCATGATTATTTAACATGATTGCTCTTTGACTTTGGAAACAATCATGCATTTATTGAACTTAGAAAAAAGATCTAACACTGGGATTTCTTTGAACGGTCGTCTTTTTCCAAGGAAGGTTTAAACATATAGACGGTTTTAACTTGACAACAAAAACATTCTAAATTGAACCCCCGCTCACTTCCTGTTGTAGCGTTTGCTATGGACATAAAAGAAAAAAAAACATTCAAGTGCAGGACTGACCATTCCGTGAAAACCGTCTATACAGCTGAGCAGCGAAAACAAAAGTAACGATGTCAAGTGAATATTTCTGCAGTTTGCCGAATGCTGAGAAAAAGGAAGTGCTGTGGGGTTGCGCTCTGGTGAAAACCGTCTATAAACAAACGCACCGGCTCCCTGTTCTCGACTCGAGCTGAAACTACGCGCACACCACAGCATGTTTGGGCTTTGGAGAGGGACAGGGTGCACCACTGCGAAGGTAAGGAGGGGTGCCCTGGATTTGCAACACAAAACAAAATGAGAGCAACATCGCTAAACCAAATGTGACACGTTTTACCTCGATTTTATCACGATTTCCGTGTGTTCATGATTGTGGGAAGCCAAAAATTTTGATCATGATTAATATTCGACGAATTGTGCAGCCCTACTATGTGATGAACGTATCAGTTTGTTTAATTAAATTTGACTCTATACCTCATTTATGTTTGTATCTCTGCTTTGGCAACATGTGCACATGATCATCATGGAATCAAGCTCCTTGAATTGAGAAAGAGTGAGACGGGAGAGAGAGAGAGAGAGAGAGAGAGAGAGAGATAAAGAAACGGATAGAGACAGAGGGGGAGAGAGAGAGAGAGATAAAGAAACAGATACGAGAGACAGAGGGGGAGAGAGAGAGAGAGAGAGAGAGAGAGAGAGAGGCAAAGATAGAGGGGGCAGTATCTCTGGGTGAATCTCTTTGCCTGAGGCTTTATCGCCCACAGGCCAAACTTTGCTCAGAGTCAGAGGAGAGCTTCACACCACTGTGAAGCCACACAGAGAACCTGAAGCAACCTGGTGGACGTCTACAATGCAGCTGTAAATCTTTTCAGAAGCTTTTCAATTCTGAGACCAAATAAGAGAAAGAAAGAAAAAAGATGGGCAACAGAAGCATAAAAACAAATGTGTTTTCAAACTCAAAAACTGACAATTTGGCTACTACTAGTTTACAAAATAAATGTCTACAATAGCATGGGATGATGACAATATTTAGCGGCAGGCAAGGCAAAAGACAAGAACACAACTAATTTAAGATCATTTAGAGGACTTACTGAAAAACACCTCTCTATTTGTTAGATTCTATCTTGAGTCAGGGCCACTGCCCACTCAGTCAGGGGATAGTGATAAGGGCTGCTATGCCATTTAATTTCTAACATAATATTGCCTCTTAACATTTAGCTGTTTTTCTTGCCACTTTACCATTTGCTGCGAGGGCTATAAAGAAGCAAAGCTACTCGACTGATGCAGAAAAAGGCAGAGGGAAAATAGAAGATTTGTTGATATGAACTTTTGTTGAATCAAAAGAGGCTGAGTCCTTGGAAATCTTTAAGTCACTGCTAAAGACTCATCTTTATTCTGTAGGTTTCAATTCAAGCTGAGCTTTCACCTCAACTTCATTTTTACTGTGTTTATTTCCATTTATTGTGCTTATTATTATTATCATGACTAGAAACAGAGTGCGCTACGCTACGCACCTTTCTAGCGTCCCTCGCACGCCTGCTGAACTGGCAGTGCTCATTCCTACCCTGCCTCCTCCTCGTCCTCCTTCGAGGTCGCAGACGCATCGCCCCGGCCTCGCCCGCTTCGCGGGGCTGGCATACGCAGCTCAGCCACTGCTGGCTTCGCGCATGTGCAGCTGAGCAATTGTGGGTCGTGCCAACTTTTGCCCAATTATATTAGTAAGATCATGCTTTTCCTCATTTGTATCGACTTTTTGCTTACAACCTGTTAAGCACTTCAATATACTACTATATTTATCACTATACTATAAATAAATAAACAGGCCTGGCCAAAGATTCAACTGTTGCTAGTGCTGCTGCTAGTGATTACCACTGTCTCCAAGCTCGACCCCAAATTGAAGGTAATGCTAGGAAGGATTGACTGAACAGGGTGAACGTTGTTAAAGGAACACTCCGCCCATTTTCAACCAGATTTGTATCATTAGAACATCAGCAGTATATCAGAAAACTGTAAACTGTTTTGAAGTCTGTCATTTAATTTGACAGTTATTGAGTGTTAAAGTGTGGACCAGACATCACTGGTCCACACTAACTCAAATTAATAACTCATTAACTCAAATCAACTCTCAATAACTGTCAAACTAGATGAATGATGAATAGTTTGACAGTTATTGAGAGTTGATTTGAGTTAATGAGTTATTAATTTGAGTTAGTGTGGACCAGTGATGTCACTGGTCCACACTTTAACACTCAATAACTGTCAAATTAAATGACAGACTTCAAAACCGTTTACAGTTTTCTGATATACTACTGATGTTCTAATGATACAAAGCTGGTTGAAAATGGGCGGAGTGTTCCTTTAATTCAGGGGTGGCATGCTCGCCTTTTTCTCGGGCTCCCAACTCACTAGTCCGCCCCTGCATATTTGGTGTTTTGTTTTTCTCACACTCCCATGTGGTATCCTGTATGCAGCCAATCAAGTGTGTCTGACCATCGTGACATCCATTCAGCAACATTCAGTAGACCCGCCTCTCCGTAGGATTTATTTTGGAGGCCTGTGCTGCATGTAGCTTCAAATCAACATAATCTGCTGGCCTTCATCTTTGATGTGTCAATCACGTTGCAGTGCACGCAGACGACGCAGGCCTGCTGGATACCTGTCCGACAAGTTTCTCACGCCACGGCGCCCAGACACACCACCGCACCACGGGCACGGGTAGGCTGCTACTACTACGCATTACAAAACCTTTCTTTAGTGGTGGGTGGTATCAGTTCGTCCCATCGTCCGTCCTGGTTTTGAGAGCAGAGAGTACGATCCTCCTAGCTGCAGTTGGACTGTCAAATACGCATGCACGCCCCTTTGCTTTCCACTCGCATGGGACAAAAATTTTGCAACTTTTTCGGACGAGGGTCCTCTATAACGTTACATCTCTACGTTACAGGATTGCTACCTATTGGCAGTGTTGCACGGTGTCAGTCGTGGAAATAAAAACGACACGGCCTGTGTCAGAAAGCGTCGTTTGTTATTGTTTACCTCTTCTGCCCAGGCTGCGTGCAGCAGCAGCCGCCGCGCTGCGCTAACGATATGCATATTTGACAGCTCGCTGAAAATAAACGGGGAAAGGGGTGGGAGAAAATACACGGAAGGCGGTATTCTCACCCTCGCCGCCCGGGTAACGCTGATGTCTTTCATCACTTCTTCAAACGCCGCGGTCTCCTCCGCCTGCTTCTGATTATGTAAAGCGATTTTCTCGCTAAATTTCCTCGGATTGTTCGAAGTCGCCATGTTTCGCTCTTCTGCTCCGTTTTCCTTCAATGGCCAGGGTCAAGCTAACAGAATAAACACAGTACTTCCGGTATGTCTTTCCAAATTCCAAAATATATCATTTGTTTATTTATTTATTTTTGTAATTCAAAATCAGTTGCATACATACATACACGAAGATGTAAGTGACATAGTAAATAAGTCATTTACAGATGCCTTATTTAACAAAAACGAACATAGGTCTTCACACCCTAGATTTAATTAGTCCCTACATCCCAACGATTTTTGGTTGAAACAAAATACCAAAGTTGAAAATGTATAAATGAACTAGGAGGACTATCTGGGGGGAGGAGGGAGTAGTTTTCACCGCAAACTTTGTCATAATGATTTCTTATACGTTTATTTTGGAGGCGAAATCGTCAGACTTCCTCTCGTTTCCCTGCTTCCTCCGGGTAGCTTGACGCAGCTCCCTCCTCGGTGAGATTTTGCGTGCTCACGTCCCTGCGCGGGGGCGTAGCTCGGGCGCACCGCACATCTGGATTGCGGAACAGCCGCACATTCTACTTTTTAAGAAGATGCGGGAAAGAGGAACTGTGCGGTTTCATGCCTCCTTTATATTTATCACACCTGTTCAACGCCCCACGACATCATTAAAATGACATGGACAGAGGATCTTTTATTTATGCTGATCCCATACTGGAGAAAAAAGTTTTGGCCAAAAATGCAATTTATTTATTTATTTATTTATTTATTTATTTATTTATTTATTTATTTATTACAGTGATGTAGTGGAGAATAAGCCCACATAAACTCACTTTGTTCACTGTTTTATTTGCAGAATAGAATTACCCACCTTTTTAGGCTGATGTAAATCAAAAATTCATAGGTCAGATAAGTGGTTGTGTCTGCTGCATCGAGTCGAGCTACATGAACTCCTACTGGCCTAGGTTCAAATCCTGTCAGACCTATCTGTGCAGTGTCTCAGTCTGCTTTCCAGCCCTGCTGCTTTTAAGTGTGTGTGTGTGTGTGTGTGTGTGTGTGTGTGTGTGTGTGTGTGTGTGTGTGTGTGTGTGTGTGTGTGTGTGTGTGTGTGTGTGTGTGTGTGTGTGCGTGTGCATGTGACATCACTTGATGCCAGACATTCTGCTGGGGCTGGCATCACAGGTGCACAGTTCCATTTCAAGAACAGTGCCCCCTACATTTGAGAAAAATGAGTCTAGTTGCAGCTATGTGTGATTGGGGGGGACCTTTCCCCCACAAAAATCCCATTGCTATATATACCCCTCTCACATATTAATGCAATATGGTCTGGTCTCTCCCACCTCCACCATGCTGTTTAAGCCTTGGCTCTTGAACTTGCTATCTGGGCCAAGATCTTCCTCAGCCAGCCGACTAGTCTCCAGCCTTCATCCCTGCCTGCTAGCAGCCAGTCTGCTAGCTTCCAGCCTGCCTTTTCGCCCTGCATCTCGCACTGCATCTCAGCCTGCTTTCCGGCCTGCTAGGCTCCAGTCAGCTCACTTCCAGCCTGCATCTCGGTCAGTGTCTATCTAAGTCAGCTAGCCCATCATGCCTGTCCTGACTCCTGACCACATGAGACTTATGTGGAGCAGCTGAGGAGCCACCGCATGATGTCCAGCGGACCTCCTGTGAAAGGACTCGCCTTGTCATTTTCACGAGGTACCATTGAGTCTCCAAAAGGAGGCGTGGTCCCAACGGCTCCGGACGCCACTAGCTCTCTCTGCAGTCCAGTGCCTCAGAGTCTCTGCTCCCCTGTGCCTCAGACAGAGTCTCGGCTGCCCAGCGCCACAGAGACTCAGCTGCCCAGTGTCCCAGAGTCCCTGCTGAGCTGCAGCAACCTTCTGTCCCCTCTGATCTGCAGCAACCTTCTATCCCCTCTGAGCTGCAGCAACCTTCTGTCCCCTCTGATCTGCAGCAACCTTCTATCCCCTCTGAGCTGCAGCTGTCTCCTGTTGCTGTGCTGCAGCAGTCCCCTGAGTCTGAGTGGCAGCAGTCTTCAGTTCCTGTTCTGCTGCAGTCTCCTGTGGCTGTGCTTCAGTTGCCTCCTGTTTCTCTGGGTCCACCGGCCACCTGCTGTTGTTCTGTCAGATCCCTGATCTGTCATCAGCTGCATCTACCGACACCATGCCATACCCCGATGGCCGTCGCCGCCAACGGCCACTTCAGGACTCTGGTCCTGCACTCTGGACTCCGGTCCTGAACTCCAGATGCTGGAAGCTGATCCTGCAGCCCCCCCCCCCCCCCCCCCCCCCCGGACCTGCAGCCAAATCTTCTAGTGCTTGCTGCATCTCCTGACCTGCAGCACCGTCGCTGACCTCTTGTGTGGCCTAGCCTTCATCCTCGATCTCCTGAGTGGTCCGGCCTGCGTCGCCGGTCCCCAGGTCGACCTCTTGAGCAGCTTCGCCAGTCTGGTCATCCTCCTGCCCATCCTCCATAGCAGCTTCACCGGTCTGGTCATGCTCCTGCCTGTCTTCCAGAGCTGCTTTGTGTTCTTATCCAGGTCGTCCGCCTGAGGTTTCCTGTTTGGCCTCTGTCTTGTTGCCGCCCTTCGGTCCTGCATCTTGGTCACCGTACAGATCTGTTACGGCCATTGGCCCAGCGCCCAGGCCGTCTGCCTGGGGTTTCCTGCTCCACCTCCGCCCCTTTCCTGTCTCTAGGCCACTTGCCTCTGCATGTGAGGTTATTCTGTTAATGCCGAATAAGCGTTGGAGGGGGGAAAAAAAACCTTGAAGTTGTGTCTGTTTGAAATGTCCTGGCTGTAAACGAGAAGAAACACATGTCGCAGAGGATTCCTGCATCCACTCGTCCTCTGCCAGATATTGTTCCTGTTTATCTTATATAACACAAGATAAACACATGTAAACACATGTAAACACGGCAGAGAACATCTCCGAGGGACGAGTTAGGGAGGCCGTGGAAGAGTGCTGCTGTTTCACTTCACTTAACCACTTGATTATTTTTAAAGCTAAACCCAATTTTCCACCCAGCTGGCCTACGAATACGAATGTTTGTGGTGTCTAGGTGATCTGGCCCAACCATGGATGGATGCTTTTGATTTCACGTGTGTGTGTGACCCTATTATGTAGATTTAGGCTAAAGCTTTTTTGTTTGACATACAGGCCTTTGCCATGTGAGATGTTTTCTGATTTTTTGGCTTAAATTACCATTTTGCATGTGCATATTTAGGATGTGCAGTAGGTATTTCATGCAGTGTAATATACTGCACGCACATACAAGAGCCAAATATGGATTACAATCAAACAAGGTGATTGTAGCCTCAT
Organism: Poromitra crassiceps; assembly: GCF_964638095.1. Taxonomy (NCBI): domain Eukaryota; kingdom Metazoa; phylum Chordata; class Actinopteri; order Beryciformes; family Melamphaidae; genus Poromitra; species Poromitra crassiceps. The sequence continues at coordinate 830,829 of NC_139639.1, forward strand.
TCGCTTTGGTTCAATATAGAGCTACTTGTGCACCAGAGAACTTGATTATGGACTCACCAATGGCTCTTCAAGTGACTAAACATTCAAACAGTGATGGTTCAAAGCACCTTCATTCCCACAGAAAAGCCTCTGAGGAATCATAACGTTCTGAATTATGCAGCATGGAGACAGGTGGAAATCATAAAGAGAAGGGAATGCAACAGGTTGACATGGAGACTGTGTTTGGGGAGTGAAATTGACAGCAGGGGGAGGTATAGGTTCTGTGAACCAGCGATGCTGCAAGACCAATTCTGCTTTGTGTGTGTGTGACTGTGTGTGTGTGTGTGTGTGTGTGTGTGTGTGTGTGTGTGTGTGTGTGTGTGTGTGTGTGTGTGTGTGTTTTGCTAATTTAACTTTATAAACACAACTCAGAATCAGAATCAGAATCACTTTTATTGCCGCAAGTTACATACGAGGAATTTGTCTTAGTGTCATAGTATGCAGCGTAGCGGTCAGGTCAATATACAGCGATAAAGAGGTAGGAAAGATAACTAAAAGACAAGCTCAACATTGCAAGTGCAATCAATGATGACGGTCCCCCACCAGGAAGCGGAAGGACTCCACAGTGTTGACCGGGGAGTCACCCAGGGTGATGATGGGGGAAGGTGGGGCTGGGTTCCTCCTGTAATCTACAATCATCTCCATTGTCTTTTGAGCATTTAAATGAACACCAGGTTGTTTTGATTGCACCAAGTCACCAGGTGGTCGATCTCCTCCTGATTTTAGATTTATGATTGGAATTTATAGTTATAGATTTTATCCCATAGGTGTCATTTACACTGTTGTGTGTTGGTGTCATGTCCCCACCACTTTTTCAAATGACCAATTTTGTCTCCATCACTTTTTAAAAGCATAATTTGTTCAAAATGTTCTGAAAAATAGCTTGCACTAATAGATGTTCGGCTAACTAATAAGGATTATTTGCACAATAAGAAAACATACAATACAATACAATGTAAACATAGACGTTTTAACTTGACAAGATAAACATTCTAAATTGCCCCTACCCCTATAGACGGTTTTCACCAGAGCGCAACCCCACAGCACTTCCTTTTTCTCAGCATTCGGCAAACTGCAGAAATATTCACTCGACATTGTTACTTTTGTTTTCGCCGCTCAGCTGTATAGACGGTTTTCACGGAATGGTCAGTCCTGCACTTGAATGTTTTTTTTTACTTTTATGTCCATAGCAAACACTGCAACAGGAAGTGAGCGGGGGTTTAATTTAGAATGTTTTTGTTGTCAAGTTAAAACCGTCTATAGCTGACTTCCTGTTGCAGTGTTTGCTAATAATAGTTGACAGGATATAAGCCGTAGGTTTCAAACTGTTCCCCAGCAACACAATTCTGTGGAAACTGTCTATAGAAGAAACATTGTCCAGAAAAAGTTATTTCTTCAGTTGTCTACTTTGTGAAATAGGGCAGTGATATTGGATATTGTGTCATCCCTGGGCTGACTGACATGCACTGGTGCTATACAGGAGTAGATGTGATATTGCCATTGTTCGATTGACATGGTGTTGTTGCAGCTATGTGATGCATATGGATGACTGTACTTCTGGGGTTGAAGTTGTGCGTTTCATGCTGAGTATTTTCATATTGTTGACGCTGTAGCCTAGGCTATGCCCTTTTCATGTGCCGTTATGCAATTTTTTAGGGATGCACCCATTTGAAAATGTTGACTGATATGATAACCAATATTAACATTACTGTTATTTTGCTCATCGGACCGATACCGATATATTAAAAAAAATTACTAACATCGGTCGATACCAATATGATTGCCGATGGTGCATTCCAATTTTTTTGCGCGCCGTAATTATCTACTCTATACCAATCCCCCATTACATTGCTTAAAATCGCATATGATTGGGGTTTTATAGTCTCGCCTCCTTAATAAATGAAGCTTGTCGATTGTCTTCTACTTCCTTTGCACAAGCAAGATGCAGAGGTGGGAATTTCATATCACACTCTGTGCAGGTGGGTGCAAGCGGGGACATCCTGTTGGCTCACCGAGTAGAGTGCATGCCATAAAGGTCGAGGCATCGCAGCGACCGCAGGTTCGAATCCGGCCTGCGGTCATTTGCTGCATGTCCTCCCCTCTCCCTCTCCCATGCCCTCCTGTGTCTCTCTGACTATACAGTATATCTGTGAAATAAAGCAAAAAAATGCAACAAAAATTCTAAAAAAACAAAACAAAATGAATTACGGTAATGAAAAATCTTACCTCAAAGGTGACCATACACCTAACTTACAAGTTAGAGCACAGTGTTGGCTCATTCTACAGTAGATGATGTTGTTTGAGATTGATATGTTGAAGACCATTAAAAAAACAACAACAAACAAACTGACAAATATGTCCCCACCACTTTTCAACACAAAGTGACACCCTTTAAATGGGAGTGACACATGAAACTTGAATTTCAACACTTTCTCTTGTTAGCAGCTGCTTGCTTTGACAACAGGGCTTTTACAGGAAACAGTTTTAGCGTTTTCAGGTTTCACAGGGGGGGGAGAAGGAACTTCAAAGTTGTGAGACTGTGTGTGAACCAAATTACTTCGCTCCAAGACTCAGACCTCCACACAGCGTGCCAGAGCCTTGTTTGGTAAGATCACAGTTTTTGATTGATCTACACTTTGTGACTAAATTAAACAACCCTTGACATAGAAAGTGGCCAAATGTTTGACTTGGCCTGCGTGATTATTTACAGCATTTCCTGCATGTATTGTGTCTTGTGAATTTTGATCTGTTTTGTGAAACCGTTTCTATTTTTTAATAAGTAAAACTTTAATGCAGAATGGTAGCAAGAAGTGAACTGTTTTAATTTGTCTTTTTCAAATGGAAAACAATGTGTAATAACAAGTGAATGATAAAAAAAAGATGTCCATACAATAATGAGATTTTTGCTAATTTCTAATAAATAATTAAGCAATATGATTTTAGTATTGGTTTATTTGACGGGGACAGGGCAATTAACATAATTACACTTGACTTCCCAATTGAACAGATATGTACATGGAGCTTGCACTGCTAAATTCCATTCAGTCCCTATATGAATAAATAGACTGCAACGAATGACTACAACTATCTAAAATGTCTTATATTGGCTAATAAAGGTACAGAAATCTAAATATCATTAAATATGCACAATATAGTATCTTGAGCAACATCAGAGTTCAATCCTTTAACTTTCACTTTCACAGACCATGATCGACAATTCGACAACGTTCGTTACCCAGGCTAGTGAGCCCGAGCGCTCCAGCAGCAGCTCCTCCACAGGCCTGGCTGTGGGTCTGACCTTCCTCTTCCTGGTGCTGGGGCTGGCAGGCGGCCTGGCTGTGTACACGCAGCGGAGGAGACTCATGGATATGCTGCAGCGCGCACGTGAAGGCAGACAGAAGAAGGAAGACCAGACACAGACACCGCAGCAACACTCCCATCAGTACACCGGTGTTAGATCAGACTCACCGGTGTCTGTACAGAGTCAAACGCCCATCTATGAGAACCTTCAAGTTGCTGGCCACAATAGAACCGTGGTGGACATGGACAGGTAAGATACAGTATACGCAAACAGTGCCGTGTGTCTGATCAATGGGCACAAATCAGTGTAGGAATGTATGCAGGGGCAAGGGCAAAAATGCCCCCAAGAACACTCAGAATGCCCCTAAAAACCATGATCCAGGGGCAGAAATTGCCCCAATATTTTGATAATTGTATTTTCATTCAATTCATTTAATTTCCATCTCTAACACACACTCAGCACCTGCAAGCTGGTTGCCAGAAGACAATGATGAAGAACACACTCACACAAACAGCGCTGTTCTTTACACTACGCTTGAGCAACTTTATGCACTAATTACTATTTTTCAAAGTGCCCCCAAAATTTAGTAAATGCCCCCAGTTTTTAGACAGTCGGGGCAAAAGTTGCCCCCAAAATATTTTTTTTATTTCCTACACTGGCACAAATCATTTAGGATACTGTGAGTCTCAGTCTCAATGTTTGTGAAACTACAAAAGAGAGGAAATAGATTAAGGAACACAGAGAGTGTTTTAGATTTCCCCACTTTGCACAACTCTGTGTCGTAATAACATGTGGTAATTGTTGCTCTCCAATTTTGGCCCATCTCTGACGTTGTCCTAGCTGCTTGCTGTTGGTCCATATGATTTACAATATATCAATCCAATTCCCGGACTGGTGACTCAGCGGTGGACTTTTTCTGTGACCAGCTGGATAAAGGGAACTCTAGTCTATACAGTCCACACAATACATCATATTTGTCTTGTGGCGTCACCGTGTAAAACCCTTCTTCACTCACTGGTTACCCAAAGTCTGGCGTAACTTTTCAGGGAAACTGATTATAGACAATCTGCACTCATTCGTCTCTCCGCAGGCCCCCCTCCGTACCTGAGGAGGATTTATACTTGCAGTGCGATGGACCAGATGACGCAATATACGGCAACGACCCGGCCTGCAACCTCTCCATGCTCTCAGACACCCAAGCAGAAGAAGACGACGACGAGGATGACTATGTTATGCCAACTTGTGATTAACTTGCAGGGGTGGGCAACATCCCCCCCCCCCCCCCCCAGAGGGCCATACTGACTTACATGAAGTTTAACATAATTCTGCCTTTTATTGAGTTTTTGGGGGTTGTTTTGTTTTACTTTGAGGACGTTGGAGGGCCGGATTGAGATGGTCCTGTCAGGCTCCTCCGGGTCTCGCCCTGGGGCCGCATGTTTGCCAATTTCTCCCCAATTGTACTCCCCCCCCCCCCCCCCCCCCCCCTGGTTGCTGCTCCACCCTCTGCCGATCTGGGGAGTGCCGAGACTAGCACCATGCTTCCTCCGACACATGCACACTTGCCAGCCGCTTCTTTTCACCTGACAGGGGGAGCTTCACCGGCAGGACGTAGCACGTGGGAGGATCACGCTATTCCCACCATTTCCCTTCCACCCCGAACAGGCCCCCCCCGACCGACCGATTAAAGGATAAGTTCACCCAAAAATGAAAGTTCAGTCATTACTCACCCCATGCCGATAGAAGGACGGGTTACGTTTTTTTGTCCATAATAAAACTTTGTGGAGTTTTCCAGGGAAACAAAGTTGCAGCATTCTTCCTAAACAATTGAAGTGACTGGTGACCAACTTTCAAATGTTAAACAAAACAAAAACCCCAAAACATAAAATGCCTCCATACTGCTCGTCTGCGTGATCCGTCTCCAGAATCCCTGAGATGCCAAGTTGACATGATTTACACCCTGTTTTTAGCTGAAATCTTCACTGTAGCTGTGAGCAGAAAGTCCCGTTTTCACTTTCACTTTAAGCTGACGGCTACAGTGAACATTTCAACTAAAAACAGTATGTAAATGACGTCTTTTAAGTCAACTTGGCAACTTTCTTTTTTTAAGTTGGTCCCCATCCACTTCAATTTTTTAGGAGAATGCTGTAACTCTGTTTCCCTGGAAAACTCCACGAATGTTTTATGGACTAAAAAACTTCACCCGACCTCCGTGAGTATGTAGATAATGATAGGATTTTCATTTTTGGGTGAACTTATCCTTTAAGGTGAAGGTGGGGCTGGAAGACACCACAGAGGTTTTTAGATGCAGCTGAGCTTCAATCACAAAACAATATATTATTGTCTGTGTGGTGTATGTACATTCAATATAAATAATACATATTTTATAGAGATGTTTTGCTATAATTATTACTCCTAATCTGTAAAGTTATATATAAAATTGTGTGTGTAAATTATAGTTCAGGAGGGGTGAAAGAAGACTCCTTCTGTCAACTCATCATTAGAATAATAAAGGAACATGACCAGTTTTCTATGTTTGACAGTTCATTTAAGGTCATAATAGTAGTCAGCACATCTTATCAGCAGTTCGAGGTGACCACTTCTCCGCTTAGATCATATTCGTTTTTGTGGAATTGCTGAGGAGTTGCTTTGACCTGGAGCTTTCGATTTTGTCCAGACAGAGAAAATAAGAACAGTTCACTCATCTTGTGAGGTGAAGTCATGTATGCCTCAATCAGATGTTCTTTCTTTCTTTCTTTCTCAAATTACAGTAATTTATGAAATAAAGAAATTAGTGAGATGCTATAATATATCATGGCATATTATGCCATGTGGCCCATGGGATGCTTATGAGCTGAAGATAAGAGATAAAGAGCATAATATTGAACAAGAAAATAAATATAAATGAGTATACAGTCTAAATTACCTCCAAGGGTATTTTGCCATAGACATTTTGTTCTGGACAAAAGAAGTTGGGGGCATGTTGATGTTGATCAAGCTCATATATAAAGTAGGGATAATTCCATCCACCCTGTTTTCTCAAAATTAGTACCGGTAGATGAATCCATATAGCTAATTAGATGTATACATATGTATATACCGTATATAGGAATATGAATAGGGTATTTCTAGGAGCAGGCCGTCCACATGTGTTGGGTGGAGAAAAAGGTAAAAAAGGTAAAGTCCCACTGATTGTCACACAATGTGTGAAATTTGTTCTCCGCATTTGACCCATCCCCTGGGGGAGCGGTGAGCGGCAGCGTGCGCCGCGCTCGGGAATCACATGGTGATTTAACCCCCCAATTCCAACCCTTTGATGTTGAGTGTCAAGCAGGGAGGCAATGGGTCCCATTTTTTTAGTCTTTGGTATGACTCGGCCGGGGATCGAACTCACGACCTCCCAGTCTCAGGGCGGACACTCAGACCACAAGGCCACTGAGCTGGGCAGGCCCTTGCGAGTGATTCAGATTGCAAAATTACATAACAAAATTATGTTTATTCTACATAAAATATGAAAACTATAATACTATAAACTATTTAAAAAAAACTATTACATTTATTATTTTATTTTATTTTTTATTTTTTTGTCATAATACAGATATGAAATGATGATCGCTGGGTAATATTAGTGTCCTCTAGTAAGAGAGTGGCGTCAGCGGAGGACCAAAATGCGAGACTCATTAGCCAATGAACAGCCAGGAATGGGTCTCGCGCTACTTTTGCATGCTAAAATAAAGCCGATAATGTACAATTTGATTCATTTCAAGGGATGAAAAACCCTTTCAAAGTACGACACTGTCTATTTTGCTGCAACTCGACAGTGCTGCTTTTTTTACTCAAGAGTTCCACTTTCTACTTCCTGGAAAGAAAACTGGTCCATTGGAGTGAATGGAGATGTCGGAACTCTTCTTTTATACGGCTCTGGGTAACATGTATGTTGTTGTCCAATGCCAGGTCTCTATTTGATCATGTGATAAGATGATAATAGCTATAGTTTAGGTGCAAAATCGGAACGTCAAGACTGACAAACTGAGCTGAGCACATCTGCAAGCCGAGTGAGCAGTCATGCCTTTCAGACATAAAAGCGGCCACTAGTGTGGCCCCGACCCGTCATCCTGTAATAGCGTGCACTGGGGCCCATCGTAACCACGTTAGGCCACTGACACACGTTATGTGGTTATTAAAAGTAGTTAATCAGTATCTCAAAACAGACATAGTGACCATTCTGACCTCATGCATGCTCTGAACTCATGTTCAGATGCATTGTTCCCTATGAGAGACTGAGAAAAAGCTTAGACTGAACACAAACACGGTGCCCGAACATTACACACAGAAGATCTTGATTACTATTGTGCCTAATTCTATTCTAGGTGTATACTTTGGGTGGGTACTGCGACGCAGGGCCTTTCAGAATTTAAGATTGAGGACATTTACATCAGTCTCGGTTGAGTAATAACTGAGGATGTCATCCTCGACACAAAGAAACAAATGGGTAGTAACGGGACAAAAACAAAGACATTAATGAGCAGTCACTAGACACAGGGTGTACGTTCACCATATGAAAAGTGTCATTACGGTAAGCGTTTGTGTCTCCAGCCAAAGATTAATTGACTATTTATTCGGTTTCCTATTTATTCAATCTTCCAGGGTCACTTGATATGCCCCACCCCTTTAATACATGGACTTTATTAATGGTGAAACAACATAATGCTCATACAGTACGCTGCCGTGACCTTTATCCATCCTAAGATAAAAACTATAAATTGCTCATTAGGGGTGGTGGTGGTGGTGGTGGTGGTGGTGGTGGTGGTGGTGTTATTTTTGCACAATATTGCATATATATTTGGAAATATTTCAGAGGAGCTTGCTACCCACTTTCACTTTGATTTAAAAGAAAATCCCCTCTTGTCGCTCATGAAATGATATCATGGCACTATATACTAATTATTACTACTAGTAAAAAAAGAACACTGACCAGCATAGCGCAGTGGTTCCCAAACTGGTGTATGCATAGCGCTACTACAGGGGGTACTTGAGAAAATGGGAAAATGTAAGAATAAATCATGAAAATAAATAAAATGATCAAATAAATCTGCTCAGGAGGAGACACTAATTGCAACTCTTTCACTCCATTTCTTATTTTGTAATATTATATTCTTCAAAAGGTGCGTTATCATTCATTCATTGCATCATATGATATAGTTTTCTCTTGCAGCTTTCTAAGCTAAATGTGGTAGTTGGGTAAAAGGGGGTACTTGGATTCAGAGATCAGGGAAAGGGGGTACTGAAGCCAAACAAGTTTGAGAACCACAGGCATAGCCTAGTGGCTTTTTTATGTTACCTTTCTCTGTGAGCTCTTTTTTGTGATGTTAGTTCATTATATTTTCTTGTCGTAGATAAAGCAAAGATACGGCGACCATACTTATCGTATTATATCTCACATTAGTATTTGTTCTTTTTCTAATAACTTATCTCAACAGCATTGAAAAGCAATCATTACAGACACAATCTTTGATAATCTGCAATGAACATGCATTTACAGTGCCGTCGTTGATATGTAATCTGAACAGTCCTGAGTTGACACAGCTCTCTTGCTAATTTCCCTTCCCCTTGTCATAGTAAACTAATAATTATGACGTTACTTTTGTCCTCCTGGTCACTGACCCCTGGCAAGGCCATGGCGAAAGTACTGTTGGCTGCAAGGTCACAGCTGGGAGATAGACGTTATCTTAATCTTGACATGCTGACTTCACTGGCACGCCCTAACCTTGGGAATCCATGACATATAGGTGATTTAACGTCAAGCTGAAGTGGCTGTATTTCAGCGTTTCACACCGTGCGTCAAAAGCACTTGCACTCATAAATGACAAGTATGAGATTGTATCAGGCATGGAAGTTTATTATGAAATGTACATGTTGCCCATGTATTCAACTGCAACAACTCAGCATGAATAAAGCAGTTGTTCATATAATAATAACTGAAATGTATAAGACAAAAATACAAACGTATAATTGAATAGTTTCAATCTTAAATATAACTTACAATAAATAACTATAAAGGAACAGATCTGCTTGATCTACTGTACAAAACACAGTCAGCTCTGAGCAACTTACACATACAGTACACACACTAATGGCTGATTGGAATTTTAATTGAGCTAACCGCCCAAAACAATGACAGTAATGCTGCTAATCAGGTGTAACGAAATATTCTCGTCTCCTTTAGACTAGAGACACAATCCATTTTCTGTTCCACCAACCACGTAACATTAGTACATCTGGTGGCTTTGCTTTGCGACTTGTTCGTGTGACTCAGGCACAGTGGCACCCGCTGACAATCAAGTCGTTGAAGGGCGTCAGCGTCAACTTCCCCTGACTGTCGTAATGCATGAGGACCATGGGCTCGTAGGCGGCGGGCACGCAGCACGGGCGCGGCGTCCCCCCTCTGGTCATCTGGTACAGCCGGGACTTGACCTGCGTGTGCATGCTGGCCGGCTTGTAGTTGTGGGGGCAGGTGCCGTCGCAGAAGTGCATGTTGTAGGCGGTGGGGGCCACCACCCAGTCCGACCAGCCGATGTCTTGGAAGGACACGCTGACAGACTTGCGGCAGCACCAGCCTTGGGCGTCGCACTGGTCTTCTCGGTTGGAGCGAGCTCGCCGTCTCCTGGCCTGAGAGAGGCCTAGCTCCAGACTCAGGGCGACGCCGGCCTTTGCACTGGGCTCGTGTCTTCTACCCGCAGCCAGCCCCACGTCCACAACCAGCGACTGGCCCCCATCGCTCCTCCACTTCTCCACCTCAGGACCGATGTCCAGAGTCAGATGTGGAGGGCTTGAGACATTGGCATGGGCTCCAGTGTCTATGATTCTCCATGCAGGAGTGTTCACCGCCCGCATCCCATTGACTTTGACTTGAATCGGTTGTGTTATCTCAGGCTGAGTGGGCGTGGCTTTATCTAAAATCTGTCTGGAAATCTTCAGCTCTGCCCGAGCCAGTGTCAGCTCAGTCTGGATATTCGGGTTCTTATGGAAAACAGCCCTGTACCATTGTATGCGTTGTCCTCCCTTGCTCCTAAGCACTTTTACCGGCTCCACTACAAGAGAAAGACAGAAAGACAACATTCATTTATGACTTAATTGAGGGCATTTAGGAAATTATGTGAAACAACAGAGAATAAATTGTAAAAAAAAAAGAAAAAAAAAGAAAACAAGAAATCATAGTGGAATTTATAAATAATAATCATCCGAATCATGAAGCCATATAAAAATAATCTGCTCATTAGGTTGAGTTGATTATACATAAAACCCCCAAAACAAAGCTTAACAGCTTACAAGGTGTGCCTACCACTCTCATGACTCCTAAAGGTCATAGTTGACCTCCATGAAGCAAGATGATTTTGATCTTTAGCTAGAGCATGAACAATAATAGCTCCACTATTTATAGCCAAACCCGTGTTGTGCTTTTGTCTGCTGCCTCTGCAAGAGTCAACTCAGATCTAACACACATCTCACCTGTAGCTGGGAAGAGCACAGTGGACATTGTGGAATCCCACGATTCCCTGATCGGCTGGCTGGAATTTCCTCTCAGCTCCCTCAGTTTCTCCCTGTACAACTGATACATCTGCCTCAGCTCCTGATGCGAGGCCTTCTCAGCCGGCCTGGGCTCTCTGTCCATGCCCAGTGAGCTCAGGATCCCTGTCTTCACGGCCTCCAGGAGCAGGGCCCTCTGGCTGCCCTCTCCGGCCACGTCAGGCGTGTCTTCGTGGGCCGCGGGAGGCCGGCCCTGCCCTGGGCCGCAGAGGGAGACAAGGAGCAGCGTGGACAGGAGAAAGTGCAGCATGGTGGAGCTCACTAGATAGGGTTTGTCCATGTTATGAATGAAATTCTTCACATGCTTTCATTTATAGAGCTTCTGCGTTGCCACACCCCTGGTGGGTCAGGTGAGCAACACACCTTTGATGGATTATGTTGCAAGGTTTTGTAACATTGTGACGTCGTACGTGTTCACAACATGCAAAGTATGAAGTGAGAAATGTGCTGTCCTGTGCTGCTGCTGAGTGGAAAGGGCTCCATGTATATCTGTGGTCTTCAACAGGGGCCCCAGGGGGTCCGCAGAGGTACTGCAGGGGGTCCCCCAATTTATGTCAGTTTGTGAAAAATTTAAACATGTATTTTAGATGAAAATAATAATATTGAGTGAACTCCAAGCATTAATAGGTAATAATTAGCTTTTGGCAAAAAATGATTTCTAAAGCGAATCCGATGAAGCAATATGTGAAACTAACACATTGCTTGCTCCTTCCTGCTTTTTTATGGAATCTATTAATAAAAATAAGTGTCAACCCTGATATCCTGCTGTGCACTAGCTTATAACTGTTATTATAGGCCACACTTAAAATGCAACAAAAGTTTAATTAATTTTTAATCGTAGGGCGTCCCTGCTCTGTTTCTCTATCAATCAAGGGGTCCTTGGGCTGAAAAAGGTTGAAGACACCTAACTTGCATGAGAAAAACCTGAATACAAATATATAATTAGCATAATGAACTATAGTGTAGATTTTGTGTTTTCAGGATTTTGCATAACAAAGCCAAAACTCAAAGTCACCTTCACCATAAGCAGTGGAGATACCTATGCTTAAGAGACATTGTGAAATGACAAGGTTTTTTCTGTTTTATTAGATAATAACACACAGTGACAGTAAAGATGGGAGAGGCTGACATGCATTAAAGAGATTGCTGGAAATTATCGAGTGACATCACGTCACGACTCACGAGTATACGTGTGCACCTCCACCAGGATGGTTATGCGTCAGTTGATCAAATACTGACCATAGATGTCTTACAGTGACCAGTTGAAAGAGAACAGTGGCTAATTAGATTAGCTCCTCCAGATTTAATAATGGCAATGTGATAGTGTATTGATCCCTATAATGGGCTTCCTGTGTTCCCTGGTCAGAGGTCAGCAGCAGCTAGCGTCTTGCTCAAAGGCACTTGGTTGCCATCTCTAACTGCAAGGCCATCATGTTGCCAAAGTTAACAAGCTGTTAATGTCAATAGATAGTCTCAAGCATGAGCCCAACCTCCCCTTAACAGGTTTAGTGACAGTACACAGCCTTTTAACTGATTGTAACAATATGGTTAAGGATGAAAGGGCTTCTTACTTTGCTAACCTGATATAAATGAAATCCTATTTGACACTATCAACAACATTGTCACTCCTGCACCCCCTGCCTGTATTTTTAAATAAGGATTGCAGTAATTGACTCTTCTTCTTTGTGGATGAAGTTCGAGATGTTAGAGCAAACATCATCAGGTCTTCTACTCCCCTTTCCATCTGCCCAACCCGGCCGTCAATTTTGAACTGCTTCTCTCCCATTTCCCTGCAAGACCTCAATGATCTGCTCGGTACTATGACAACTTCTTCAAGCCCCTTAGATATCTTACCAACGTCTATGTTTAAAAATTTAAAAATAAGTTTCAAGTTAAATTATCCTTTATTTATGCCCGTGAGGAAATTCATCCTCTGCATTTGACCCATCCTCTACTAGGAACCTTCCTAGAACTAGGAGCAGTGGGCAGCAGCAGTGGGCAGCCGCAGTGCAGCGCCCGGGGACCAACTCCAGTTCTTTCGCCATTGCCTTGGTCAGGGGCACTGACAGGAGTCTTAACCTTAACATACATGTCTTTGAAATCACGAGGGGGAGTGGTCTATCACGAGGGGGAGTGGTCTCGAATGCCAGTTACAATTACCTCACTGTGTTGTTACTGTAATCACATCTTCACACGGCTGATGTAATGAGCATGCCAAAGATCTAATATGGAGCCGTCTGTGAATGTGATCAATGGTTACTATGGTTACAATATACATTTAATACTAGACATCTCAACATTCTCAACATCTACTATCCCTTCCAGTGTGGTAAAAGGTGACCACAGCATTCCTTCTCTACAGTAGCATTTGTTATGACAAAGTAAACAGCTAAAAATAGCCCACAACAGCTTTTTTCCCTCTGCTCAGTGGATCTTTGCCAAACAGTTTAGAGCACAGTGCATGAGAGTCCCCTCTCTGCCATACTTATATTTGACATTTTATTTAATGGATAGCCGCTTGGGATGAACCATCTTGTTTTCAAGTGGGGGGGGAGGGGTTCCAACACAAAACAGTACAATGCAACATAAACAGACAACATAAAGGATCTCATTTACCAACCCACCCACACACATTCCCATAACCCACAATACTATTTAAATTGATACAGCGAAACAAATCGATAATATATAGCTATTATATAAGATAATTATTATATTATTATTAGTATTAGTATTGTTATTGTTATATTAATATATTATTATATAGTAATAATAATGTTATTATTATTATTATTATTATTATTATTATTATTATATAAATGCACTAATAATAATGACAACAGGTCATCCAACAAGCAAAACTCTACAATATTAAAGAGGCAAGAAAATACATTACCATTATCCATTATCAGTAAAGTAAATAGGGTCGTCAGTACACTACATGGTTACAGTATAGTGAAGGGTCCCCACCCAATGACGTGTCTCCCTGCATGTGTGACTGACCTTATTCTCAGAAGGCTTTCCCAGCTATCACTCGCTGATAAAGAGAGATTCCCCCTCTTCATGTGGCCTGTGATAGCTGCACGTGATAAAGAGAGATTCCCCCTCTTCATATGGCCTGACTGTGATAGCTGCACGCCAGCGCTTGGATGCTCGTTTGCTCAATATTGGGCTATGTTCAGTGGAGTGGAGTGCAGTTCAGACAAAGATTTGACAGAGCAGCTGGAAAAACTGTTGTACTTTTTGTATGTTTAACTCCTAGAATGTTATTTATAAGAAAAGAAAACTAACTCTAACTTAAAAAGCTTAAAAATAAATAAGTAGTCATAATAATAATAATAATAATAATAATAATAATAATAATAATAATAATAATAATAATAATAATAATAATTCCAAGCGTGCAATATAAACCGTGAAGGCATTGAGAATAAGGTAAGTGTAACCTTATTCAAATACTTAATTTGGTCAGTCTTTACTGAACTGATTTGCTCCGGTTATTGAGTATGGGTATTATTAGTAGTGCATTTATTATACTGTAATTAAATGTATAGTTTCTGAGCCTAACCCTAACGCTCACCACACCACCACCTTGACCAGAAGAAGGTTTCCGTTATGTTTTGATGTCTGCATATACTATAATGTTCTCTTGCATGTACAGTATCAGCCAATATATTCAACGTGACATCAGAATATCTCAAAACCATGACTTCCTGCAATTACTAATCGGAAGGTTGGTGGTTCGATCCCCGGCTCCTCCAGTCCGCATGTCGAAGTGTCCTTGGGCAAGACACTGAACCCCAAATTGCTCCCGATGGCTGTGCCAGCACCCTGCGTGTCAGCTGGCCGCCCTCGGTGTGTGAATGGGTGAATGTAGGCACATTGTAAAGCGATTTGGATAAAAGCGCTATATAAATGCAGTCCATTTACCATAAATGCAGTCCATGAAGAAGACACTGCCCGAGTGACAAAAGGTGACAAGAGTGTGGAGTGAGTGCGACAGTGCGTGACGTTTTTTTGCAGTGAGTCACTTAGGTGATGAACCAATCATGTGCCCTGCCAGGTGACCCTACCTGGAGTGCTGGAAGTGTGTGAAAGGTTTAGTGATTCATGCAAACTGGCACCGCTGTTGACATTCACATTCTCCTGTAACTCTCCTCTTTCTCTTTTTTTATCTTTCCATCTCTTTCACTGTGTGTGTGTGTGTGTGTGTGTGTGTGTGTGTGTGTGTGTGTGTGTGTGTGTGTGTGTGTGTGTGTGTTCTGAGTGACAGACATTTTTGTGCCTCAGAATAGACTTAATAGAGGAAACTGTGGGGGATGTACCCAGCTGTTGCGCTAAATAAAAATGTGCATTAACTCATCATGGAAGAACCACCGATTTATCAATCAAAATTTTATAATATTTTTAGAAAATCATAAATAATAATTATATATATATATATATATATATATGAAAGGAATATATATATATATATATATATATATATATATATATATATATATATTCCTTTCCTATCCTCATGTAACAATATTGCTTATGAATGAAATGAATGAATGAATTATGAATGAATGAAAGTTTTATTTACGTGTCAGGACAAATTACATGACCCATCCCACATGGGATTATCAGACACATCAACATAAAGTAATTACCATATCGATTCCGGTGCATAAACAACACAAACACACACATAGCACACACAGCATGGACAGCAAAACACAGATTTAACTACAATATGTAGTAAGTAAAATATATGAATTATCTATCATATGTCATCTTTTTCCTCCTATCCCACGCATGTGAAATATATTCGGAAAAAAGCAAAGATGTTGTCAAAAAGAAATTCAAGTATGGCACCTTCTTCAAAATCTAACAAGTTTAGCTCAGGGGACTGAACTTTTTTAAATAGTATCTCTCGTAAGTCATGATACAATGGGCAATACAAAATAAAATGAAATTCATTCTCCACTTCCTTCAACTCACAATATTCACAAATCATATCCTCCTCCACCGTCCCTCTGTATCTGCCTGTTTCAATATGTAAAGGCAGGATAAGGACCTCTTGCTTTTAGGTAAATTAAACATAACATATTTTTCACATTTAAATTCATTTTTAAATAAACAATAAGTTCTTAATTTTGGCTTCTGCCAAATTTCTTCAGTCCAAGACTGTAACCAGTTGGCTTATGTATACCATGATTTTATGTCAAAACGATGAATGTCTTAGATTCTGCAAAACAGTTTTTCATTCATGCATTGATTCATTCATTTTTCTGTACCTACGTATTCAGAGTCAGAGGGAACTGGGGGCTGTTCCAGCATGCATTGGATGGAAAGCAGGGAAACACCTTGGACAGCAGTCTCCATACACAGATAGACACACAGACACCCATAGACAAAGCTCAATGGCCCCCTCTGGTGGCATTGAAGCTACTGTGCGCCATTTACTCAGCTAGGCCTAGGGTTACCTGGAGCAGGAGGATGGTGAAATAGATGCCGATCTGGGGTCAGTGTTAAAATTTCCATTCCATAACTTAATATTGGAGTTTGGATGAAGAGGCTGATGTCTAGTCAGCATACAAGAGACACCCCTTCTTTTCCAGAAGTTCAATTAAGGCCATGGGTGAATGTAATGGGCCATATGACCATATTTCATGTACGGAGAATTTAATTCTGTGTCTGTTTGATTTCATTTGTGTTGCCAGTTTATTGTATTCTTTGCACCAATTCATAGCAGCAAACCTGACTGGCTGGATAGTACTGTCTTTCAGCCTCACAGTGGGCTAAAAGAGGAGAGACAGCTATAAAGTACAGAAAGGAGAATTGACTGAAAAAGAAAGTAGACAGAAAAAAAAGAAGAAGAGACACTTTGATGCCGGGATGGTCCCACTAACGAGCATGGATCATTTGAAGATGACCTACCCCGCATCGCACAGAGAGCATGAAAAGAGGACAAACGTGTATTTCCCATTGTGTGCAATACTGAATATTTATGACAAAGAAGGAGATGGATATGGATGAGGATGAGCATCTCGCGATACCTCAGTTTGCAAACAAACAAACAAACATTAGTCATAAAAAATGGCAGTAGATAATAAATATGTACTGCCTTCCTTGTCACATTGAGATGAGCACTTCCTTGTAAGATCACGAGGAAGTGGATTATGATCGTGTTTCCTGTCATGTCTTTTGATGAGAAAAGATGATAAGGTGCAAAGGAAAGGCACCATGGCACCATTACACCAGGCTCCATTAAGAAATACAGAAACATGCATTGAGAAGACACCTGTTGTGATCCACAGTGCAATAGACTGACAGTTGTTTTTGGATGCCTTGGTTGAATCAGAGGACATGCAGAGAAAAGCCATTACTGTTGTTTGTATATAAGCACATAGCAGCATATTGCTTGGATGCACATTTATACACTTGGATTAACCTGAATCAAATCTTGCAATTGTATCTATAATTAGCCTGAAGGAGCCAGGGGCATTTCGAGTAGGTGGCCCCACCCCTACAATCTGATTGGCCTCCCCCGGACACCACTCCGCCGGCGTCCGTGCAACATGTAAAGGTGGAGTGAAGATGCTGATATCATAAACTAGAAGATATACGCCATCCATTGGTACCAACATGTCACGCTATAGCTTGTTGGGAAGGGGGCTAAATAATGCTCCCAAAAGTTAGGCTAAACTTTGGCGAAGGAAAAACTGGCACGGCCATTTTCAAATGGGTCCGTTGACCTCTCACCTCAAGATATTTGAATGAGAATGGCTTCTATGGGTACCACCACGAGTCTTCAGAATTCAGACCTGGGACCTGTCTACAACATCCTTTCTAAATGCCACAACTTGCTTGAGTCTGTGTCCCCACCTCAGCCACCCGAGTCAAAATGACCTGGCTATGCCACTGGAAAGAGCAGGTCTGCTCTGACATTATGAGCATACAATGGATTAAATGGACACAGCTGCTCTTCTGTCGCTGGACTGATTTCCTACAGCTTCAAAGTTCTCAGCCCTGCTGTTTCAAGCAACCAGTGCCACCCAACAGAGAACAATAGGGAGAAGTCACACTGTCCGGCCGCTTACATAAACGGACATGTGACACCGCAGGACAAGACAGCAGCCATTGTTGCAGCATGGGACAACATCATGGTGACAGTGGGTGACAGGCACAGATCAATCACGCCCTCATGCAGCTTCAATGCAAGGCACAATTGTTCCCTCTGCTCTCTGTTGTGGTTTCATTCCACCAGACAAACACAGGGTTACTTTCCATGACGGGTGGACCCTAGATGAACTGTGCTTTACCCCTAGTGTACAGCCAGGCACACTGCACGTATAACATATGGAGGAACAAGTGGAGGACATATGCTGGGCAGGGCACAGTGCAGTGAGGGCACATGTGTCAGTGGCACATTACTCCTGAATAGGCCTATACAGTGTCAGAGTTAACCGTATTTCATTCACTGAAATGTAAGTTGTTGGATACAAATAACTTCTGATGATCAGAGGTTTCACTCTTCCTGTGTTGTTATCTTTCTACAGTATAGCTGCATAAGTAACAAACAAAAAATTATCATGTGGAGGAGGGACAGAGCGTGTATCATTTGGGGGTCTGTCATCTAAAGCTGTCGTTCTCAACGTGGGGTCCAGAAGGGATCACCAGGGTTCCTTGATGGGGGGGGGGGGGGGGGTTCCAGGGGGTCCCCAGCAAATAGATGAATTGTTATTCTTGACCATTATTTAATTTATAAGAAACTAAGCAAATTAGAGAATGAAGAAGATTGACTGTTGTGACCATATTGTCACAATTATCTCTCTATAGCCTACCTACCCCACACACACACACACACACACAGTTACTGAATGAACACCTCGCAGTTGGGATATGCCCACCGCCACCCCCCTTCCCCGATCAGATGATCACCCAGCCGGGCTAAAGTCAGCACCTTGTTTGGGAGTGTGGAGGGGGGACGGGCATGCTGTCAGTGTCAAGGGAGGGAGGAGGGGGGAGGAGGAGGAGGAGGAGGCTGCTGACTTTACTCCACGCACGGCACGCTGTTGGCAGGGGAGGACAGACAGACAGTCAGGGCTATGGGCTGACTGACAGACAGACAAGGAGTCGGTTGGCTTGTTGTGTGTTTTCTTGTTATTGTCCTCCTCAGTGATGGATGAGCCGAATATCCTGAGACGCCGCGGTCTGCAGGTAAATAGGCGCTCATTGTTTCTTCAAATAGCGGCTTGTTGTAACGACAGTGCGTGGCTTGGGTAGCCGCTGTCTCCAGGCAGGCAGGCAGGCGCGTTGATGCGACCACAAACCATGATGCACACACACACACACGCTTTTAGGGAAAATAAGATTTGAAAATGGCATCACGAGCAGGGATTTCTCCAGGTTTTGCTCTGGGTGTAGTAGCCTAGCTGTCTTGGGCAGGCTATTTGTGGTCTGTAGCCTATAGTGTTTTCCCCATCTACACTCGAAAGTAAATATGGTTTATTGTTTATTCCTCTGCCGATGTGACTTGACATCGTTTTTAAATGGATGTCTATTCAACATTTTTCAGCATGAATGGTGTCCATGATGCATTTGAGTAGGCGGTGGCAGCAGTGGCACTAACACTACAGTATCATGATGGGCGCATGAACAGGCTCCCCACTAAGCAATTGTGGCACCTAATAACAACAACATAATTTCCATGAATGTAATCCTATCTATATGTAAAACACAACTACCTTGCGTTTATTATTGCACTCATCGGAGGTGCTGTGGTGAATCCGGTTGCCATGGTGATGAGACCCTGGGGTGCCTGGATGACTGACAGGTACATCCCTGTAATCAGCTGTGTAGCTGTGTTTATCATGAGGAATGGTCCGAATGAAGTGTCGGTTCTCCTAATTCAATCATGTGCATCTTCTATGTGAAAGCTGCTTCAGTGTCCCCCTTCCCGGCTTTGGATCCAGGATGTTATGTGTTGATTACACACAGGTCCTCCAAACTGGGTGTCTCCATTCAATTACAGTGATTGGTTCCCTTTTAACCTGTAATTGAGATCTCGGTGCAGTCCTGTGATTACGCTGATGATCATGTTGATGATTATGGTGAAGTGATTCAGGTTTGCAGAAGCAGCTTTCGTGTCTCTAAACACCGCAGCATAACCAAGGCACAATGAGCTGTCATGTTCAGTGGTGTTCCACAGAAGTCTTCATTTTGCTGATTTTGAAAACATAACCTAGGCTACAAGTTCTATTTATTTATTTCTTTCTTTCTTTCTTTATTTCTTTATTTATTTATTTATTTATTTATTTATTTATTTACTTCCCTGTTGAAACCCCCCCACACACCCCCACCCCCACACACCCCCACCTTAAACCAGCTTAAGCTGTTTGCTGGTTTTGCTGGTCAGGCTGGTTGACCAGCCTATAAGCTGTTTTTTCAGCAGGGTTGAGGGACAATGCACATTAATGAGCATTACTGTAAACATGCCAGTGTTAGCTTTAGCCAGTGTTAGCTTTAGCCAGACGGCCAATTTACAACTGCTGTCCCTACCACACCCTTAAACTCATCTTGATGGTGGGAGTGAAACCGGAACACCCGGCCGGAGGCAACCCACATGAACACGGGGAGAACATGCAAACTCTGCGCAGAAAGGATCTGGGGCTGACCGGGGTTTCGAACCCAGGACCTTCCTGCCTGTGAGGCAACAGTGCTAACCTGAGCCATTATTAGAGATTTAAAGACAAACATAGGGAGTGATGTCAGATTCCTTCTGCATGGATTTCCCTGCTTAAAAATCCAAGATGCACCTCGTTAGGAAATTTCAGACAAGTCACTTGTCTGAAATGGACTGTCCTCAGAAAAGTGAGTGCATTTGACTGGAGAGGGTGAGCTCAGTGCAGCCGCAGGTAGCCTTTAAATGAACTGGAGCATATTAAGCTCTGCTAGTCTAAAACGCCATCTTCATTCTCCCTCCATTGACCGTCCTTCAAATTGTAATTATAGGGAGCACAGATTTGCTGTTGCCTGGGCGCTGAGAGGCAAAATGGGCCTTCAGTCCCCAGCATGCAGCCCTCAGCACTAAATGAATATAAGAGGAGCCACTTGGCACACAGGAAACTAGGCCATACTGTAGCTAATGATATTTACGCTGCGCAGAAAGGAAGATGAGGAGTGATGAGAGGGGGATAATCACTGAGAAACGGCATCTGAAAAACCTGCCATAGCCTTGGCTTTTCTGACATCTTGTGAATGTAAAGGTCTGTTTAAGACAGCAAAAATATACAAATATTAGGGCTGCAACTAACAATTATTTTCATTCTCGATTAATCTGTTGATTATTTTATCGGTTAATTGATTAGTTGTTTGGTCTAGAAAATGTCACAAAATTGTGAAAAATGTGAATCGGGGAAAAAGCAACACGATCAGAATTCTCCCCTGACAGGGAGACGATAATGATCTGGAAGTTAGGCGTCTTGTCGAGCAGCAGACACCCGTCTCTGCTCAAACAGCGATGCCTGACGTCTGCATATCAAAGCAATGTTAGCATGAAAGCAGCAATATGTTTTTTGTTAGCCTGCTTAATTCAATCTTTCATTTTCCTTCCTTTCCAGAAAGAGCTGAGTCTTCCACGCAGGGGAAATGTGTAAGTATTATATATTACCATGATACCATCTGACATTTTGTCCTCTCAAACCTAACCCTATTACACACACACACACACACACGCACGCATGCACGCACGCACGCACGTACGCACGCACGCACACACACACACACACACACACCAACCAGGTGTTATTTGTCGCTTGTCAGCTTTGGCGCATGCTTGCAATATGTCAGAGCAGTGGCAGGCATTTACTTGGCACTTTCCTGAGAGGCAGCAAGGCCATCAGAGCCGCCTCACTGCTCAGACAGGTTTTACCAGAGAGATGAGAGACAGACAGAGACAGGCTGCAATATACTCTGAGCTGAAAATAAAGGAAGAGTCATTAGAGACCAGCGGTTCTCAAACTTTTTTAAGTGAAGTTATCCTTTATTTATCCCCATGGGGATAAATAAAATCCTCTGCATTTGACCCATCCTCTACTAGGAACCTTCCTAGAACTAGGAGCAGTGGGCAGCCGCAGTGGGCAGCCGCAGTGCAGCGCCCGGGGACCAACTCCAGTTCTTTTGCCAGTGTCGTGGTCAGGAGCACTGCCAGGAGTATTAATCCTAACATACATGTCTTTTGGTGGTGGGAGGAAACCGGAGCACCCGGAGGAAACCCACATGAACACGGGGGGGCGAACATGCCACCTGGGACGGACCGGAGTTCGAACCCGGGACCTTCTTGCTGTGAGGCAACAGTGTTAACCACTGAGCCACCGTGCCGTTTTTCACGTCAAGGACCCCTAAACTGACACAAATTAGACCGTAGACCCCCAATTGATACGATTTTGTCCCAGGGTCCCCCATCTGATAAGATCTTTGCTTTTAGATGTTTTATTATACAAAGTGGATGAAACCCATGACCAAAATAGCCACACATTTTTCTGTCATTGTGTTACTTATGGATGGAATTAATTGTGAAAATGAATTCTCTCCGTTTTTGCTGGGGACCCCCTGGAACCCGCTCAGGCACACCTGGGGGTCCCCGGACCCCACTTTGAGAACCACTGATGTAGTAGACAATCAGCATAGGACGTGAGGTAAAAACTCAGCCCATGCTTTTTGCTAGAAATTCATGCATACGCAATGTGGTCTGTCATTCATGCTGGATGAATATCTGAATCAATCTTTCCCACAGTAAAATTGATAATCCAGGATCCACTGGGTCGTCAATGTGTTTTTCATAGATGTGAGCTGTAGCTGAGCAAGCAAAACCTTTGCGATCCAGGATAACGCATGGCGCTGGTTTTGCCACAGTATTTTCTTTTCCATGAATCATTTTCCCCCTCCACGTCTGAGCAGCATAAATAATTGGTGGATGATTCATTTGAACTCACGCCGTAGTGGCAGCTGGCGTCATGTCTTGACAATTAGGGGAATGACCCAACTGGGCAGTATGGGGGAATTTACTTGTGGGTTCTCTCCTCAAGCAGGAAGGAAGTGTTCCAGGAAAAAAAACAAATCAATGTCATTACTGACTCCAAGTTGTTGTCTTCCTTGATAGTTGCTTTCACTGAGACAGGTAAAAAACATGTCAAGAAATACTAACAGCATTCTACTCATTGACACAAAATGGGTTTCAAAAATTTTCTGTTGGTCACCTAATCGGCTACATGTTTCCCTGTCAGTGAAGCTGTTCAAGACAGGGTGAAGTTGGCATGTTGTGCTGGAGGGCATGTGTTGTTGTGGACCAAAACCAGTTAGACAAAACATTTATTTTTAAAATCCACATATTGCTATAAAATGTCATGTTATGAAAATCTAAAATGATAGTAGATATTCTTTGATGGTGAAGAAGCTCGCCAGTTCTCTCTGTGGAGTCAGTAGATGTACAGTAAGATGCATGGCTTAGACCTACTAAAGATAATGTATCTGTATTCTGTAGTAGTGCCTTAGGCTAAGGGATCACTATTTCTCTCGGGACCTATTAGACCTATTTCACTGGACCCGTTTGAAGGTGGTAAAGCAGGAAGTAAAGCAGGTGTGACCAATATGATGGTTCCATTCCATTTAGGTGTTCTAGTGCCAGGGCCCCATTACTATTATTGATTACACCTGCTTTACTTCCTGTTTTACCACCTCAAAACTGTTTCGTTGAAACTGTGCTATTTCTATAGTAACCGGTTAAAATGTAACCTATTAGGATTATGTTTTATTATTGTGTTATTACAGAAATATAACTATATAGCTACATGGTAGCCTAAATTATAAGCCTAGCTATTGTGTGTATAAACTGATACGTCTGCTTATTTGAACTAATTCAAGTGAATTTGATCAATGGTATGGGCTAGGTCAAAAAGAAAACCCAGTGACCCATGAAAGCCATGTACACATCATGAAGACAACGCATTCCCGAATGACAACTTCCTCTATCTATTATCACTCTGCTGCCTTCGGGTGCTCCTCGTAAGCGCCTACCTGTGTCTTAGGACTGTTCTTTGATTCATGACATGTCGCTGTTTTAATTTATCATCAGCCAAAATCGTATTATAATGTCAATAGGCGTATACGCATACAATAGCCTACTGACACGGTTTCAATGTTCTCAGCCCACTAAACGTCACATCTCTCAGGTATCATTGAAGATCCAAAATTCGTGTGCTTTCTCTTTAACGCCGATATTTCCGGCAGCGCCTGAAGGCAGTCAGCATATAGTCCCTCCTCTCTTTCCGACGTGCTACTGACACACGGGTACGCGGCGCTGTTGCTGGAAACTTTCTATCACTTTTTGTGTTTTGGCAAAGCTAATCGCTCAGAAATGCATCCTGCGGAAGACGGTGCGTCCCGGTAATTTAGTTCCTGATAGGGAGCAGGGAGACGGACCGAAGCGGTCATGGCTGTCGCAGTCGCTCGCTGCTCAAATGCTGCGGTGCCGTGGGTCCTGGGTCACTTTGTAGCAGCAGCCCTGAATGGAGTTTCTGGTTTCGTACACTGCGTACTGGCCTAGCTCCAGTCACCCCAGAGGAAAGACTGCTGTAACGATGATGCTCCGACTCGCGTTGTAAGAAGATCATTTATGTGTCTGGATCATAGACCGTATAATAAATAAAGGCCTGCACAGTGGATTGACTTTTTCGGTCACCGTCAACATGTCTGACCAAAATTACTATTGGACCGTCTTGCCGAGCTACAAAACTAGTTTCGTGACTGGGGCCATGATGAAAAGATCTAAAAGGTAACGTTTAAAGGCATTTTTTTTTTATACATTTCCCCCCCCTCTGAATGTCTGTCCCACCCGCCCCAAAGAGAATCGATACAATCTTGACTAAATTGATGCAAAGCGCATAGCCATAGGCTCCGTGTCATTAGCTCTCCACTGAGCCGTGCCATCATTCATTGCATGACAAACAGCAATTTGTTGGACGTTTATGTTGAGCTATTTGATTCAGCCCGCTGCGTTTTATAAGCGTTATATTGCAGCTCTGATATGACTGATGTGCCGTTGTGGTTTCTGTGGGAATATATGGAATATCCTACAGTAGGCTATGTCGGGTACATACATCCGCCCTAGTTTTTTTGTTTCCGACAGAAACGTGGCCATTGGAGAGTGTTGTGTTGGGGCAGACCAGACTGCATTGTCTCGCAGTGCTGCCAGCTGTCGCATATAGAGACACACTCCCAATGCTGATCGATACACTGATCTGTTTAGTGATGAGAGATTAGCGCACACTGTTGGGCGTTATCACAGGGACATACAGGTCAGGTGATTAGGTCAATGTAATCAGCCTTGACGAAACAAAAACAAAAATCACTGTAATGTCCCTGTAATTTTCCTGCAAGGACAGTGTGTCTGTGTTTACTCAATGGTGACTTCATATAATGACTGTATCAGATTTCTTTTTAGCTCCTACTATGGTAATATTCCAATAGGAAATAGTAGTTTTGCTGTGATACTTGTATAGCCTAATGTGCCATTCTAAAATGTATACTATAGTTTTTGTAAGGGACATATTGCTGATCAATATATGAAATCGGTTACTCATAAGCATGTAACACTGGTAAGTTTAGGAGCTGATCTTAAAAGAAAAACAATCCCCTCGTATAGAGATACATCATTAATTCACACCATTTCTATTATAAGATGCTAAAGAAATCATGTGGAATATTCATTTGACAGATCAAACGATCCACTTCTCTGTATAGGCTGGGGTCAGACAGCTACCGGCTCTCGAGTCATGCTAACACTGTGTGTCCATATTACTCATTCAACACACCATGACTTCATGAATAAAGGTAGCCCTGGACTACCAACAGACCGCACGCAGCAGCATGCCAACCGCCTCAGTGGCCAGTGTTCCTCTGACATCATCACGCAACGTGGCTCCCTGAAAAGTCCCTACAAACCACTTTTGTTCTTCCATAGCTGCAACAGCCTTATCAATGCTATGCCTATGTGTTGTTGATAAAGCTGTCACGTGGTCTGGGTGTGATACAGTGATGCTTTGACGCCCAGTGAGAAAGAAAGGGTGCCTGTTTATTTATTTTCTGATAAGAACAAAATGATATTCTGTGAGTGTCCCCCCCCCCTCCCCGCAGTGGGAGCGATGTAGATGTTTTTGATGCTTCAGTCAAGCAGTTATTGGCTCTCTCTCCTCTCTATACTGTGCAGTGTGCAGCAGTCTCTCTGCCAGTTTGAGTCTTTTTGGGTTGGGAGCCAACCCGTATACTGTGAAACTGCATCAGCGCCGACCCAGAAACGTCAGACTTGGTTGTCATCTGAGCTCCTCAATGATCTTAGGTCACTGCCAGAGAGAGACAGCATTGCTATCACCAGGGGGGAACATCATATGGGGGATGCAACAACAAACCGAAAAAGGAGTCCAGATTCTATGCTGTGAATCAAGACTTAAATATAGAGTGAGTGCCAGCAGGGTGGTCAGATGCCTGCTGCACACCCTGCTTTATATACGGTACATATACATGCATACAGCATGTGGATAAAATAACACATTTCAACATTTAATTAACTCAATCACAATTATAAAGTCAGCTATGCAAGTCATTAAATTGAATGCCAATCAGAAGCAGTATGTCGTTTCAGAAGAGGGCTGACAATCTTTGAGTTTTGTGAGTTTTCAAAGCAAAAAAAGAGTTCCATAAAGGAGTGGCAAAGAATCAAGGATACCAAATAGGCAGGGATTGGCTTGCAGGAGCATCTATCAAAAAACTGCTAAAATGATTTAGATTTATTGTGGCAAGTGAACCCGTCTCAATCGTCATGACAACATATGCCAAGGTTGGCATGAGCGTGGCAAGTGGGGCAAAAGCCAAAGTTCACTGATAAGAATAGATGGAAACTTAACAGGTGGGCTGATGATCAGAACACAAAATGGCCTCAGGTCGATGATGAGCACAGATTTGAATCAACACCTTTGTGACACACAGTCTCAACAAAAATGGTACAACAACATGAGCTTTTAAAAAGGCGAGGCTGCCATTCAGAAACCGCATGTGTTCAAGGTCAACGACGTACAAAGATACATCTTCCTACCTCCACAGTCCAGACTTGTGTTTGGAGGAA
Source organism: Poromitra crassiceps (assembly GCF_964638095.1). Lineage (NCBI taxonomy): Eukaryota > Metazoa > Chordata > Actinopteri > Beryciformes > Melamphaidae > Poromitra > Poromitra crassiceps. Next base: position 857,921 of record NC_139639.1, read on the forward strand.
GCTAAAGGATGAAGTCAGCCCCACCATGTCTGTATGTGGATCTGGAACGGTATGGACAGCCATTATGGTGGGAGACGTTAGGTCTGATACACAGTTGCGTAACAGCCAAGGAATTTGAGGCTATTTTACAGGACCCAGTGCTCCCTGTGGTGCAAACATTGTTTCCCCATGATGTTCCCACATTCCCAGATGATACTGCTTCCATACAGACTGCTAAACAAATGCAACAGCATGGATGAAGTCAGACTCCTTCCATCCCCACATCTAAACCTCATTGATGGCTGACCAATAGACCCTTCTCACAGGGGCCATTTTGTCTCGAAAAGGCAGGGTAAACACAGGTGCAAGCAAAACACTAATGAGGGTTTCAAACTTCCATGATTATTCGGGGCTCGTGGGCCAAGTTTGGCCCATGTTCCGTTTGTTTTGGCCCACCATGGATTTGACCCCCCCCCCCCCCCCCCCCAACGCTTCAACGTTCGGCTAAATTTTGGCGAGGGAAAAACTGACATGGCCATTTTCAAAAGGGTCCCTTGACCCAGTTGTTTTGTTAAGGTGTATTGTATTGTGTTAGTTTTTTCCATTATTATTATTGCCACCGCTGCATTCTGAATCACTTTCGTTCTCCAAGTGTGAACGCACTGTGCACGAGGAATCTGACCTGCATAACTGCTGCTGACACATAACCAGACAGTGCATCACAATACACGCTTTGTGTACAGACAAACATAAAGTATGTGATTGTATATATGCCTGTGTGTGTGTGTGTGTATACATGTAAATATGTCAGTGATTTTCTTATCTTGATGACCAACCAGAATTCATAGGTTGACATAGGTGTTTTTTAATTTATTTATTATACCACACGGTTGTATAATAACTGGACTGATAACAGCTGATAAACAAGCTCTTACATGGAAAAAATAAAGCAATCCTATCTAGCCCCTAGGGCGGCCATCTTCTTTGCAATCCTAATAACATTGCATATTAAGCAACTGTTTTCTGTCTTTTTGTCCCCCCCCCCCCCAGTTCCCGTAACAACAAGAGACGGAGTCTGGCGGTCGGGACCCCTTCGCCCACGCTCTCACGACCGCTGTCACCCCTCCCACTCGCCACAGGTATACTTGTGTTGTTGTTCTGTTTGTCTGCTCTGCTCGGTGCGTCATGCACTCCTAGACGTTCAGTGTAACATACGCATAGATGATGCACGTGCACAGATAACAGGCGACCACGTGAAGAGGGAATGACGAGGTTGAAGGGTCTGTCTGTGTGGTTAGCGGTTTTGTCTCCTATATCTGCCCTCAGCCAATCACATTTTGTTTTGATGCTGTATGTCACAAGACCGCAGTCCTTATGGCGTCTTCACTGACTTTGCATTGCTGTTGATCGATCATAATGTGGCCATAGTGCTCAAGAGATGTCATGCTTGTTTCCTCCTAGCGTTGCAAGATATTGACAATTTAATTTTGATTTTTTTTTTACAGAATATTGCAAAATGTATTCATATTATCACGCTTATTTTGTCATCAGTCTTTAGAACAAAAAGTTATTTTTTTTATATATATTAAAATAATTAGAGCTTGTGTGATTTTGAAATCGCAGAAGTTTGTGTTGTGATTTCGCCCCCCCCCCTCTCAATTGATCGTTCAGCTCTATTTCCTCATCAAAGCTTCTTTTAAAAAAAATGGTTGAATGCATCTTTCTTCTCTCGGCTACTCATGTCTTGATCCAGCCCACTGAATTGCTATATTGCTAGTCACATCCTCGATCCCTCGTCACTACGCCCAGTTTGTTGTTGATTTCCGTAGTGACTCAGGGGTCCGGCATCCCTAAACTCTTATAGAGAGAAGTAGCATTGAAAACATCTCACTGGCCTTCAGTAACAATGCTGCTGCTGTGGACAACAGCAGGACTGCTCGTTGTCCACTGGCGGAGATTCTTGGATTTGTCGGTGAAGAAGACACAAGCCGTGTTAACCTTAGTATGAACAATGGCTTCTATTTGAACAGGAATGAAAAGATTTGATAGATAGATAAGATGAGTTTTCTTTCACCAATCAAGTAAAAAGGCACTCAAGATCAACGTTTAATCCTCCATAACAGCAAGTGAAAATAATTTGACATATTTCAGTAATTTCTCTCAGCTTGCAACCATTTGTGCAACAGTTTGTGATTGTGTGTGTCTTTCTGCAGCTGGCAGCAGCCCCTCTGAAAGCCCCAGAAATGTCTCTGCCAGCACCTCTGCCAACTTCCAGTTTGCCCGCAGGTAAGAAGAACCAAGTCAGATCCCCGTTATCTGCCTTTGGTTTGAGGCACCTGAGCTTCAGCATTTTCTGCAGTACTGTTTTCTCCAACACCTGAACTGGAAATAGACCCTTCTCACGGGGGCCATCATTTTGTGTCAAAAAGGCAGGGTAAACACAGGTGCAAGCAAAACACTAATGAGGGTTTCAAACTTCCACGATTGGAATTTGGAAACCCTCATTAGTGTTTTTCTTGCACCTGTGTTTACTCTGCCTTTTCGACACAAACTGGCCCCCGTGAAAAGGGTCTATTGTCTAAACGGAAAAAATAAAATAAATGCATCTCAGTAACTTGCTCTTCTCATTTAAATGAATAGCATTATTACCTAACGAACATGAGTGCGACCTAAAAAAAAAGAAGAACTTTTGAGAAACGAGTTAATCTTTCCTCACTGTATGGCTGTGATCTAACAAGGCCGCTGTCGTCTAAAGTTGAAAGAGTTCAAGTCACGAGGAAGGAATACATCTCCATAGAAACACATTTCAAGCTGTAATTCATACAGAAGTAGTGATGATCTCATGCTCATCAGAGCTGACAGCGAGAGCAGCAGAACGCCAGGCGTCTCCATTAGTGGCTTTCTCTCACGGCAGGGTCAAGTGACGAGCGACGGAGCTACGCCCCGACCGCAAAGAAGCCTTTGACAGAGCATCAACGCCATTGTTAGCTTTTTTGAAGCTACAGCCTTGGGGGTAAACACAAAAAACACGATCTCTGTTGGCAAAAAAGACAAAGACAATCACATCAATTTGAGTTTTGGAGGAAATCGAGGAGCACGAGTAAACGAGCGTGCCCCGGCCTGAACCGTTTGCTCCTGTAGTGGAAAGGAGAAAATGGGGAAGCCTGTGCCCATTGCCCAACCATCTGAAAGGCCCCGGGGGCGGCGCGCCGGACGCGGGTCTTGGCATTCGTCAAGCCAATTAAGGCAGAAAGTCAGTGCACACACACGCACGCACACACACGCACACACACACACACACGCACACACACACACACACACGCACGCTCGTTACTGGGAGCTGTTGTGATTATGGGGGGGGAAGTGCACAGAGCTCGCCCGCCGTCTCATCCTGTCACGCTTCTCATAACCGCGTCGACTCGCTGGGCTTCATCACAGGAGCACGAGTTGGAGCGAGCGTCCTCCTCGTGTTGGAGCGAGCGTCCTCCTCGTGTTGGAGCGAGCGTCCTCCTCGTGCCGCGGCCGGAAAACGCTGTGTTGAAAGCCAGTTAGCTTTGGGTTCGAACTGTGTGGAAAAGTGGAAATCTTCTAACGAGCTCTGCGGGGGATTTACACTCGCACAGTGGATTTGCTAGGCAGAAACGACAACACGAAGGCTTGACTCGAAAGTAGATGCTTTTTTAGAATGACGAGTAGCTACTCGGGTGGGGTTTCGTTCGTCGAAGGTGGTTTTGAACTTACTAATTTATTAATCTCATTGGGTTTCTTGCTGATTTCCAGTATGGGAAGTTGCAGCAGTGCAGTATGGGTCTGCGGCAGAGAGGGAGGGGGCATATCTGTGTAAAGTATTTGGCTGGCACAAGGCAGCATGACTCATCTAAATGTATTGAGGCTTTTGGAGCTGCCAGTGTTGGGCAGAGATGCTGTGACTGCACTTTGAGGGCTCTATTTGTGATGCGCAGGACATATAGCCCTGCTGTTTGTGCAATTATTTTCTGATGTAAACATGAATTGGACAGACATGTATAGCCAGGGCTTCTGGGAAATGGCAAATGAGATTTCTTCTTCTATCTATGGAGCTCCCAAAGGGGGGGACAGAAATCTATTAGTTGGAGCATATCCTCGTCCCTGTAAATGCAGCAGCCTAAAATATGCTTGACTTTCACCTTGGGGTGTGATTTTTTTTTTCCTGATCCCCCTACCCCCATTTTTCTTCCCAATTGTACTTGGACAATTTTTCCCCCTGCTGCCCCGGTTGCTGCTCCACCCTCTGGAGTGCCGAGACTAGCACCATGCTTCCTCCGGCACATGCGCTGTTGCCAGCCGCTTCTTTTCACCTGACAGGGGGAGCTTTACCGGCAGGACATATAGCACGTGGGAGGATCACGCTATAGACCCTTCTCACGGGGGCCATTTTGTGTCGAAAAGGCAGGCTAAACACAGGTGCAAGCAAAACACTAATGAGGGTTTCCAACTTCCATGATTGGAATTTGGAAACCCTCGTTAGTGTTTTGCTTGCACCTGTGTTTATTTGGCCTTTTCGACACAAAATGGCCCCCGTGAAAAGGGTCTATTCCCACCAGTTCCCTTCCGCCCCGACCGGCCAGAGGAGGCGCTAGTGCAGCGACCAGAACACCCCCCCCCCTCCACCCAATCCGCCGGAGGTAACGTGGGGGTACGAACGTGCGACCCTCGTGTTGTTGGTAGGCAGGGAATCTACCGCTACTCTACCCGGACGCCCGGTGCGATCAATTTTCTAATCAGAGTGGGATTACCAACACTCTGACCTACAATATCTTTCCCCCCCACTTTACACCCCAGACACTGCTTCTAACATTAATCTTAGCCTCTCTCTTCCTTAATACGCCAGCCGGCCGGGTGAGAATAGTACGGCATTTAATTTAATAACACACAGCGCATGGCACAAATATTGGATATGAAGCAGATGAGACACGCGCACAGATCTAATAAAAGTCACTGGTCCTGGCTTCTCGCTCGCGCTTCCCAACAGAAGAGCCCTCCCAATGTCATTATGTCACCTCTGATGTAGCGACGCCGTCTGCCCCCCATGTGCTGCTTTCTGTCATGGCGGGTTGAATCCTCATCATGGACCATGACTCTTTGCCAAATTGGATGGATAAGTAGGGGGGGAGGGGAGGGGAGGGGAGGGGGGCGGGGTTAAGGAAAAGGAGGAAACGCGTGTTGAAGACGTTTAGAAGTGTTACAAGTCCAAAGGTCACAGGGAGAAAAAAAGAAGAAGACCGGGTTGAGGTTTCTGTCCAATGGGTGTGTGGGGCAGTGGGTGCGCGTTTCTGGGCGTGTGTCTGTCTGTGGGTGCTGTTTTGTTTTGTAAATATTTTATGTAGATTTTTGAAAATGTAAAACCTACACAACAGTACAAAAGTATCCACAATACAAGCCAAACCAAAAGCAAATGAGATAAACAAAAAATACATACAAATAAATACATTGAGAGATATAGTGAGATATGATATCATCTTCATAGTGCAGCTAGAGTGGAGCAAGTAGAGAGATGTTAGGCATTCAATCAAGTGGGATGGGAGATCCTCCATATAATTAAGAAAGGGCTGCCAGATTTTATAGAAAAGATTGATCTTATTCCTTAATGAGTAGGTGATCTTTTCCCAAAGGTAGCAGCTCTTCACTTCTGAGAGCCACCTTCCAATTGGCACTGGGAGATCTGACTTAGCCTGGGTAAACCCAGCCTCCACGTTACGCTACAGGCATCGCCCTGTGATGTCACGTTGAAGGCTGGGTTTACCCAGGCTAGATCTGACTTCCATTTCACTGCAATACATCTTTTTTGGCAATGACCAGGAGGATTTCTCTAAGCTTGATGGAATGACTATGTGTGTAAGGTTAGAGTTTGAGAAGTTGCCCAAAAGGCATATCTCAGGATCTATTGGAAAAGTTCTATTATGAATTGTTGCCAAAAGACTTGTAGCTTATTACAGTGCCAGGTGGAATGAAGAAAGGTGCCCTCTTCTAGACCACATCTAAAACAGGTGCTGTTTGTTGTGTGTATACTGTGTGTGTGTGTGTGTGTGTGTGTGTGTGTGTGTGTGTGTGTGTGTGTGTGTGTGTGTGTGTGTGTGTGTGTGTGTGTGTGTTTCTGTGTAAGTGTGTTTCTGTGTATGAGAAGGTTGCCGAGTTTGAAGCACCATGTTGTTGGGTTTCTGTTTGAAGCAAAGAACAGGAAGGAACAAAATACCGGCACTCACAAGTCAACTTTTCTTGTTTAATATTGGCAAAGAAAGGTCCAATTTTCAGCCTTGAGCCATCATCAGTGTCAGGCTGATGATGGCTGTATGTGTCAGAGTCACGGAGTAGGTGTCTGTAGGTCACTGTGCTGCAATATGATAGCAGCTTGGCAGGTGTTCAACAGCCCCACCACTGGCTGTGAGCTGCGACTGCCAGGCTAAATCTGTCACTATCATTAAACTCTGTTTGTTTTCTCTCTCACTCTGTCTGTCTCCCTGCCTGCCCCTCTTCATCTCTCTCTCTCTCTCTCTCTCTCTCTCTCTCTCTCTCTCTCTCTCTCTCTCTCTCTCTCTCTATTTGTGCCCATGCCATCCCTCCTTCTGAATCGATTTAGTCAACTGGCCCGGACTGAAAGGTAAGAAGATGAGAATCGTTACGACACTTAAATTCAAGCATGATTAAGACGTACTCAGGGGTTCCCCCAACATTTCTTTTAGCTTGTGACCCCACTTTGACGTCACAAAAATATAGGGACCCCCAGACATTCAGATTTCAGTACAACATCAGTACTGTAATATCATCAGTGATGTCATCAGTGACATCATCACTCAGAACTCGAATACATTTCCCACGTGGCCCTAATCCTTTTCGGTCATTTTAAAATTGTGTGTGGTGTAAAAAAAAAATAAAAAAATCAGGCGGCGACCCCATTTAAATTCCAGGCCTCAAGGCTGTATGAACACATCATTTATTTAATTTATTACAATGACATTTGAGCAAGCATGGTGGAAAGTTTGAAGATGGGAGCGAGTCAACAGGATGCATGTGTAGGTTGCTGTGGTAAGTAAGCAGCCAGCAGCACTAAGCAGCTGGCCTGTTAACTGTACTGTCTCTAAACTGTACTGTCTCTACAGAGCCGATGGACGAAGATGGTCTGTGGCGTCTGTTCCCTCGTCTGGCTACTGCACCAACCCACCCAGTTCATCAGTATCTGTAAGTAGAGTCTTCCTCTCTCCCTCCCTCTCTCACCCCTTCATCAAATATTCACCCTCTCTCTCTCTAAAACACTGCCCTGGGAGTGTTTATCTCCTTGTGTCACTAATACTGTACTCAGCGTATCAATCGGTCACATGTCCATTGGGCCGCGGTGTCTTGTAAATCTGTGGCAGAGCAGAGGCGGCGCTGAGCTGTACATCCTGTCAGATTTCACACACAGTAGTGTTGTGTTATGAGGGGGGGGGGGAAATACAGTACAACTGTAAAAGGTTATTTTACAGTAATATCCGGTTCTCTGCTTTCATGGTGAATGACTCAACGGCAGACATATTCAGTGCAGTGCAGAGTGGTGTAGAGCAGTGATTCTCAAACCCTTTCATATCAACGACCCCTGATTTAGTCCACAGTAGGGTCACTGACCCCCATTTGATGACGATTTTATATCTCTGGCCCAAATCGGAGAATATTTGTTGTTGTTAGTAATGATTTTGTCCAGTACGGTAAATTAAATAATGGTGAAGTTGAACAATTAATTTGTACATTTTCTGGGGACCCCCTCAAGGCCCCCTGGTGGTGGTCCCCGGTCCCCACGTTGAGAACCACCTGTTTAGAGACGACGTCATTTGCTTGGCTATCTATGAAAAGCTTGTGAGTGGCGTGAGCAGAGAACTTAACATCATGACAACAGTATCGCGTGTCATCATGACGACAGTATCGCGTGTCGTCATGACGACAGTATCGCGTGTCATCATGACGACAGTATCGCGTGTCGTCATGACGACAGTATCGCGTGTCGTCATGACGACAGTATCACGTGTCATCATGACGACAGTATCACGTGTCGTCATGACGACAGTATCACGTGTCATCATGACGACAGTATCGCGTGTCATCATGACGACAGTATCACGTGTCGTCATGACGACAGTATCACGTGTCATCATGACGACAGTATCACGTGTCGTCATGACGACAGTATCACGTGTCGTCATGACGACAGTATCACGTGTCATCATGACGACAGTATCACGTGTCGTCATGACGACAGTATCACGTGTCGTCATGACGACAGTATCACGTGTCATCATGACGACAGTATCACGTGTCATCATGACGACAGTATCACGTGTCATCATGACGACAGTATCACGTGTCATCATGACGACAGTATCACGTGTCATCATGACGACAGTATCGCGTGTCATCATGACGACAGTATCGCGTGTCATCATGACGACAGTATCGCGTGTCGTCATGACGACAGTATCACGTGTCGTCATGACGACACGTGATACTGTCGTCATGACGACAGTATCGCGTGTCATCATGACGACAGTATCGCGTGTCATCATGACGACAGTATCGCGTGTCGTCATGACGACAGTATCACGTGTCGTCATGACGACACGTGATACTGTCGTCATGACGACAGTATCGCGTGTCATCATGACGACAGTATCGCGTGTCATCATGACGACAGTATCACGTGTCGTCATGACGACAGTATCACGTGTCGTCATGACGACAGTATCACGTGTCATCATGACGACACGCGATACTGTCGTCATGACGACAGTATCACGTGTCGTCATGACGACACGCGATACTGTCGTCATGACGACAGTATCGCGTGTCATCATGACGACAGTATCGCGTGTCATCATGACGACAGTATCGCGTGTCGTCATGACGACAGTATCACGTGTCGTCATGACGACAGTATCACGTGTCGTCATGACGACAGTATCACGTGTCGTCATGACACTGGAAGAAGATTTTGTACATTTTAAAGTAAAATTCGTCAACCTGGTGCATTTGAGAGCAAAATGAAGAGGCTAAATCTATGAAGAACTACACACATCTCTAATGTGTTGTGACTTTACAAATAATTAGGCCTAAACAATTAATATTAAATGTATTTACACATTGTGCACAAATTGCATTCATTGTGACAAATTTACAATAGTTAATATCCAGCCAGAATCATTGCAAATGGATGTTCAAAGTAACAGTTAGCAATAGCATTCAGTTAATCAATGCCTAATGACAGCCAGATTCCGTTTTAAACTTTAAAACAGAAAAACGGAAAAACGTTTTTAGCAACAAAAAAAAAAAAATGTAATGGGCCCAACGCCGGGCCTGCTGCTATTGTAATACTGTAGTCTGCTTTCTTCAAGAACTCTTCAGGACTTTGTACCCCAGTGGTTTGAGCTGAAGTTTGAGCGGTCTGCCTTGACGGTCTGCGGTCTGCCTGACTCTTGAAGTACAGGAATAACTGGGCTAATCACTAGAATAACACAAGACTTGTTGAAATGCAAAAAATAATTATAATAAAAAAAAGAAAATCCTGGATGACATCACACAAGTGACTGGCGTTGCACACATTTCCTCAGTCAAACTTTCCTTGTGGGAGGGAGTCAAACGCAGGGAGCTGACTGTTGACAGTTTCTGTGGTGATTATCTCCAGACTTTGTTTTGGAAGTCGACTCGTTGCTGAAAAAACGGCAGTTGGGTCATAAAAACAATAAGCGGGTCTTCTGTCACGCACGGCGGTAATTTAGTCCAGCCAATCACACGCCTCGGAGACGGTGAGGTCAGCCCTCCCACACAATGCCCCTTTCAGGGCCGCTGTCAGTGAGGTCTTTATGGCACTGACTGACGCCTCTCTAGTTTCCTCCTCGGGGTATCTCTCTCTCCCTCTCTCTCTCTCTCATATTTGTTTTCTCTCTGTCTTCGTCGCTCTCTTCTCTGCCCCCTCTCTTTTCCATCTCTCTCCCCCCCCCCCCCCCCCCCCCCCCTCTGTCTTCCTCTCACTTCTCTGTCTCTCGGCCTCGTCTCTTTTCCCCCAGACAGTCGGATGAGCTTTTGCCCTTCCTGCCGTGAAACACGAGATCGCGCGGCCAGACGGGGATTGTCATAAATTCCAGGCTGCATGTCAGGTCACACGTTTTGGTGCCGAAAGAGAAAACGAACACGTACGCGGCCGCACCGCGCCGCACCGCCCCCGGGGCAGAGGGACAGACAGAAATCCTGTTTCAGGAGAACAGAACTCAACAGTAAAAGCCCACTGAATCCTCTCTTGAAACTGACAATGGATTTCGGGCGTTGTTGTGCCTTATTGCTGCCTCACTCTCACAGCATGGGGTCGCAGTGTTTCCCCTGAAACATTTTCACGCCTGGAGGGATTTCGAAACGTACCCCGACTGCAACGGTGGGGGCCCTCGCTGGCGACGCTAAACTTTTAGCTAACCTGTTCGCATCTATGTTGGCAATGGCATTCCCAAGTGTCATCATACTATTATGGGATGCGATGCGAACAGTTGTATTATGGGATGTGCGTTTCCCAGGCAACGACACACGTTGACACGTTTTGGAACAGCGCCGCACGCTGGCACGATGCTCCTAAAAGCAAAATGCTTATTGTTTTGAATGATTTGGCATCTTCTATTACTGTCAACACCAGTATTGTTGTATTGTAATAATATGCCATAATGGTTTATTGAAATTTTGGGGAGAGCAGGAAAAAGAAAAAATGAAAGAAATCTTTCTTTTTTTTCTGTCCTGGCGGGCCCGCCAGGCCTGTAGAATGGTAGGGGAAACACTGGTTTGTGCCTTATTGCTGCCTCAGTCTCACAGCATTAAGTGTGACATCTAATTGAGATCTACACCGCAGCATGGAAGTCTGCACGTTAGCAGGCTAATCAGAGAATCTGAGAGAGAGGCGGCGGTGTGACTCTTTTATCAGAGGAAGCCTTTTAACACAGGATGTTATGTATCTTAAAAGCTGCAGAAGCTAAATCTGAAATAAAAGTGGAGAATATATTGTATATTTATGTGCAATTCAAATGAGGAAATGATTGTGGCTTCAGGTTATTCGGTGTCGGCGATTAGTTGTGCCTATTGGACATAATTTGTAATTTCAATTCATTTCAGTACACTATGGCTGGAGGATATGGACAAAATCAAATAGCACGATATTTTTGACCAAATACCTCGAAATAGATATTGCAACAATATTGTATTGTATGCTATCTAGTGTCATATCGCGATATCATATTGATATATTGCCCAGCCCTAACACTGACCTCAGAACATGACCTTCTACCTATGAATGTCTCTCACACTCCTTGACCTTTCATCTCCCCCTCCATCTCAATTTTCAGTCTTCGTCCTCCCAGGAGTTGTTGCACCAGTTGCCCTTCCAGCCGACGCAAGATGACCTCCACTTCCTGTTCAAACACTTCCGCAGCACGGAGAGCGTGGCGGACGAAGAGGGAGCGCACGCCCCGCCCACCGTCAGGCTGCGCTCACGTAGTCTCAGGTAGCGTGGATTTCAATGGTACCATTAGAACCTCAGGGGACAGATGTAGCCGCTATTTGCTCTCATGCTGCGCTGCAGGTTGGAGTATTAGCAGTACAAGCTTGGAAGTACAGTAGAGCTGCACTGGAGGAAGAAATAATCTAATTTGAGTTCAAATCTCAATTAGTGGAGCCTAAGAGCCACACCTTTTCTGGCTAAAGTAATGACTGAAGCCCCATAAACACAGCAAGAGGTAGCTAATATGAATCCTAACGCTATGCTTTTTTGCACGTCCTGATATCACCGTGTTGGTGTCGTTCCTGGACCAACATTTGCTCCTAGTACGGGCTGGGAAAACCCCGCCCCCAACTAATTTGATTGGTCGCCGCAATTGCTTCTTCCTGAAAACGTGCGACAAGTAAAAAAAGATGTGTTTAAGATTAGGGTTAGGGTTTTCTTATCTAACGACGACCAGACCCAAACCCTAACCATATTGTTGTACTTGCCTAAACCTAATTCCTTATAAAAATGTGTGTGGTTTGCCCGGGAGTCGAACCCCAGTTCTCAGATTGGAAGGCGCGCACCTTATCCATTTAGCCATAGGACCGAGCTCGCGGACAGCTGCACTTTTTTCACACCCTAACCCTATTCTTAACTAGGGATGCACCGATCCACATTTTTTCACTTCCGATCCGATTCCGATACCTGAATTTGGATATCTGCCGATACCGATGATAATGCCGATACCAATATTTTTCTTGAATATACAGTATAGGCAAAGATTTGGCCAATTAAAGATTTTTTTTTTTTATATACCTTGCAAAAAGCAGACAAAATTAAGAAAATATACAAGGCAAAGAAGGATACTATTATACATGGGCAAATTACGGCCAGCGCTGGAATGTGCAGTTGCGCTGGAATTGCAAAAAAGAAAAGAAAACCGATATTGGATCGGATCGGCCCCATCCCTAATCTTAACCACATTTTTTTCCTTGCCGCACGTTTTAAGGAAGAAGCAATTGCGGCGACCAATCAAATTAGTTCGGGGGCGGGGTTTTCCCGGGCCATACTAGGAACAAATGTTGATCCAGGAACGACGCCAACACGGTGATATCAGGAGGTGCATACTTTTTTTATGCATATTTTGAGTTCCTTGTTTTTGCCATTCCAATTTCGCAGTTAGCTAACCAGCGTTCACTAGCGCTCCTTGGTACTTTGGCCACCCACTGAGCTTGAACTCAATCAATAGTTGTTTTCTGCTTCCAGTACAGCTCTGCCTCCAGGACATGTTTGTATCACTATGTGCTGCAGCATTGCTGCTGTTGGACTGTTTGTTCCACTGTGCTCGCTCGGAAAACTCTGCTGCACTAATGGACGAGAGATGGAGGGTGGAAGGCTGCCACTGTACACTGCATCAACTTTATATAAGGGAGGATGCTGATCATACTGAAAGGGATAATGACCGTCTTCCTGTACATTATCCTACTTGACTGACACAAAATATTGATCTAAAGCAATTGTATTCCAAGCTAAAGTAAACGCAGCCAAGTAATGCAGCCATAGAAAATGTCTGTAGCTAGCTAGCATCATGGGTTACACTGCAGCAGAACTGGTTGCAGTTCTGGCAGACCGTAACGACGTTGGTTACCTGAATGTTTGTCAGCAGTAATGAATCAAATCAATATGCAACGCCTGTGCCAAAAAAAAGTTACTCCTTGCTTTAAGGAATAACGTATTCTATTTGATTTGCCATAGTATGTGTTTGCACATAGAAGGGAATTGTAAGTAAAAAGTGTGAACGCAAAACAAAACGCAGCTAGTCTGTCATTTAGAAATAACAGACCTCAGAATGAGTTCGTTGGCCAGTCAGAAGTGAGTGCGATAACGCCATAAAAGCGTAAGTGGGCCTATAAAAGATGCAGCATTGTTTCACAGGCGAGGGCAGCGCAGCCACAAGGGGGGGCTGGGTGGGAGGATTTGCTAATGGTGGGATAATTACTTTGTGCGGGTCTGGAAAATAACTCCTCGCTGTGATCCCGTGGATTCGCGGCTTGACATTTCCTCATCATCTAGCATCGCTGCACTCATCAAACTGTGACACACAACATGTCGGCACTCTAAATGGCGCGAGCAGTGATGGGTTCTGAGGTTCTGAGGCTGCTGGAGACGTTTTATGATGGGCTGTGCAGGGTGGTGGCCCGGTGCTGAAGTGGTTGGTTTTTCTGTGACGTGTTCCTGCCTATATTGGCACACGTGGCATGGACAGCGGCACACACACATACCACAAATGCACACGCACATGCACACACCCACACACGCACACACACGCACACACACGCACACACACACCAACACAAACATATAGGACTACCCTGTGGTTGGTAGCGAAGGCTCTAGATAAAGTAATGTTTTTATAGGAAATGTTCCAATATATACAGTTTATGTAAAAAGCTGACAGTGATGTAGGTCTGTCCACCTGGTTAGAGTGGGTATACGCTATATTTTATGCACAGAGAAAGGTATGGCTATACTTATTGAATATACTCCCAAACTACAGACTGCATCGTGACCGCACTATTGCCTATAGTTAGAGTTGACCCCTCTGTCTTTGAGATGGTTTATAAATATGACACCGCTCACAAATGGAAAATCAGAGATTTCCCCAATCCCTTTGACAACTTAATTCCTACAAGACGGGAGAGAAAAGTGCACCAAGGGATTTGGCCAGTTAAAACTGTTAAGATTATGTAGCTTATTCAATTGATGTAACCTGATTTTTGCGATGCTGTTTAAAAACCAGCTTTGAATTACTGCACACATTGGCATTCGCAGTTGCCTTGAAATAGTCGACTGTGGACAACTGTTGATGTCGCTGTGAAATAGTAGCAGTGGGCGTGTGCAGCGTTTCGTATCCCCGTAGGAGTTCCCAACGAGTTTCAACTGTTCACGTCGCCCTAAAATAAAACCAGACTGCATGTGCAACTGGTGACGTTAGCCTGAAATAGTGGCGAAGTGCACGTAACGTGTTCACACCCGTATTTGTAGCCTGCGATATATACAGCCTAGACTCACCCAAGGTCACTATTTTTAGCATGGTTGATGACAGTGTATAGATTTGCAACGGCGGGTAATGCACAGTTCAAAGGAGCAGCCTTGTAAATGTAACTGCTGTACACACAACAGATGTGGTTATGGATACTGTAAGTTGAAAGATGGATCTGAATCATATGAGTGTCAACTTCAACCTCTGTTTATGACTCAAGTGGCAATAAGCACAGGCAATAAAGCGTTCACGGTTGACATTGTGGTGGCCAATCTTTCTATATTCTTCCAATCCTTTTCTATTTTCTATTATTATTATTATTATATAAAAACAAAAATGAATTAACATTAAACAAACATTACCCTTGTAGTAGGGCTGTGAATCTTCACTGGCCTCACGATTCGATTCGATTACGATTCAGAGGGCTACGATTCGATTACGATTATCGATGCATCTCGATGCATCTCGATGCATCTTAAATCGAGGCATCACTTTTTTCCGCAATACATGATTTATTTTTTCTCACTTTCTTTTTTCTCACTGTGTGGCTACTTTTAAAATAAAAGTGCATTTGGAATTGCATTGTATTGTCATCCATAATTAAAATAAACAACTGCATGTACTTGTACATGTACTGAATCGATGCAGAATTGTGCACGTCCGCATCGCGATGCATCTTATAATCGATTATTTTTGACACCCCTACCCTGTAGTAGTACCGGCGTCTCGCACCCCTCCTCCCCTCCCTTCCCCTGTTACTTTGTGTTTCTGTGTGCTTTTATATGATCTGATCCAGATTTTGGCTCTGTGTGAATGCTTGTCTCCATCTGTGCCATCGCCATCCAAATATATCTGCTGCAACATGGCTCTTTTGCTTGTTCCTCATGCAGCCCTGGGCGGACCTGTGGAACGTTTGACAATGAGATTGTCATGATGAATCATGTCTACAAAGAACGCTTTCCTAAGGTACAGTGAAGAACTCTTCAGCCGTCTAATTCTCTCTCTCTCTCTCCCTCCTCCCTCTCTCTCTCTCTCTCTCTTTCTCTGCATGTCACCAACACTATACAGCTTATTTCTAGCTGCCATGATGCCTGATGGGTGCTTCTTCCGCTTCCGGTGTAATAGACTTTTTTTACAGTCTATGGTTTTAACTTGACAAAAAAAACGTCTATGAGGATTTTACCCTTTTACAGCAGAGCCATTCTGCTCTACAGCCGTGTCGTTCGGGTGCTGGGATAACGTAATGCATTGTGGGTAGTCGGCTACTGTGGCTAATGCTAGCGGCTAGCGTAATACCGGTAGTTACTTTACATGGCAGTAAAACGCCACTGAATGACCAAATTGATTTAACTTTTAACCATTTGGAATAACACTGTTTCCATACGGACCCCCAGCGTTGGTTAGTTGTTTATAACGTGACTATATTTACAACTTTTATAACATACTCCAGTTTCCGGTTTATAATTCGGGTCTGCAGCCAGAGTATAACAAAGGAAATGGCAAGCTGCAACAATAAGTCACGTTAAACCGGACCTTGTACCCACGATTATTTTTTACAGTGGGGCATTCAAAAATAAGGTGGATAGAGACACTGCATGAAATAGACCACGCCCATCACGGGGGAAAAGCTCCGTTCATTTCCACACACCAGCGTCATTTTCCTTGAATTAAACATAGCTAAAAGCTGTTGTGTGGTGGGCTGCGCAGACAACAAATGTAAAAAATCGCCAGTTAAAGTTTTTTTGTACTCCTGAGCAAAACAAGGAAGCCATTGAGAATTGGCGAGAAGAAAAATGTGGATCTACTGTAGCTGTCAAGGAAGTAAGTTGGAGTGTTCATCTTCCGTATATACGATCTTTTTGTGCAACACGCAACCATGCACGCGACATAGGAGAACACCAGGATTGGAGGGGGGGGTTTCTGTTTTCCCCCGTCTTGGGTGTGGCTTCTGAATGATGACGCGTTACGCAGTCTCTATACAGCTTAAATATATGGTATCAAAGCATCTGTGGTTTTAATTCCATTGAAGTACTTATACTTAGAGGTACATAAGGTGTACATAATGGTGTATCTCGCCACTTTTTGCACCGTTTAAATGAAGTTGCCTCCCCGTCCTCCTCATGTCCTTCACAGTTTGTCTCATACTGCTCTCACACAAGTGTCCCCCTCCTGGTTGTTTCCCAGGCGACAGCCCAGATGGAGGGTCATCTGCTGGACATCATTGCAGAGTATTCCCCGGGCAGCGCGCTGCCCCTGGCCGACGGCGTGCTGGGCTTCATTCAGCACCAGCTGGTGGAGCTGGCCCGAGACTGTCTGGACAAGTCCCACAAAGGCCTGGTCACCTCCAGGTACTTCCAGGAGCTGCAGGAGAAGCTGGAGAAGCTGCTGCACGAGGTGGGTGCTAAGAAACGCTCGCACAATTTTGTCCACTTGTTTTAATTCATTGTAGAAAGGTCAACACAAAAGGAAAAAAGGATGGCGAGAAAAAGATGAAGTACTTATTGCTAAGCCTTATATAATTCCTTCTTCCGTGTTATTTCTTTACTTGAGGGTGACCCCTTACAGTATGTTGATGACTTCCATAAAATGGAGAAGTTGTATTCACCTTAGCCCCGCCCACTTCACCCAGTTGTGTTAAGACTTCCTGTTCAAAACACCGTCTGTTTTACCTGCTCACTAGTCTAGTACTGTACTGTCACAGGAAGTGTCAACACAATAGGAAGTAACTGGCTGACCCCTGTGTTGGAACATAAGGTGAATAGTGTCAATAAGTGATACATTATTTTGTGACTGAATAAAACTGGGGGGAAAATCAGAGAGGGGACCTTTTTGCTCATAAAGGGATGCATCCTCTGGCTACATTTATGTTAGTGATGTGATGGTAAATTAGAACATTGTGCGTTGGATGCTTGGAGCTAAACTGTGTTTGTGGCTTGGAAATGGCCTACTTTTTGTGACTTTACTTGGTTGTATTAGTGTGTAGCCCTTAGCTGGCATTGCTGTGACAACTAGCCCGCCCTGTTCTAGTTTTGCTTACTTTAGACTCGCTTGACAAATCTTCTGACGGGTTTCACCACTTATTCCTTCAATCCATAATATTTAATAGTTAAAACAAATCAGTACATTCATATACAGCCAATCCTTGTACTAAGAACACAGTCAATCAATTAGAGAGTGAGAAACATGCATCCACCATAATAATAATAATAATAATAATAATAATAACAGAAAAACTAGTATCGAGACGACAGGGGTGCGTGCCACAGCTGGTGCTGAGTGTTTTTATTTGAGAGAAGGGATGAGGAAGCGCTGCGTGGGTTCTTAGTAAAATCACTGAAACAGGTGCTCTTTGGTGAGGGTGGAGAGAAGCATGATGTTGGATCCTTTCCAATGAAGTGTTTTTATTAGCCAGGGGAAGAGAGATTGTAGATTGGTAAGTAGCCCTAGATTTAAGGTCACCGATGTTGTGCATACAAACCAAGATGATATCGTTTGGTCGGTCAGTTTTACAGTGCAACACCTCACCTGGCTTGTGTATCGTTGTTGTACAAAATGTCCATAATGTGAAGGTAAATTATGAACTTCTCTGTAAAGTTTATTCCCACTGAGACATGAATGGATTGCTGGTTGTATAGCACGGATTGCCTTCTGGGACATTGATTGCATGCCATTGTTGAATTGAGAACATTGTGTCACGGTGTATTTCGTCAGAGGTTATGTAAGATACCAGGCATAGTTTATGAGCACTCATTACTTACTCATCAGTGATGATGTCATCATTCTTAATCTTAACATTCATCATCGATGCACAATTGCTCAACTAGCATGCTCAGCACGAGTGACATCACTGGTGTCAAGTGTGACCAGTGCATTGACTTTATGACGTCACCGGCAGTCCGGCACACAATTGCTTGTGAGCATGCTCATGCGAGTGACATCACTGATAAGGGCATGCACAGGTGTGTGTGTGTGTGTGTTTGTGATTTTGTGGACAGGTGGACCGACACATACGTACGTGTGTGTGTGTGTGTGTGTGTGTGTGTGTGTGTGTGTGTGTGTGTGTGAGTGATTTTGTGGACGACAAGAGTGACTTATAGAACTGCTGCGGCCAGCCTAGCTGCGTTAGTACTTCAAAAGGATGTGTTTCAGCGAACCAGTGGTAATTAAAAGAAAAGAAGGGAGATTTTGAGTGCTAGAAACTAACAAAGATAATGCTTGCCCTTGCCCTTGCCCTTGCCCTTGCACTGGGAGTAAGATATGTTTCCAACTTCCATGATTGGAATTTGGAAACCCTCATTAGTGTGTTGCTTGTGTGTTTACCCTGCCTTTTTGACACAGAATGGCCCCCATGAAAAGGGTCTATTTGTAATAGCTTCTGTATCTTACCTCTCGGACATATCGCGGACTACTTTGAACTCCGAGTGGCCTCAGTCTTTCACTACCTACCTGTAAAGGACAATGATAAGCCTTCTATTTGGTTATGGCGAGGCAATGTTAGGCTAAGATGTGGAGACAATGTTATTATTATTATAATAAGTCTTTTTCTATTATTTATAGATGCAGCTGGGCAGACTGCAGAAATGACTTCATGCTTGAAGCACGGTGTTGAAATGCCAGCCAAGATCCCCTAAATCACTAACAGATAATAAGAGTTTAAGAATATGAAATGGATGCTGAAATGATGTCTGAGAAGAACAGACTGCAGTCAACCTTTGTGGAGGAACTACGCTGCCAATGGGTTTAAGGCAACTTAATCATTCAGGCTGCTTTGTCCTTTTCCCATCAGGCGGATGAACGCTCAGAGAGCGAGGAGATGACCATCATCATCAAACTGGTGAAGAAGATTCTCATCATCATCTCCAGGCCTGCCAGGCTCCTGGAGTGTCTGGTGAGTCTCGTTGGCATAACAGTTGTTGTTGTTGTTGTTGTTGTTGTTGTTGTTGTTGTTGTTGTTGTAGTAGTAGTAGTAGTAGTAGTAGTAGTAGTAGTAGTAGTAGTAGTAATATGGTTTACTGTAATAATAATACGCTTAGTTGGAATAATAATAATGATAACTGTTGGACGTCTTGCTACTATATAAGGTAATGTTTTGAACGTTGTACCAATGATCTATATATGAGTCCCATCTGTTTTTCAAGCCAGAGAGAAACACACTGGACTCTGATGCTTCCTTTCCCCCATCTATCTCTGCTATGAAAACGATATACTGTTACAGTATATAGCTTTTAGATATATACACAGTATTACTGTAGATCTGTTGCTGCTACAGTGACACTAACACACTGTATCGTACATGCAACCCTGGTAGCTTTATCAAATCGTACTGAAAAAGCTGTTCGCAACATCGCAATGTGCGTTTCCCAGTTCCTCCAACTGTGCATTCCGTGGCTCTTGTATTGGAGAACTATGTTTGGTGTCTGTAGTGTGTATACATGTATCTTTGTATTAACACTTCCCTGTACCATCCTTAGTATTTTCTACAGTTTTTAAATGCCCCAAATTAAACCAAACTTAACTCAATAATATCTAAAAGACAATGTGAACCACAACACCTTCCTCCTCTCCTCCAGGAGTTTGATCCCGAGGAGTTTTACCACCGTATGGAGGCTGCGGAGGGTCAGGCCAAGGTGGGCCACCGCGTCAAGACTGATATTCCCAAGTACATCATCAGCCAGCTCGGCCTCACCCGGGACCCCCTGGAAGGTGTGCAATTTACACTATTTATAGAGTACCGGGGATGACGTATTTCTGTAGGCTTACCCAGAAGTCCCTGCACTTCCTGGTTCTTGCGTATAAAAGTCAAGTGGGATTTTGTATGGGAATTTCAGTTAAATGCATGTCTGTGGTTAACAAAAGTGTATGAAAGCGCAAAGTTTGTGTTCAGCAAGATACTCTTCACAAATGAGGACCACTTGTATGACTTTTGAAGCATTTTCTGAAAATCGTGTAAAATTTACACTTCGAAAATCATAAAAGTGGTCACAGAGGAGATTAGGTGGTTGAAATATTTGAAGTTGGGTAGTAACGTGGGATAAGGATCTGGAGCAACTACTGTGTTCTTGTCCTGATCTGGCTCTACTGGTTCTATTCAGGGCTTGATTTTCCATAGTTCCAGCCTTGCCTGACAGCATACACCAAGTCCTTCCTCCTTCAGAAAAGCTGGTTGTGTCCCTGGCCTACTACTAGGATAGCCTTAGAAAACTCCCTCTACAGGCCAGCACATCATCATACTGGTTGCCACAATTATATTTTGCAGAGTAGAGAAGGAAAAGTATCAATCTATAGACCCTTTTCACGGGGGCTATTTTGTGTCGAAAAGGCAGAATAAACACAGGTGCAAGCAAAACACTAATGAGGTTTTCCAAATTCCAATCATGGGCTGTTTCTCAATAAGGGTTCTTGTGTGTTCTTGTGTTCTTGTGTCCCTGTGAAACGTCATCAGTCGCAGCCCAAGTACTGTTCCAATGCAAAGTTCACATTTTGCCAAGAACGCTTAAAATTCCCGGATGTGTTCTTGACATGCCCACTTTACTGAGGATGCTCTGCGTGGTGACTTGTGTCAACTTGGCAAGGCACATATCCCAGCAGTCATTTCGGCATAAGCGGAGGCAGAACGCAGCACAGAAGATGCCATAAGCTCCGGGAAGTTTTTTACAATTTAAGTTTTTATTTCATCACTAAATTAATTTCTGGTGACTTCTGATGCCTACAAGCAGGGTAGTAGGTTTCAATAAGTGCCACTTTATGAACATTTATGGCGAAAAATGGCAAAAAAGCTCCAGAGCACAATTGGCTGCATCTACATCAGCTGAGCTTTTTATTTCTGTAGCTGTGCTGGTATTGCGCAATACCCTCAAGAACGCATCGTCTCAAACTGCCAACAGCGTTATGTGTGCTTGTGACCTAGCAAGTTCATTTTTACAAGAACGACTAGCAAGAACGTTCTCCCAAAAAACACAAGAACAAGAACGCATTCTTGGTATTGAGAAATGGCCATGGAAGTTGGAAACCCTCATTAGTGTTTTGTTTGCACCTGTGTTTACCCTGCCTTTTCGACACAAAATGGCCCCCGTGAGAAGGGTCTATTGGGCTTTTTTTGGACACACTTTTTTTGCAGAGTTAACATTTAAATCATCTATTGACTAAATGTGCTTTGGGTACAGTGATAGTTGCCTGATTCTGATTCATTAAACATCTTCATTTTCATGAGTTAGTTGTAGACAGTTGAATTGCCCTCATTGGGCTTCAGTGAAGTTGAGTGGAGTCTGACCAGACTTCCCTGGTGTCTCTGCTCCTGTTACAGACGTGGTCCATCTGGAGCAGACCAGCCCGGGACACGCCAGCAGAGACACTGACCACACCGCAGAGGTGAGTCTGCCGAAAACTGACACTGGCTGTGATGGAGTCATTATAATACAGGGTATCCGCGGGTCTTGATAAGTATTAAAAGTTGATAAATCAATTTAGGGAAAAATTAAGACCGTTAAAAAGTCTTAAAGTGTCTTAATTGCCATTTGAGAGGTATTACATTTTGTAGCTAATGTGCTGATGGTGAAATCGATCGCAGACGCCTGAATTGAATTGATATCGTATCGTGTCAGACTTTGCGATATTGGAAAATATCGTATCGTTGTCCAAAGAAGCAATATAATATTGTATTGTGATGAAACTTGTGATTTACATGCCTATCGTTGATGTGATGCAAGTGTCGTTGAGGTCTTGAAAAAGTCTTAAAAAAAGGTCTTAAAAGGTATCGAATTTAACTTCAGCATCCCTGCATATATATATATATATATATACTGTATATATATATATATATATATATATATATATACCCTGTAATAAGTTGGGATGTAACTCTTGAGTGTGACTGAATGGTTCAGTGGTCAGTAAAGGAATATTGACGGCAATGGATTATAGTTAAGAATGACAAAGGGTTGTGATGTGAAGCTAAACAATGCTGCCTACAAGCTCAGTGAAGAGGCTTTATCAGCAGAATATGCAGCACTTGTTTGTCATGCTGAATACTAGGGGAAACGTTAGCTTAACGCTACAGTAGCACAATTCATTCATTAATTGGGAAGTTCAGAGGCAATGCCGCAATTAAGTTTCTCTTTCTGTTTTGTTTTTCCTTCTTTCTTTGTTTGGGCGTGTGTGACTCAGAGCCGGGCAGCCTGCACCCATCCTCGCAGGAAACCACTGGAGAGCGACTTTGAGACCATCAAGCTCATTAGCAACGGTGCCTACGGGTGAGTAACCCTATAACCCTAACCCTATGGGTGAGTAACCCTAACCCTATGGGTGAGTAACCCTAACCCTAACCCTAACCCTATGGGTGAGTAACCCTAACCCTATGGGTGAGTAACCCTAACCCTATGGGTGAGTAACCCTAACCCTAACCCTATGGGTGAGTAACCCTAACCCTAACCCTATGGGTGAGTAACCCTAACCCTATGGGTGAGTAACCCTAACCCTAACCCTATGGGTGAGTAACCCTAACCCTATGGGTGAGTAACCCTAACCCTATGGGTGAGTAACCCTAACCCTATGGGTGAGTAACCCTAACCCTTTGGGTGACTAACCCTAACCCTATGGGTGAGTAACCCTAACCCTATGGGTGAGTAACCCTAACCCTATGGGTGAGTAACCCTAACCCTATGGGTGAGTAACCCTAACCCTATGGGTGAGTAACCCTAACCCTATGGGTGAGTAAGAACGGTCTCACGTGGGGCACCGCAGAGAGCCCAATAAAAGAAGAAGAAGAAAAGCAATTGAAAGGAGGATGTTTTGAATTTCCTCTGTGTTTACATTTAGATTCGGTCAGGGCACTTTCATTTCCGTGTTCAGTCACGAATGATCCTCCCTCCCTGTCATTTCCTTCCCTGCTTCGCCTCTCCTCTCCCCCTTCTCCCTCTCATCCCTGCCCTGCAGAGCTGTGTTCCTGGTGCGCCACAAGGAGACCCGTCAACGTTTTGCCATGAAGAAGATCAACCGGCAGAACCTGATGCTGAGGAACCAGATCCAGCAGGTGTTTGTGGAACGAGACATCCTCACCTTCGCCGAAAACCCCTTCGTGGTCTCCATGTTCTGCTCTTTCGAGACGAGGAGGCACCTCTGCATGGTCATGGAGTATGTGGAAGGTAGGGTCGCTTTGGATGTGGGCATACACGCACAGTCATGCATGCATACACAAAGTGTTGTTTTGTTTATTATTTGTCAGGAATAGTGCACAGCAAAACCTATTTTACTAGGTATACACTACCAGTCAAAAGTTCAGATTCACCGCATTTTTCCTTATTTTTGCTATCTTCCATATTTTAGAATAATAATAATAAAGACATCACACCAAAAAAGTGTTAAACAAATCCAAACTATCTTATATTTTAGATTCCTAAGTAGCTGCTTTCTTTCTAAATCTTTGCATTTCCTTCAAGGCAAAGGCTTTGGAAAGAAATTCATACATAGGCATCAACTTCACTATTTATATTTGAAAAATAAAAAATAAAATAAAAAAAACATTTCAAGCAGACAATGTAAGCCTTTAGATCAAAATGGCTTTAAAAAGAGTACATTCAATCAGGTGTGTCTAAACTTTTGACTCGTACCTATAAGCTAATTTCCCTCTGCGGTCTTTGGCTGGAGCCCGCCCACTGGACACACCACACACACACAGGTTGTCAAAAGTGTCGATAGTATCGATTTTCTTTTTTTTAAATCGGATACAATACTCATTTGCAACAGGTATCGATAGTATTGATAAGTATCGATACTAAACATTTGAAACGGATACACTACTTATTTGCAACAGTTTCGATACCATCAGTGCTTTCGTTTACTGAAAAATCAGATGTTCTGATGGCTAGAGCAGGGCTAATCTGCTGTCAGGCCTAGATGATGGAGAAGTGTGCATCTGTCTAACTTTATTTTTATGCCTCTTGATGTGTCATCATCCCCCTCTTCCCGTCGTATCGGAAATGGTATCGAGTATCGATGTTTTCCTGGGTATCGGTATCGAAGTAGAGATTATAGTATCGTGACATCCCTAACACACACATTCCTCTGTGTTTTTAGGTGGGGATTGTGCCAACCTGTTGAAGAACATTGGTCCTCTGCCTGTGGACATGACGCGCCTGTACTTTGCTGAGACCGTCCTGGCTTTAGAGTACCTTCACAACTACGGCATCGTACACAGAGACCTCAAACCCGACAAGTGAGTCCTCAACCGGTCTTTCTGAACCGCCCACTGGCAGGGTTACATGAAGGGAACATTCCCACACGTTTCAGATAGCATATTCTTCATTTTTCTATCTCTGGTTTCAAGCCTAATTACACTCAATCTTTTCCATAATTTCTAGCCTTATGCTAATCTTCAAAGGACTGGCTTCCTTTCTCAAGTTGTGAAAGAGAATTTTCAGAAGCTTTCGCCCTTTGATATATTTTACTCAATCTTAGGTTTATGTTTTGAGGTTGGCTTTTGATCTATGAAAGATTTCTGTGTTTACCTCTTTTTGTAGTTTGTTAATCACTTCCATGGGCCACATTAAGCTGACAGACTTTGGCCTGTCGAAGATCGGTCTAATGAACATGACCACCAACTTGTATGAAGGACACATTGAGAAAGACACCAGAGAGTTCATTGACAAACAGGTTAGTCTTCTCTTCTTTTCTCTTCTCTTCTCTTCTCCTCTCCTCTCCTCTCCTCTTCTCCTCTCTTCTCTTCTCTGACATTTTATATTTACTAGGAATCTAGAATCTAGCATGTGAGATTCCTAGGGTGGAGACTCTGGAGATGCACTGACATCACATGATCATCACTGATGATCATTCATTGTTCATCAGAGTAACTATCTTGTGTATTTACCTCCCTGCAGGTGTGTGGTACTCCAGAGTACATTGCCCCAGAGGTGATCCTGAGGCAGGGCTATGGGAAGCCTGTCGACTGGTGGGCCATGGGCATCATCCTTTATGAGTTCCTGGTGGGCTGTGTGCCTTTCTTTGGTGACACACCGGAGCAGCTGTTTGGTCAGGTGGTCAATGGTAAGAGAACCCTTAGGTTAGTGCATTATTATGGTAAATGGCCTGCATTTATATAGCGCTTTTATCCAAAGTGCTTTACAATGTGTAGGTACATTCTCCCATTCAGGCAGACATTCATACACGCTACCATGCAGGGTGCTGGCACAGCCATCAGGAGCAATTTGGGGTTCAGTATCTTCCACAAAGACACTTTGACATGCAGCCGATCGACCCACCGACTTCTTTTATCCAATGTGATTAGTGGACGACCCGCTCTACCTCCTGAGCTGCCCCATTTATTGTGTCATTCATTGCATGCAACTTGTCAGCACACTTGTAGTTGCTTAGAAACAAAGATGAAATAACTTCAATACCCAGAAAGCATGCTGTGTGATGTCAGTAAAGTGCACAGCATGCTCAACAACCCAGCCGCTCACTGATTGCTTTATCCAAAAGAATAGCAAAGAGATGAGAGAGGCAGGAAATATGTCACGCTTTGGATGAAAAGTGGAAATGTATTCCTTTTACAGACGGACATAAAACGTGCATTTTCCAGTTTTTGATCTTCCTACTCTCTGAAAAGATTTCCCGCCGGTGGCCATTCCGAATGCCGTGCCGAATCTCCGGATCTCAATTAGTGTGGGGGATCTTCTCTGTTGCAGCCCCACTTTGCGATTTAGTTTGACGAGATCTTGCATAACGCACCTTTAATTAAAAAATATTTGATCTTAGGATATTACATTGCCTTAAGCTTTTAGTCCTTTTAGGAGGACTTCTGCACTGCAATCCCTTGGGGCCATAGAGATAGTTGAATTCCTTGATGAATCACTGCTAACTGCTTGTTTGTCCAGATGAGCTCATCTGGCCAGAGGGCGAGGACGCCCTGCCAGCTGATGCGCAGGACCTGATCACCCGACTGCTGAAACAGAGCCCTCTGGACCGCCTGGGGACAGGTTGGTGACACTTTTACTAATAACTATAAATCTCCAGACAGACCGACACCGCCCACCCACCTAGGCGACATCATGCAACTGGCTCATACCAGGAAGGATTTATTACATTCAACAAACACACACACACCTGCCCGAGTGACATCACTTCCGTCACAAATCGTGACATCGGATGATTTGCCATGGGCGCAACACATGTAGGATTTATGACATCACTGATGATGATTTCACAATTTGCGTCACAAATCACTGATGATGTCACTGAGCTGCGGTGTTGCTGTGCATGCATAGAAGACACATACATACATACAGACAGACAACTTGAACTTTATTATTATAATAATAATATAATAATTACAAAAGTTTAAAAACGTCTATTTTTTGTTTTTTGTTCTTTTTGATCCGAGTGAAATGTTATGGTCTCCCCTGCGATTGACTCCGATGAAGACACAATAGTGTCAAAAATGTCTGACCACAGCTATTGCGGATTTGCGCTTGTTTTTAAAGGTTTATTTTAATTTGTTAATTTTTTTGCTATTGGACAGCGTTCTAAGCATGCTCAGTTGAACAAATGTGGGTCATGGTTACCAATTGTGACATCATCAGTGATGTCATAAATCCTCCTGCTAGTGGTATAAATAGGACCAGTAGATGGTAGCTCTATGTTCCCTCGGTACAAATCAGAGAACCAGAACCAGAAGCACTGTTTCACTCACATATATCTCGGCATAGCTAAGTCGTCCCATACCCCCTATGAGCCAACTTCCAGAGATTCGACTACCCTGTGCACCGGTACTACCCTAGAGCAGTGAGCAGTCAACTGAACCCGTGGATTCTGCACCCCCCTTACCTCAACATCGTGTCCTGACCCGACACCCTGAGTTGATTGTTGCCATTCCTAAGAATTCAAACACATCTCAAACAATTTGGTCTGTGTCTAGATATGTCTGCTGCCAGCTGGCTCATATCTGAAGAGCAGTTTCGATGTCCCATCTGTCTGGATGTGTTCACTCATCCAGTCACCATACCATGTGGACACAACTTCTGCAAAAACTGTATCACACAGCACTGGGATGTCAATGCCCCATGCCGTTGTCCCATGTGTAATGGGGCTTTTGACAGAAGACCTAAGCTGTTGGTCAATACTTTCATATCTGAGATGGCTGCTCAGTTCAGGAAGG
The DNA here is from genome assembly GCF_964638095.1 of Poromitra crassiceps. NCBI lineage: Eukaryota > Metazoa > Chordata > Actinopteri > Beryciformes > Melamphaidae > Poromitra > Poromitra crassiceps. The sequence continues at coordinate 885,608 of NC_139639.1, forward strand.
CAGTGAGTAGTAGGCCTAAGACAGAGGATGAAATTCGGCAGATGATCCAGGAGAGACAACTGAAGATTCAGGAGATCCATCACTCAGTAGAGCTCAACAAGGAAGATGCAGGCAGAGAGATAGCAGAAGTCGTGCGGGTCTTCACCGCTCTGATGCAGTCTGTGGAGAGAGGCCGGTCTGAGCTCATTGAGACGATTCAAGAGAAGCAGAAAACAACAGAGAAAGAGGCTGAAGGCTTCATCAAAGAGCTGGGACAGGAAATCTCTGCACTGATGAAGCTAAGTGCTGAGGTGGAGCAGCTCTCACACACTGAAAACCACCACCTCCAAATCTTCGCATCTCTGAACACTCCACACACCAAGGACTGGACAGAGGTCAGTGTTGTTCGCCCATCATATGGGACTGTGAGGAGAGCTGTGGAGAAACTCAGTAAAAAGCTTGAGAAGCTGTGTGCTGATGTTGAACTGAAGAGGGCCCAGCAGTTTGCAGTGGATGTGACTCTGCATCCTGAAACAGCACATCCCAGTCTTGTCCTGTCTCATGATAGGAAAGAAGTACATCATGGTCATGTAGAGAAGAAACTCCCAGACAACCCTGAGAGATTTTCTTATTGTGCCCGTACCTTAGGAAAGCAGAGCTTCTCTTCTGGGAAGTTTTACTACGAGGTTCAGGTTAAAGGGAAGACTGCCTGGGTTTTAGGAGTGGCCAGAGGGTCGATCAACAGGAAGGGACACATCATGACGAGTCCTGAGAATGGCTACTGGGCTGTATTGTTAAGGAATGGAAATGAGTACAAAGCTCTTGCTGATCCTAAGGTCGACCTCTCTCTGAAGACGAAGCCTCAGAAGGTGGGGGTGTTTGTGGATTATGAGGAGGGTCTGGTCTCATTTTATGACGTAGATGTTCCTGCTCTTATCTACTCCTTTACTGGCTGCACCTTCACTGAGAAACTCTACCCAATCTTCGGTCCTGGTAGTAATAATCGTGGTGAAAACTCCACCCCTCTGATCATCTCTCGTGTCAATCACACAGATTAGACTAATATAATCATTTGTTTTTCTCAGACAGCAAATTTACACTTTTACCCCCTTTCAGGCAACTGTTATAGCCATTCTAATAATAAAAATCACACCCAGGTGCTGAAGTAAGCAGTGCAGACAGACACCACTTTACCATTTTAACTAAAGAAGAAGACAATTGCTCGAGTGACATCACTGATGACAACACAATTGCCTGATGACATCACAGTCAAGCAATTGCGTGACATCATTTTCAACCGGAGGCGGAACTCGCCATCTTTGGCTGCTCGGAATCCTCTCTCCTCCTCCCTACGGCTGTGCAGCAGGCTGACGCAGGGGATGACCGTCGCCAAGAGACTCATTCTGAAGGAATGGAAGTTCCCCTCTCCACCTTTTCAGCTGTGGCTGACGGACAAGGTTTTGGTTATGGAGAGACTCAGGTTCCTGAGGACCAACTCACAAATTTTCGACTATCTGGGACCCGTTTCTGGCCTACTTGGACAAGGTTAGGGGCGACGGGTAACTCGCCCAGCTGATTCCTCATGGACTCCTTGTGTGGGATTCTATGTACAACATCACTTACAAGCACATAAAGCACTTTATGCGGCTGCTAGCACCACGTTGTAAGGTTGTAATGTTGATGATGTGTGTATGCTTTTTCTTTCTTTTCTTTTCCTGGGTCTGAGCTTGTTTGTCTTTGTTTCTGTTTTTCTGTTTTTGTGTTTTTTCTGGAAAAAAATAAAATATTGGATTTAAAAATGTTTTGCGTGGTTGAGTGACATCACTTAATGGACAGATATGACAGACAGAGCCCTCTGGAACACCTCGTGACAGCTTTACTAATAATGGACAGATTTGACAGACACAGATGCATGCTGGGACACGGCCCTCTGGGGTGCCGTGGGTCCCAGCATGGTTCCAGACATTTAGAAACCTCATTTAATACCAGTGCAGATATATAGTGACCTTGTGCCAGCAAGTGGACATTTTGTTGGGTGCAAGGCAATTGTTTTTTCCCCATCTATTTATTCCCAATGCCAAAGTCAAAGGATTTCATCCGCTATTTATTTTTCCATTAACATGTTGTACAATTCTTATATAGTTTTACTTGGTCAAACCAAGCCATTCAGCTATATTTAGAATCAGGTGAGACCATAGAATGCTAAAAAACACACACTTGGTCAGAGTTCTATGGTCTCTCCTGCTTCTAAATATAGCTGAATCGCTTGGTTTGACCATGTAAAACTGTTTTATAAGCATTTTCTTTTACTAAATGTCTATGGAAAAATGACCTAGAAGAAGAGCGTGTGACTTTGGCACTCAGTAGAAAATCTCTCAATTTTGCTTGCTCCTCTGCCTAAGTTACTCAGACGTCTTTGAGATATAATTGATTGAAGTGATTGAGAAGTGAGTGAAGTATTAGTGATAGTCTTTTAACCAGTAGACGTGTTTATGCGTGCAACAAAAATGTGATTAAGGCAAAAGTGCAAATAAGGCAGAGAGATAACGTTCCAATAGGCGTACAGTATGTATGGCTGCTACGAGCAACGTGTGTTTTGGTAGAATTTGATAGTGGTGTGACAGGAAACTTTTTTTTTTTTTTTTTTAATAAAACCCTTATTTCCACAATTCTCTTTGGATATTCAAAATAAGCACTTCAGTCATCTGAACTGGATTATTATGAGGAGTTCATGCAATCATGCAAATGGCTTTGTGTTCTTACAGGCAACCAACAAAATATGGCAAAGACATTTGATTGTATGGGGGGTGTTCTCTGAATCTATGTCCGGCGTCAAACTGTAGATATTGTTTATTGTTTATTGAATGGATCCCCATTAGCTGATGCCGGGGCAACAGCTAGTCTTCCTGGGGTCCATGTAAAAGCATACAATATAAAAACATGAAAAAATACATGAAAAAATACATGAAAACATGAAAAAAACATGAAAAATACATAATTACTAAACCTATATATGCATCCATCACTCATGGAAAACACGGTGATCGGCATTTCAGCATCTGTAGAAACAGGAAGTCTAATGAAAAAGGTACACCATGAGCCCCTGGCAGCATATTTGTGTCTTTTGCATCTCACAAGCAAGGACATCAGTTTCCTCTCGGGAGAAGCTTTTTTGGCGCAGCCCATCTGCACTCTCCTCGTTCATTACAAAGCTGTCAGTGCCCCGTCATGGCAGGAGGGGCGCGGCCTTCAAAGGCAATGAGAGCAGCTGATTTGACGCCAGCACCTACTGATAATGTATTCCTCCTAACAAGGTTCCCACGGTCAGGGAAAACGTGGAAAAGTCATGGAGTGTGTGGGATTATTACTACACTGGACAAATAGGACACACCTCTTCTAGTATTTTATATTAGGCTAATATTTTTATGGAAAATGCAAGCACTAACATCCAATGTAAAAAGAGGTGTGTCCAATTGACCCAGCGTAGTATTCATTTCTAGACTGGTAAATGAAATGTGAGTTCACGTGACCGGCTGGTTTAACAGGCTAATTCATTTCTGGTATTGATTCAGAGTCACCTCCTCACATTACATGGAAATTATATTATGGATCCATGGAAAAGTTTTGAAATGTTATCCGTGAAAATGTGTGGGAACGCTGTTCTAATGTGGCACATTAGGCCATCCTGTAACTTTACTTACTCCTGTAACGTTACTCATGATAAACATCCTGTAACTTGACTTACTCCTGTAACATTTCTCTTCTCTTCTCTTCTCTTCTCCAGGGGGGACCACTGAGGTGAAGATGCACATGTTCTTCCTGGGTCTGGACTGGAATGGTCTTCTGAGGCAGAAAGCCGAGTTCATACCTCAACTCGAGACCGACGACGACACCAGTTACTTTGACAGTAGGTGTCAGACTAATTTGGATCTATGCGCACACACACACTGAGTACCAGTGCCTGTTGACAATTCCAATACCAAATGTATTTCTTGGTGTGTGATGGTTGTCTGTGTCCCCTGCAGCCCGGTCGGAGCGCTACTGTCACCTGGACTCAGACGAGGACGATGAGACCAACGACGATGATGAATCCTCTCTGGAGCTCCGACAGTTCTCCTCCGTGGCCCATCGCTTCAGCAAGGTACCATCATTATCTTTTACTGCCTATTGGTCTGATATATTGGCACATCTTGGGTATGGGCCGATAAAGGAAATCTCGGCCCGAAACGAGCATTTCTGCTGATATGACAGGCCGATAAAAAGACACTTTAATAGGGCTGCGGCACGTGACGTAAGCGCGGGTGAGGAGTGCTTGCCAGCGCAAAGCATTGTGGTCAAGTACGACAATCGCGGCTAGGCTAGTAGCACTCACACCAAACTCCATTCAACTGGCAACTAAATGTGGCCCTATCTATCGGTAAATTGAATACCACCAGAACATAATTTACAAACCTTACGCCACTCTCCAATTCGGCATACATATTATCTCCCAAGAAGCACTTTGTCAATGTAAAATCTCATGTTTAGAAGTGGTTCGCTCTGCTGCTGTACTACCGCCCTCCACTGTGTATTTTGCGGGTAGAGAGAGCACTGTGGGAATCACCGGCGAAACATTTTTTATGTATTTGGAATGTGTGCTTCTTATTGGAGTATGTGTATGCCGAATTAGAGACATGCTTACAAGTATTCATAAAATGTTCATGTTTCCATAAAAAGTCTCAACTTGTATGTTTAAACCGTAAGTCGCCGACTTTGTCTCGAAAGAGCTCCCCGATAGGGAGCTGCAGGCTCCGCTAAACTGGCCGTACGCGACATACAAGTTAGCAATCACAATAAAACAGTACCTACCTCCCGCACACTGTTGTTATCTGAAGTTTCGCATAATCAATATTCTAAATATTGCGTGGTTTCTAATACCAAGCCCTTATTCAAATGCCAAGCAGACAGCAGGCTCTAACTAGGTCACATAAGCGACATGAGTGACATTACTTAAGATGGCTCAAATGACTATTTTCGATGTATCTTGTGCAATCTATGGCTGGCGAAGTTGTAATGTATCGCCATGTCATGCTGTCCTTGGGTCATTTATAAATGAGTGGCACTAGTGTACTGCAGCCTGTTGCACCAGCTGAACGTAAGTTCTGTCTTAAGTTAGGGTGTAAAGTCCACACTAACTGCTACGTTCAAACTAGTTAGTTTGACACTAAAGTTGTGTCTTTGTTTGGTTGCACCACGGAGACGTAAGGTACATCTTAACTATTAGACCCTAAAGTCCATACTAACCAAGATAGTGTCGCAGACAATGACGTGTACAGTATCTGTGACCAATCAGTGAAAAGCACGGTGGAAACGGTGTTTATTTACGGTTGTTTAAGTGGAGTGAAAACAGGACATGTTGCCCACCGCAAATTAGTGCTTTCATATTTCATCAACACTAATCAAATGAGAACGTTATTGAGTAACGTTCGTTTAGGTTCATATTACTGTTAACGTTTATCTGTGAGCTCTTCATCAGTATTGTAGGCTATACCACCATCCTGCCTCACTAAATTGTTGCGGTTATTTTAATTTGTATGCAGTGCTGCAGCTTGTGGGAAACAAAAGCGTGAGTCATAAATATCAAAGGGTGTAATTTATCACGGAGAGCGCGTTGCGGACGCAAAACAACGATGCGCCACGGTGCCAAGTTGCAATCCGTGCCAACTGCTATTTTACGGAGGACTTTACACCTAGTAAGACGTAGGTGTAAATTTTAAGTTCTAACTTATGCCTACGTTGTAACTATTTCACTTGGTGCAACCCAAATATTTTTAGTAGTGCGTAAACTCGGACTTAGTGAGACTTTACGTTCAAACTAGCTTACGTTTCAACTTACGCACAGCTGGTGCAACCCACTGCAGGAGTCCATCGTTATTTACCCACAATGCCTTGCGTTGATCGCCCAGACGTGACGTAGTCGCCCCAGCTTCATTATGCCAGAATATGACATCTCTTACAGTACATAACCCAGTGGTTCTCAAACTTTTTCTGTCAGGCCCCACTTTGGAGGAAGAAAATCTTTCGGGCCCCACCGCCCCAACAAAATTGAAACAAAACGGTCCAAGTTTAACTTTTATTGACATAATGACCATTCATTTCTATATTCTGGCTGTTTTGCCCTGCACATCTTTTCAAAAACAATAACAATAAAGTGCAACCTCTACAAAACAAAATAAATTCAAATATCTTAATTGTGAGTTCAAGTCACTATCACTGTATTAAGGGCTGCCTGTTTTCCACTGCAAATCGTTTCAAAACAATAATAAGGTGCAACCTGCAGAAAATAATAAGTGCAGACATTTGTGAGGACTCAAGTTTTATCAGTATTAGTGGCTGCAATGAGCCTGTTTTCCACTGCAAATCTTTCCAAAAGAATAATAAAGTGCAACCTGTGCAGAAAATAATAATAATAATGGTGAGGACTCAAGTTTTCTCAGTATTAGTGGCTGCAAAAACCCACACAGTTCTCCCAATTCAGCCCGTGTTGTGTCAGGTAACTGTCCAGAAGCATAGCTCTTCAGCTGTTGCTCTGCTTGTAACGTACTTGCAAAACAGCAAATCCTCACTCAGTGACTCCGACGTGACAAAGCGAACATAGGCGATAAGCAAGCAGTCTTTATTGCTGTCCGTAGCCTCGTCCACTTGTAAGGCGAAACGTGTGTCTGTCAGTTTTTCCGTGAGTTGTTCCTCGAGATCATTTGAAATGTCACATACGTTTTGCAACTGTGTCATTGGACAGCGGGATAGTCTTCAATTTTGCAGCGCTGGTCTCATCCAGCATAGTTGACACCATATGGATAGCTGCTGGGAGTATGAGCTCCTCAGCGATGGTGTGCGGCTTCTTGCACTGTGCAATTCTGTATGCGACCTTGTATGACGCTAGTTGTGCTTTGCTGTTCACTGATGCCACTTTTACAAAGCGATTTTCCTGCTTGCGGTATTCACCGAGTTTCCTCTGAAAGAACCCGAGTGGCTTATTGACGAAAGTGGGGTGTGTTGTCTCCAAGTGTCTTTTTAATTTGTTAGGCTTCATGCTGTCCGCTGCCAGAGTTTTCAGACAGAGAACACAGACTGGTCTCTCCTCGTCTCCTACCGCATTGACTGTGAATCCCAGAGCAAGATAGGCGTCATCATATTTTCGTCTCGGTTTTTTTAGTTGACTGCCGCCCTCCGACTCCTTGTTTGTCCCAGCCAAATGTCTCTTCATTGTGCACTAATCTAAACTAAACAGCCTCCAGTCTGTCTGATGAATGAACGGGTCACTACGGAAGCGCGGGGTTTGTTTATTTCCTCACGGGGAAAAGAAGTCCGACCTAAAAATGGCTAAAACATTGGTTCCGCGGATTTCACCCGCGCCCCACCTGTAATACCACTGCGCCCCACAAGTGGGGCGCGCCCCACACTTTAAGATACACTGACATAACCTAAGTTGAAGTAGTTTTCTTATTTTGCCCAGTGAATGTGTACATTTGGAAAGGAATTGTATTTGTGTCTGCATCTGCCAGTGGGCCTCAACGATAAGAGTAGGCATAATAATAATGTGTTAATTCCACTTCCACTGCATATATCGATATTGACATTGGCAACCGGCCAAAAGAGTTGGAAAATATCTGCATATTGGAGATCGGCAAAAACACAATCCAATATCGTTCATCCCTAGTCTTCAAGCCATCCATCATTGGTATCTGAGATGATTGACAGACATACCTGATTTGATAGAATAAAATAATGCTATGCTATGACTGCTCAATCAAAAGACTCAAACTGCTTGGATATTAATCCTGTATATGTGACAAAAGGAGGAGAACAGAATATTGACCTTCAACTCGCTCCACACTCCAGGTGTACAGCAGCACGGAGCACCTGTCCACCTCCACGCCGTCCAACCAGAGCCTGTCGTCCAACCAGAGCCTGTCGTCCATCGAGCGAAGCCACAGCGAGGAGAAGGAGGAGCGCTGGGAGGGCCGGGAAGGCATGTCCCCGGGAGACGGACACAAACACTTGGCTAGTGGAGACAGGAGAGCAGATGGACACAGGGGGAGGTGAGAGCTCAGAGCGGGTTGGGAGTGGTAGGAGTGAAGCGTGCTTATGAGAAGAAATGATTACAGCCCTTCCCTCCCCCCACTTGTTAATGGCAGTTAATTAACACAATATCTCCCCTTTTTAAAATATGAAGGACAGTGTTTCCTCTAGGATTTGATTTTAGCAGCGCCCCCCCCCCGCTGCTGGGTCGTGCGCATGTACTACGCCGGCGGTCGTTTTTTGTAGCGTCTATAATTTTGTGTTGCTTTTCTTGGCCAGGTCCCACAAAAACTAAATATGTTATATCAGTTAACATTACCCCCCTAGAACATTTGCATATATCCATCTTAAGATACACTACCAGTCAATAGGTTTGACACACCATAATCTTTCTCAATTCTTTTTACCATTAGAATAATAGTAAAGACATCAAAACTATAAAATAACACAAATGGAATTAATGCTGTGACCAAAAAAGTCAAACAAATCAAAGCGATCTTACAGTTTAGATTCTTCAAAGTAGCCGCCCTGACTTCATGACATTTCATATTATTTTGATGCAGCGGGGGCCAAGATTTAGCAGAGGAAAACATGTTGCCTTTCCATAGCTCTACATGACTGTACTTGTAAGCAAACATTTCTAAAGTGATTCTGGCTTGTCCCGAGTATTACTGAAATTCTGTCATTATTTTTTGTTCCTTCCAGTCTGCGTCCTCGTGCTTCGTCCAGCTCCTCCCAGTCGGAGCGCAGCGCCAGCCCCCTGGTGATGAACAGCACCCAGAGTCTGGACACCATGTCCCGCTTCACCATCGGTGCAGAGGAGGAGGGTACGACTGACCCAGCAGCACTCTGTACATCCTGTTTCTCTGTTGGTTTGGTCAATATTAAGCGCACACACACACACCAGTGCTCAAGCTCTGTCTCTCTGATCCTAGATGGGATGGTGTCTAACCTGCGACGCATCCGTCTCCGGAGCAACAGCACAGGCACCAGGCCGTCCTACAGGAGAGGGGCGTCCCGACGCATCGCCCACCAGCTGGAGACCCCAGAGAAGCCCAGACCCCCCACTGGCTGTAAAGTCCCCAAGTCCGCCTCAGTCTCCGGCCTGTCCCTCATCATCACCCCAGGTAGACGGGATAATAATAACCTTTACAAAACGCAAACAAAACAATAGCGGGATAGAAACTCCAGGGGGGGAGACTGAGACAGAGAGGGATATTTAAAGAGATACTAAACACCCCAGAATCAGAGGTCTCAGCTCTGACGTTTGTCATTTCATTTTTTTTTTTAAAAGGCACATTTTGATTAGCCTGGATTCAGACTTTAGAATCTCCCCACTCCACATTTTGATAGGATGAACTCCGAGCGAATGGGAGAGCGCTGTGTATTTCAGCTAGCGCATGCGCAATGTCATTCAGAGCCAGACCTCCGTGGAGGACATCCAGAGGGTCTCCCCGCCCCCAGCAGCCGGGGAAAGCTGCCTGCGTGCGGCTGCACTGCAGCGCGAGCGCCCCGGATGGAGGAGCCTGGTAGAGGAGAGACTCAGGAAGACACACATACTAGCGATCTTTGCAAATAGCCAGTTTTGAAATGCGTGCCGATCCAGCGGTTCTTTGTATCTACATTAAAGGAAGATAGACATATTTTTGTAGATTTTGGCTGGCTATTTCATTGCAATGATTTTAACATAGGTGATATTCTCCCAGCTGGGAACACAGCAGACGTTTGAGCAGCAGGCAGCCAGCAGTCTGTGCAATGCATTTAACACTGCAATGAAACGTGATCATGGAGATATAAAAAAACAACAATGCATTTGTCCAGTAAAATAAATTCTGTTTGGACACCGGACACAGCGAAAACCCTGTATGTTTACATCTCCTGATTATAAAGCAACCCAATCCCATTTTGCATGTCTGAAAACCAGGATATGTACAATATCAGTGTAAATTTGAATATACTATCCTATAGTAAGTAGCCTGCTATAATGTTATAATCATGTTTTCCAGCGACTCCTGACTGCGCTATCTCTCTATCTCTCAGTCTATCTCTGAATTCAAAAAAGCTCATCTCCTCTGTGCAGGCGGTTTTATGGTGGGTGGGGGGGCGGGGGGGGGGGGGGGGTGTTTGGTGATGACACAAACTGCCGATGTCACATAACCAGCCGTTTTAGCAAATAGGAATAAGGGGGAAATTCGAATCTTGTACTGTAGCTTTGAGCAGTGTTGGAGCGGTTTAGTTTAGTGACTGATACAACATGAAGAATTCTTAAAATTGACATGTAAATTGTTAGGATGTTGACCTGCATTCATCAACAACACTGCTAAAATCCCATATGCATTGATTTTCAGCTGAGAAAAGTGTGTGATATCTCTTTAAATTAAAATAACAGGATAGGATAATAGGACTAATTTTCTCCCATTTCTCCACTTTTGGCTTGCTTTCCTACATACAGTAGTCGGGGCACAATGTTCCACTAGAGCTGGAAGGTGCTTCAACAGTTACACACATGTTTTTAGTGCAATGCAAATTGCAAGAAGTCTTTGGAGACGGAATCTGATATTTTTGTTTGACTGGTTGCTGAGACTATATTGACGTGTTTACAGTGCCCTCTACAGCCTGATGCAGTCTCATTGGCAACACAGTTCACACAGACCACAGACAGTGTTGTGGCCAAGATCAGAATATAATGTAATGTCACTTGATTCTCCAAGTTTGGTGTTTTGCCAATGCACTTCCTTCCAAAAAGTCATTCAAAATAGAGTAATATCCATTTTTGTGATTATTGTTTTTATGACAGTTTTGCTTTATCACATATACTTTTGCACTGGAGCACAGCAGACGAGATGATGTGAGAAAGGGTTCATATATTCACACCCATAACATTGGAAGTACATCCCATGCTCTTTTTTACTCAAAAAGCCACCAGCGGCACACACAGTGAAACGCTGCCCTTTCTGTTCCCGCTCCTCTCCCCCCATGCAGACGACTCGGCAGGTCCTCCTACAAGCCCCAAGTCGTCCTTGTCCCTGTCCTCCAACCCGTCCTCCAGAGACTCGTCCCCCAGCCGGGACCTCTCCCTCAGCATCAGCAGCCTCCGGCCGCCCGTGGTCATCCACAGCTCCGGGAAGAGGTTCGGCTTCGCTCTGCGGGCCATCAGAGTCTACATGGGAGACAGTGACGTCTACACTGTCCACCACATGGTCTGGGTACGTCTTCTCATCCCAGCTATAGGTGCTGGTGCAGCTGAGGGCATATACAACTGTAGGTAGAAGGGAGACACGCACATCCCAGCCTAGTAGGGCAGGTGCACAACTTACAGTGATGAATGCAAATAAAATGGTAAAAGGTTTGCACACTGCAAACCGTGTATACAACTGTATACACTTATTGTATATGGATTTTTTTTTCACTCTAAATAGAAAACTTGCCTGTCAACCTAATTATTACCATAGAAACAGTGTAGGAATTTAGCCAGGGGCAAGGGCAAACATGCCCCCAAGAAATGTCAGAATGCCACTAAAAACCATGATCCAGGGGCAACAGTTGCCCCCAATATTTTGATATTTTTTTATCTCTAACATACACTCAGCACCTGCAAGCTGGTTGCCAGAAGAAGACGAAGAACACACTCACACAAACAGCGCTGTTGTTTACAGTACGCTTTAGCAACTTCATGCAGTAATTACTGTTTTAAAGTGCCCCCACATTTTTTAAATTGCCCCCAGTTTTTAGAGAGTTGGAGCAAAAGTTGCCCCCAAAATATTTTTAAAATGTCCTACACTGCATAGAAATACAGTGAAATCTACCTGCCAAGAATAATTTATATCCCCCCCCCCCCCCCCCCCCAATAGCAATACCATATGTCACCCTACCTGTGTTCAATGCGATTTTGTTTGCAGAATTATGTATTGTATGAAACATTCAATAAGGACACGAGCAGATTTTAGAGTTTTATTGCCAAACTTGCTCATTCAGTTATACAATGGACTTTTTCTTCTGTCTGGTGGCCTTAACACCTGCCGTGTGCTGCCTCATGGGAACACGGGCGACACGAGAATAACGCAAACTATCAACTAACCTTAAGCTAGTTGACATCCAAGCAACGGGGGGGAAAGTTTCCAGAAGTTTAGACCCTACCGCTTTGTATAGAGCCAGCGTAACAGGCAGCCAATCAGGAGTTTGATACAATCCTTGTTTTGTTTTGATTTCATTATTTGCCCACGGTCAGAGGGAGCCATACGGTGGTCGGCGGGGAACAAAGTTTGAAGAACAAGCAAAGACCGAGGATTATAAAGTGTAAAGCCGAGGCGTTCGGATGTTATCGAATCAAAAAGTTACTGGTCAGTGTGGCAGGTAGCCGTTATTGATTTATCTGCCAAAAAACATTTAGCCAGAATGGCGCTGGGTGGCTGTTATTTCACGTGCTGCCTACCTGCCTTCTGCAGGAGACTATACCTGCCACTGCTGCTACAGCACAAGACTGGTCAGCTGCTGCAGTATATGGCATCATCACCCAAGTTACTTCTCTATGGTCAGATTTCATTTGATGAAACACTGTCAACATGACAACTGATTATCTGCTTGTGTGTGTGTGTGTGTGTGTGTGTGTGTGTGTGTGTGTGTGTGTGTGTGTGTGTGTGTGTGTGTGTGTCTCCACACAGTGTGTTGAGGAGGGTAGTCCAGCGCACGAGGCGGGACTGAGGGCTGGTGACCTCATCACTCATGTCAACGGGGAGTCAGTCCAGGGACTTGTCCACACGGAGGTGGTAGAGCTGCTGCTCAAGGTAACAACGCCTAGGATAGTCTGTCAATAGATAGATGATAGGTAATGATGACTCCCAAGCACAGTATCCTTGTCTGTTATAGCAAACTACTGCCCAAGTTCAGGTTCCAATATATCTCGCTCAACAATAAATTCTGTATACGTGAAATAAAAGATTATTCCAAATATTGCCGTGTAAAGTGAGCCTAAATAATCAGGATATGGGGGTACACGTGTACTGTACTTTGGGGATCCTGGCTAAAGTTTAGCGTTTAAAAACGCTAACGACATTCCCCGTGGACAGATGTTCATGTTGTGTGCTGTGTTTTCCACAGAGTGGCAACATGGTGACCCTGCAGACCACCCCTCTGGAGAACACCTCCATCAAGGTGGGCCCTGCCAGGAAGACCAGCTACAAGTCCAAGATGGCCCGGCGCAGCAAGAAGAGCAAGAGGAAGGATGGACAGGACAGGTAAAAGAGGAGAGGATGAAGTCTGACCCACACTTTGATATGTTCATCATATTCATTTGGAAGCTAAGGGGATCGTTTTTAGATAGATGACATTTGGACTCTAAAATCACACCTATCTGCACTTTTACCTTCAGAGTTTCCCTTAAAAGTGGAAAAAACACAAGATGTGAGACGGGTCAAACACAATCCTGACAGTCATTTCCCCTCTTGTGCAGCCGGCGGCGTAGCATCTTGAAGAAGCTGTCAAAGCACACGGCTCCTCCCCCCATACAGAGCAGCCGCAGCTTCTCATCAGGGTTCCACCAGTCGTCCAGCGATAGCCTCTCCTGCTCGCCCACGCAGAGCCTCTCTCCCGGGCCGTCCACACCCTGCCGCTCCCCTGCCCCGGACCACTCTGGAGGTGAGAGAGGACCGTGTGCTGAGTGCTTGTCTACGTGGGGGGTCCTGGTTTCAAAAAGGCAAAGGGGGAGATGATGACGTTCCCAAAAAGGGTGCAGTCCGTCTCCCTTTGTTTGTACTTTTTGCATCTGCGATGTGAGCGCTCCTCACGACCTCTCCTGATGCTCTCCTGCTGCCAGTGCCACGGTCTGCAGCAGAGGCCATATTGCTCTCTGCTGGAAAAATAATCACGATAATTGTTGCTCTTAGTCTTCTTTTTGCCTAATATGACATTGCAGACATTGACTTATATTCAAGTTGACCAACCAAGATGTCGCACTTTCTTGTTATCATTCTAGAATATTCATATATAAATATCTATGTAAATCAAGTTGTCTATCAGTGCTAAATAATGTTCTACATTAAATTGTATGGGCCTTTCACAGGGAAGTGTAAATTATTCAATCCACTTTGTTTTGCTTCTTTCCCTTTCTGCCAGACTCAAGTTCCTCTCCCTGCTCCAGCTCTCCTAACTCCCCCGTGCCGCAGGCGCGTCCCAGCTCCCTCCACGTCCTGGGCCGCTACACCAAGGCCGGCCGCTGCAAGTCCACCAGCAGCATCCCCCCGTCCCCGCTGGCCTGCATCCCCCCTCCCCAGCCCGTCTCGCCCCAGTGCTGCTCCCCGTCATGTCTCCCCAGTCACCCCAAGTCCCTGCAGGGCTTCCACGGCAAGACCCTGTCCCCTCCGACCATCGCCCGGCACTCCGTGCGTCCCCGCAGCGCGGAGCCCCCGCGCTCGCCGCTCCTCAAGAGGGTCCAGTCGGCCGAGAAGCTGTCGGGAGAGAAGCTGACGGGCGGTTACCACGGAGACAAGAAGGCCTACACCACGCGCCGGCACACCATGGAGGTGCCTCTGTCGGAGGGGGAGGGGCTGGAGGACCTGGAGGGCGACGACACCGCCAGCGGGTTCGTGTGCGTCGGCGAGCACGGGCGCCAGGCGCTCTACATAGGCGGGCAGAGGGCTAACGAGCAGCAGCTCTACATAGGAGGGCAGAGGGCTAACGAGCAGCACCGCTCCTCCACCGCCTCGCCGCAGCACCGCGGCAGCAGCAGCAGCAGCAGCAGCAGCAACCGCCACTCCAAAGAGGTGGTGGTGATGAGGAAGCTGGCGCTGTCGGAGCGGAGGGACTCCTTCAAGAAGCAGGAGGCCGTGCCGGAAGGCAGCTTCGACGACCTGGAGGAGAAAGAGGCCACGCCCAGCCCCACGCTCCCCGTCAGGCAGCCCACGGCCTTCAAGGCGTCCTGGATCAACTCGGCCCAGTTGGACTCCAGCGTGGAGCCGCAGGGGAGCAGATCACAGGGCGCCACGCAGCACAAAGCCAAGCCCAAATAGAACGCAGGTTTCCCCCCCCGCTGTGACGGGCATAATGGGTCAACAAAGAGTCTCGCTCAGGAAAGAGACCCGGAACTGAAGACGGTGTCTTTTGACCTGCTACTGTATTTAAATTTGAAGGCCTTGCATGTGTGTCCACTGTGACCCGAGCTCCGAGTCATCACAAGCAGCAACTGCTAGAAGAAGGAAAGGACAAAATAGATGTTTTTCAGTAACATATGCATCCTACAGTACATCCTACCACACTGTTAACAGAGTAATGACTGCCAAACTGTTTACTTTCCCCAGTTGCTTTTCTTCTCTCTCGGTTCTCAAATCACTGTGTAACTGATGTTTTTTGTAAATAGTTTTGTTTTAAATGAAGAAACTTATTTATGACTCTTTTTTGTTACGCTCATCGAATTGTTTTGTTGTTGTTGCTGACAATGCCTTGGATGCTTCAGCTACTCTTGTTGCAGCAATTGCACAAACTGTATGCAGCCGCTGCTCTGCGTTAGCGGTCAGAAACCCACAGAAGAACTTCCCGATGTGGATTTGACGGTAGGTGCAGACAAGGGGAGGAGGCATCTGTCTATCATACCATGGTTCATTGTTACATAGGGGAAGGCCGTTTAGGAACTGGCTGCCGTTTTGTCTGTTCAAATGGGGCCTTTGAAGCAGAAGTACAATGTTTCTCCTCCAGTATGTACTGTATTATAGAATTACACAGGATCTTCTGTGCTGCCTCTCACAAGAAATATGATCTACATACATTGTTGTGACAATTTGTGCTCAGAGTCCTTCTGATTCTGAACACGGGCCTTGTATAAAGATTTTAACGGACAAGAATATCAAAATTCTAATACTTGGGGAACTGAGCTGTGGTGCCAAAGCATGGTTGAGCCATAGGAACCATTTACAACGGGTACCGCCGTCGTACATAACTTCAGCGTCTTCATGCATGCGTGGGCACTATTGGTGGCGCGTGCGGTCATGATTTAGGAAAGTGCGTCAGTGTTGACACTCATCGGAGCTCTTCTCCCAGGGGTTCCCATCATAGCGCGATCAACGTTGCACGTAAAGGTGTGTAGATCAAGCTGTGCGACTACCTTTTGAAACAAGACTTGTCTCTGTCCTGGAACGCCCTCTCTCATCTACCTGCTTGTTGGATCAGGCCTCGCTCTCTCTAGCTGAAGTGTTTGCACAAGTTGTAGTAGCCGTACAACAGTTGGAGCACATTTATATTTCAGGACGATCTCTTTCTCCGTGGGATTCAAAAAATTGTACAGCGTATGCAGAAAACAAACATGTGTGTGTGTTTTTTTTTAAAGATGTGTAATTTTGAATGAATGTTTACATTTGAGTGTAAATATGTGTACATGTGTGGATTTTGTCATGGTTTTCTGTTAAATTATTATAAAAAATAAAAATAAAGGCAGGGAAAGGTAGAATTCAAGCAGAAGCCCAGATGAATGAATGGATGAAGGAATGGTAGAGATGGTCTCCTTTTGTATATTTTGATATGGAATCAGTCTCGTTGCAGTACTAATAACCTATGCTGTTGATGTATATTGTATGAACAATGGTGGACCTTATAACAGCTGTTGGTGGTGTTTAAAAAAAAAGTGACCTTGTGAGGGTAGATCAGCTTGAAGATGGACTCATAGATAGAATGTGGAGTGTCACTTTATGTGGCGTGATCTTAGAATCTGTTGTGATATCGGCCTGGAAGGGATGTGCATGCTTCACATCCCAGCATAATAATCGCCCAATTTTTTGTAACCCATTTGGAAAAGTTCGGGAAGTTTATTTCAAAAAAGGTCTTGGATTCTTGGGTTTGATGTTTAATCATCGATTCAAGCTTTAAGATGAGAGTTTTGGCAGCAGGTGTGAACATATAGGGCTTGGTTTTTTTTCAGTTATATGTTGTCCCCCTCCCATTTTTTGGAACCGGCTTCCACTCTGTTGTTTCAAAGTAATCGTTCGATAAGGCGAAAACTGTCCTGTGTGGTAGTGGTATAGAGGAGTATATGTTTCAGTATTTTTGCGAGGTTAAGGGAACTGACAATGTGGGAATTGAGCACATACTAAGTGGTAATGTTACGGACAGTGGGGCTTAGAATTATAAATTAATTTCTTGTTCGTCTCACTTGATGGAAGAAGTAATATCAATGTGTTTATGAGGGATTTAGTGCTGGATTTTCTGATGCAATACATGCCATGTTATGTTTTGTAAGAGTTGGTCCTTTCATTCTGCACCCCTTTTCCATCTAGTTATAGTTTCTCTAGACCTTTTACACTGAGGTGTGCTATGTCATGTTCTCTACTTTTACACTGAGGTGTGCCATGTCATGTTCTCTACTTTTTTAGGAAGAATGTGCATTTTGTGATTTGGTAAACAAAGACCTCAGCCGAAGTCCACACCGGACTGGTTTGGCATCGGACAACAAAATAAAACATAGCAAAGAAATCTTTCTCACCACAGTTTTGCCAGCGTGTGATAAGATGACATCTTCACACAAGTGCTTAATTGTCATTCTTCATATTTGTTTGTGTTTGTTGCTCCCCCACCCCGTGTCTCAAAATGACATAACTGTCTTTGAATTTCCTACCATGGCTATCTGGTGCAGACTGGTGTGACATTGTCAGTTTTTCTATTGTCTTAACAGTGCTTGAAATAAATGAATCGCGGAGGACTACAAAGTCCAGCACTACAAAGTGTGGCTTGTCTTTTTTTCTCTTGTACAACAATTTTTGCAAGTTTGTGGCACATTCAGATCAGACTTGGATTATTCGACCATACAACCATCTTCCTTCAGTGTTGTACTGTACTGTACATGATCGACGTCAATACTAATTAGGCAGATCGTGACTATAGTATAGTCTACAATGAATGTACACAATATTAGAGACACTTATGAACACTGATGTTATTTTTAAGCTTTTGAGACAATTGAGATGTGGATTGTGCAAAAGGGGCTGCACTTCTGTATCATGGAGACGTCCCTATATTTAGTTGTATGCTGAATATACAATAATACTAGTGCAAAACTTTATCCTCCCTGTTAAAATTATCTTCTCCACTCACTCAGCCACCCTGTAATCTTCACTATACTAGTTTACTTCTTAGCAGGGAAACGAAGCTACCATAGCAATTTAAAACTCCATCAGTGAAATGCCCCATACATGGGATTAGACAAGGATTTATGGTGGAGTATATATTTTGTTTCCATATGAACTGCATTCTTTGCAATAAAAGAGAGCTCAAAATATCTGGTTGGAAAAAGTAGGCCTATAGCTTATGATTGTCGGGGTCAAATTTCCATTATGGGCCGAAGCCATTCCAGTGACCCCTCTTCTGCAGCCGCTCGGGCTTTTCCGGTTGGCTTCGTGCGTTTCCGTGCTCTCATATATGTTCCCACGCACTCTCCTTTCCTGCGCCGTGCTGTGCTGGAAAATGGCTGTGTAGGGGAGCAGGGAGTTATGTACGGCAAAAGAAAGAAAGGCAGAGAGAAAGAAGGCGAAGTGAAGTGAACAGAGGGGCTTGATACGAGTCGAATGCATCCCGGGAAGCGGTCGTTTACAGATAAGGCTCGACACTAAGCGATATCTGCTACTTCGAAGTGTTGAAGCGCCGCAGCCGAAAGTGAGAAGAGTCAAGAAATATCTGCGGGTGAGTTTTTCCAAGTTATTGCACATTTCCAGTACAGCCAGGCTCAGGCGCAGGCAGCCACTGTACTGGAAAATGGTGGAAGCGCTGCAAGTGTGCCCAGCGCAAGCAGCTCCGCGCTATGTTGACTTGTGCCCTAGTTTCAGATAAAGTTTCAATACGAGAAAATGTTGTTGGGTGTGTTTTCTTTTTATTCCACATTACTTGTTGCAGCCAGATAGGACATTATTGCATTATTTGCAGCGTGCTGCAAGGTAGGCTACTCTGGGTTTGTCGACAGTTGACGTGTATCAAATCCTAACCCCGTTACAGTGTGTATAGGATAACGTTTATTTTCAAAAGTTGCCCGAGCGTTGCATTATTTTATTGCCTTCATATCTCGATTATATTCTCAAACGATGGTATGGAGTACTTTGAGACAGTGTTACCAAAAGCTCCCCAAAGTTTTAAGTTTATGCAGAATTAAAGTGCCATGGCCCTTTATGGCCTCTTTAAATCCACTATAACGTTTTGCGTTTTGGACACTTTGTAGCATTTTTATTTTAATTTAGCAGTGCTAAAATGTTTAATGTGAAATGTAGCTAACAATTTCGAAAAGTATAGCTACATGGGTTGTTGTGCTTTGACTGAGTTGTACTGCAAGAATTAAATTATGCTGAACGTGTGTATAGGCAGCCACCATAGAATACATAATAAAATGAGCTACTACAGCTATACACTCAGTAAATTAGGTTACATGTATGTTGAGTTCCTATACATTAATAGCTACAGCTCAGCTTCTCAGTGTAATGACATGCTGTTAGATTGTTGTAATTCACTCCATACTGTAGTAGGCTGCTATAATGAGGAGGATTTGCTGGCCTGATATATAGTCCTAATGTGATGTGTGTTACATATTAGGTTGGAGGATTTTGCATGCATGCACCATAGATGGAGATAATGGCCACTTGTGTAATAAGCCAAAGTCAGCTGTGTGACTGAAGACCCTCTCCTGCAATTACTGAATCCAGTATTATGTAACAAAAATGTCATTCGTCCGTTACACTGCCAGCATGACTTGTGGCAAAGCTTCCATTATTCTTTTATGTAAATGTCTTAAATGACTTGCAGGGCTTGTTTCATTCAAACCTGCACAAAAGCATAGCCTTTTTTTTTATTATTATTATTTTCTTTTCAAATGCCATATCTCTTAAATGTAAGCTAACTGTAGGTTCTTCATACACAGTTTATTCTTCCATAGTTATTTTTGTTAGATGTCCTTCAGCCAGAGCACCCACTTAAAAACGTACTGAAATGGAGTTATTTGATCAAAATAGGAACATAATACTGCTTTAAAACTAGTTTACACTTAGCTCCACTGCAATGCTGTAGACCAGTGGTTCTCAAAGTGGGGTCCGGCCGTCTGGGGGACCCCCAGGGGTCCTTGAGGGCATTCCAAGGGGTCCCCAGCAAAAAGGGGAATCATTTTTTCCCTCTATAATTCCATCCATAAGTAACACAATGACAGAATGTATGACTATTTTGCTCATGGGTTTCATACACTTTCTGTAATAAAACGCCTAAAAGCACAAATCTTATCAGATGGGGGACCCTGGCTGGGACAAAATCTTATCAACTGGGTGTCTGTAGTGTAATTTGTGTCAGTTTAGGGGTCCTTGTCCTTGATGTGAAACAGTTTGAGAACCACTGGACTCTGAAACTGGATTCTTACCTAAGAAACCAAACATCTACTGTACTGGCGAACCAAAGGATCTCAACTTTCTAGCAAAATTGTGTACATGAAGTCAAGAAGGGTTTCTCTGATACACTCAACCACCAAGAAACCCTTCTCTAGTCGGACACAGTGCACAAATCTGGTTGTAATACACGATTTTTTAAACCTCTGTCCCAGATATGATCAGTAGATACCAAGTGATGGTAGGAGTCGTGTTCACGGTGTTTTGAAGAACATGTGAATACCATGGCTATCACTTTCTTGACTGATGCCACAAAGCTGCTTTTCTGTAGTGTTTGCAATCATTCTTAAATAATAAATTAAAAATAAGAATTTGAAAAGCATTGCTTATTTGTGTGGTGTATTCAGTCGTATGCCTTTAAGGTATCAGAATGTGATTGGAGTTTGTCAGAAAGCTAGACAGAACAGGGTTCATACAAGTGCACCCTTTACTTGACTAGTTAAATAAATTTGCTGTAGGCGCCACTCTTGAGTTTGCCACTCTTAAGGTCGAATAGGGTTAGTATTTGACTGTTATTTCCATGCGTTGCACTATAGATGCTTCTTATGCATTTGCATATTTTCATGTTTAGGCTAGGTATAGCCGAGGCCTGAGGGGGTGGACTTGCAGAACATTGTCAACCTTATGCTCATTATTGTGAGGGGTTGATGGTACTGTAGGGATACACGATATTGGATTTTTTTGCCGATATCGATTCGACTCTGTTGGCCGGTTACCAACGCCGATATATGCACACATTTTCCCCCACCTAATTTCAAAGAACATCAAGTCTCTCCAGTAGTAGAATTAACACATTATTATGCGTACTCTTTTCGTGATGGCAGATGCAGACATAAATACCATGCTTTTCAAAATGTACACATTCACTGGGCAAAATAAGAAAACGACTTCAACTTAGGTTATGTAAAACATGCCATATTTACAATTTTTATTTATGTAAGCGTCCAACATTTTGGCACAATTTAAGTGTCATTTTATCGGCATTCGACCTGTGATATTGGCAAGATGTTCGTTTCATGTTAAAGCCTTTATCGGCCGATATCGTGGTGCATCCGTAGTTCATGGATATTGTTTTTGTAAGCAAGAGGAATGCTGTTATCTGGGAGGATGTCATCACTCCTTACTGTAAGTGATGGATCAGAGCAACAAGTGATGCTTACCAACCACTTAACTACATAGTAACCACGCAGCTCACTGTATTTTCAACTGCTGCACAGTGTATTTATCCAGTTTGCTGTCTGTGTTGCAGTAAAATATTCTAACTTTACAATGTGTGCATAAGGACTTAAGGCTGACTTTTAAATGATGACGTGTTGAGAGATGCCTCAATGTTTTTAGTGAAAATGATCCAATAGTCCCAAACCGCTCTCTAGGCCTACTATGTAGAGACTTTTCAGGTCACTGTAGTGTCAAATGCTACATAATCTTCATAGCAGATCTTTGGCAAAGTAGGATTTTCAGTTTCGTTATGGACGGATAGAATTGAGGTGAAACTGAAATCGTGAAATGCCGATTGGTCTGGATTGTAGGCTAAAAAACAATCCTTCTCAAGCTCTTCTGCTGTTGGCCTATCCTCCCTGCCTGTGGCGCAGTGGATTTTGCAGTTCCATGTGGACAGATGGCCGCAGGCCAGCCTGCATGCGTGCTCACCAGGCATGGTGGCTCTGCTCAGCTCCTCACCAGCAGTGCTGGAAAGGGCCAGGAGAGACACAAACATTACCGCAATAATCACAAGTCCACCCAAATGTCAAAATTCTACATTATATAATTGATCTTAAATGGAAGTTGTTTTAAGACAATAGGAAAACTGGCCTATATAATTTAAATGTTTGTTTTTATGGAATGAGCCAAACACCAGCTGATTCTCTGACCCAGTTCAAGGAGGCATAGAGCTGTGTGTAAGCTTGAATTTTGCCCAATTTATCCATTTAAAAATAGCATGAACGAAAAGTCAACGTACTTTCAGTCAACACTTGAGCTCTTTCTGAAATTTTAAAATGTCATACATCCTTGGGGCGCTATATATCTGGATTGGATTTGCAAAGACAAGCCTGCTTTCTGATTGCTGACAGCAGAAAATGTATGGGTTCGCCTAATTTAACATTGACCTACATAGAAATAATTGTTTATGTATCTAAAAAAAAAGAGTGAGGGTTGATGTTATTATGGTATGGCGAAGAGTGATGTACTAGTACACACCCTCAGGTCCCGATTCAGACTTGTTTATCTGCATTGGTCACTGATAGAAGGTTGATTATGTATAACATTAAATATATATGTTTTACAAACTAATATACCAAAACACACACACACACACACACACACACACACACACACACACACACACACACACACACACACACACACACACACACACACACAGATACTGTATATTGGTGAAAGAAAATGCAGTAAGAAATCTAAACTATAAAATAGTTTGTAAGTTATATATATATGAGATGCCAATTTAACTTATTTCCCCAGAAAACAGTTCACCTCTTATTGACCCTTATAAAAAAAAATACAGCAATACAATTAGCCTCAAATGAAATTAAGAAAAAAAAACATCAAAATAGATGAATAAATGAATAAATAAATAGTACTTTGGTGTTGGTAGCAATAGCAGTAAAATTAATTTGAATGTGTTAGTTATGCTCTGAATAGCCTATCTGCTTATTTTCCATGTTGCAATGCATTATGTATACTGGTATATATCCTATAATGAACAGGTCCAGGCTATACTGGCTGACTAAACACATCAAGAGGCATTTGAAGTCTGCAGACATCAGGCTGAAGTCTACATGCCATTTTGAGTTAAATCGAGGTCTCACTACTCTCCATAGTTAAACAAGATGGCTAGGCCTGTAAAGTTAATAACACATAATATCATTATAGATTCTGTATAGACTTGTCTCAGTGCCTGAACTGAACCAGGGAAATAATGACTACCGTAATAGTGACTGTGAAAGTAATGTCCCATCTCATACACTAAAAAAAACATATTTGTTGTTTTTCAACACAAAATATATTAATGGAAATACATTTGAACAAAACATGCTAACTTATTGATATATCTTGTGTTGACAAATAACACAAATATGTTTTCCAAAGTAGACACACACAAACTGGCACATCCTTTTTTAGAGTGTATAGTTTCGAATAACTGTTATATTATAATGCATTGTAATTATTTATTTACCTGCAGTGTTTTACTAATATCTGAAGCACCAGTACTTTTGAGTGACGTCTTTTTCACTGCGTTTTTTTTTTTTTTCATAATTTGCCAAGATGTTACAATATCACAAATGTTACATTTAATTTCACTTTTTTTTTTTAATTCATCATTTTGGCTGTTGATTGTGAAAAACACGTCTTTCATCCCGTTGCAATACTCGAGCATGACTCATGGAATTTTCACCGATCACATTCTCCTCATTCTTCTCCATGTTATTTCTCTTTCATCTTAATCCTTTGGGCAATGCAATTTCATTTTCACTGCCACAGCGCCAAAGACGACGAGCAATCATCCAGGATGTTGAGATGAGAAAAGTCAAGCGTGTAAGGAAAAAGGTGGCGATGTTTGGGTCAGTCGTTTGATCACTGCCTAGATACATTTTCTAATATTAGAACGTTTCCTTGATTTGCCCGGCTTCTCTGCTGACTCGGGAGCACATGGCCCGGGCAGCAGCCAATGGCAGCGCAGGATTAGCTTTCCCTCTCTCTAGCAACAGTGAGTTACTTGCTGCCTATTCATTAATTATTTTCCTGTGGTCTCCCCCTCTGCCATTTGGACACTGCTGATAGCAAAGTGCTCCGTCTCTCTCTCTCTCTCTCTCTCTCTCTCTCTCTCTCTCTCTCTCTCTCTCTCTCTGTTTTTCCCCACTTCTTTCACTCGTTCTCTCTTCTCTGACTGAATAAAAACTCTTCAAAGAGGGATGGATGCAGTGAGGGAGAGCTTGCCAGCTGCTGCCCTGGATAGCGAGCGACTCCTCCAACACTATCAGACCAGACGACTGTGACAGAGATGATTCTTCTCTCACCGCGTACGAGTTGTTGCCGCAACACTTTTTCTGCTCCACAACAACACCGCAAAAACGGGGAGGCGCGCCGCTGAACCAAAGTGGCCATGATGGCACGTTGCTTCTTTTTCGACTTCTTCGTCTTCCTCCTCCCATTTTTTCCCTCTTTTCAGCAGCACAGACGCTGTGACTATAAACAAATAAAAAATGGCAAGTGGAAAAACGACTGGACTTTTTCGCTGGGCGAGGAGGAGGAGGAGGACGGGGGTGGTGTTGTCAGTTGGAGGCAGGATTCTGTGTGTGTGTGTGTGTGTGTGGGGGGGGGGGGGGGTTGAAGAGCAGGTGGAGAGAGAGAGGGAGGGAGGGAGGTTGGGTGGAGGGAGGTTGGGGGGGGGGGGGGGGGTTATGGTGGTGTGAGCACTGTGGTCTGTGGTTGGGTATGCCAGTGCCACGTGTCTCGCCTGGCACCTCTCGGCTTCTCCACTCAGAGGATGTTGGACCGAGAGTCTGGCTCAGCCTGTCCGGCTTCTCTCGCAACCAAAAGTGGGGTGAGTGTTGCACTCTGCTGCTGCTGCTGCCGCTGCTGCTGCTGCTGCTGCAGCCTGTTATTATATCACGATAACTCTGAAAATCTTTTTGCAAAAAACGTTGCTATATTTCTAAACTCGCCAAGGTTTCGCAGTGAATGTTTGTTGCGCTTTCCGAAATGTCGTGGGGGGGGGATAATCTCGACTAGATAAGAGAGGATGATCTCGACTAAGGTTCGAATGCATGCAGTCCTGCATTCAAAGATGCGGCACCGAGGTTTCGGTTACATTTTTTTGGACTCTTGTTTAATTTTATTTGAGCTCCGGCGATGCATCTCTCGAAACATAACTCCACTAATGAAGGGATTGGAAATGATTGCACAACATCGGGCCTCACAAACCGGGCCTATGCTTATTTTGATCTGGACGTTTCCACAAATGGCCCCATATAGCTCCTTGTATCCTGATAGAAGTCCAGCAGCACTTCCATCCACTTTTCTGTCCCTTTCACCTTCTCGCTCTGCCTCTCGTGTCCTCACTGCCATCCCTTCATCCAGTCCAGAGAGGTGAACAGAACCACTGTCGCTGCTTTCTCCACAGACCACAGATACAGAACTTCATCTGAAAACCCTAATCTCTCCCTCGGTCTCTCTCTCTCTCTCTCTCTCTCTCTCTCTCTCTCTCTCCCTCTCTCTCTCTCTCTCTCTCCCTCTCTCTCTCGGTCTCTCTCTCTCTCCCTCTCTCTCTCGGTCTCTCTCTGTCTCTGCCTCTCTCTCTCTGTCTCTCTCTCTCTTTCTCTCAGCACAGTTGCCATTTTGAAATTGAACTTAGTAGCTTTTTTTTTTATTTTGTTTCCTCACTCACTCGAGTCTCAGATGGCAAAGGAAAAGGTACATGGTTTTTCTGTATTTTGCTTTGCGTCTAAAAGCCCAGTGCTTTGAGACCTTAAATGAAGGATTTTTTTTCGACTGGTGTCTCTCTTGAATTCGATGAAGTGTATTTGCTAGAAACCCATTACGTCAATGTAACGGCTCTTTTTGAAATTGTTATCTTCTCGATTTTATTATACAGTAATAATTAGGATCATCTTATGCGTGCCGTTTTATCGGGCCTTACATCTTTGTCATCTTTATCAGAGAATATTACCAATAAGGGTCCACGGATGACCTTTTTGCCGTCTATAATAGATACCATGCTAAAGTCAAACGTGTGAATTTGTGCATGGGAAACATTTGCTTTGAAGTGGGAGTTTATAATATTGTTCCCAGCTTTGGAACAGTTTTGTTACAATGTATCTACTTTGAGAGATGTATCTACTTTCAGAGAATGCACCCCCCAAAACATTGACGAGGGAACACAGCAGAGCCTTTTCCTCTCGTACAGAGAGGAAAGGGAACTGTGGGAACTGTTGCAAAATTCTGCTCGCTCCACAGCCGTATTGCGGATCTTCGCGTTCTTTGCGTGCTCCTTCTACGAACACGTTTCCCCCTCCCCTCCCCCCCCGCGACGCTTTTTGCCTGAATTCGTTGAGATGCTGCTAATCGTGCTAAGGCGCTGTGTAAGTTGAAGGGACATTTGATTTCCCCGTGAAAGTTCCTGTTCCTGTGGAAACAGTGATGCGTCAGTTCAGGCTGTGTGTGTGTGTGTGTGTGTGTGTGTGTGTGTGTGTGTGTGTGTGTGAATGTAGAATGGAGGGAATGGAGGCTCCTGACCAGGGACCCAGTCTGCTGTGGGTTATGACGCAGCAGCATCATCTCATCCCTTTATCCCATCCCAACACTGCACAAACGCATGGAGATGCCGCAGTTCGCCATTTTCAAACCGCTGCTTGAAGCTTCGCCTCACATAGATACGCGCCGCTTCGCGTATTATGTGTATTTATCGAACCGCAAAACGCCTTTAATGACAATAATAGTTTTGTTTTGTTTTGTTTTTGTTACAATTTTCGTCATTATTATGACCTTTCAGACTTATTTGAAATCATTTTCCTTTTTCTCTCTCTCTCTCTCTTTTTTGTGGGTTGCTTTCTGTCTTTATGCAGGTTGCTCATAATCCCTGTCCAGAACATGTGGGAGCGTGAGAGAAGCGAAGAGGATTAAACACCTTCCCACTCGGGGCCACTCGTCCTCCAATCGGACCTCTTGGTTTGGACCGTGGAGAGCCGACGACGCAGGGCCCTCGGCTGGCCAGTCTTCTCCAAGGCTTCTCCTCCAGCAGCCAGCCAGCAGGTTCCTGCCGCTTGAAGGAGCATGTTGCCAACGCTCTCCCTCTGCTCCATCATTTGGCTGAACCGGGGGATCAAGCTGAGGAAAGTGCTCCAGTCCACCAACAACACCGGGCAGGTCTGAGACCGCTGCCGGCCCGGCCCGCCCGCAGCAGACGTGACGGCAGCAGCGCGCCACCTCGTCTTGTTTTGGAAATGCTTCTAAGCTTTGGGTGACTCCCCCTTCCCCTGGCCCCGCCCCCCCCACCCCACCCCCTCAAGCCACTGTACCTCCACCGCCACTCCCCCCAGATTCAAATCGATCAGCAACTCTTTTTCAGTCTCGGAGAGGGGGAATTTTTTGTATTGCATCGGGGACCCAGGGTCCACCATCAATCCTCTTTTCGACGGCCATTTTGATTTTTTTTGCTTACTTTCAAAATGGCGGCGGAGGGTTTCCAGTACCGCGCCCTCTACGCATTCACCAAGGACCAGGAGGAGGACTTGGACCTGCAGCCTGGAGACCTGCTGACGGTCAGCAAGGCGTCTCTGCTGTCCATGGAGAGCTACCAGGAGGGCTGTGTGGAGCAGCCTGAGCGCCTGGGCTGGCTCCTGGGCTACAACGAGCGCACCAAGCAGAGAGGGGACTTCCCAGGGACGTACGTCGAGTACGTCGGCCCTGTTAAGATGGCCCTCCACTCCAGCCAAACCAGGTCGCAGCGACCCCTCCCTGCCGCTCCCAGACCAGATTCGCCACAAGGTAAGGGACCTGAAATACATTGGTTCTAGTGCGTCATGCCACGCCATTTGTGTCAGTAGTATTTGACATGTTGTGGCCACCATTTTGGTAATGCAAGGTAGACAGATATGCTCATTGTACAATTCTATTCCAAATTTGAAGCTGGACTTAAGAAGTTAGATTGAGAGTTGGAATGAAATTTGTCGTTGACAAAGCAAGTCGGCGGTTAGCGTACTTCTTTCTCTCTCGATATACGAGGAGTAAATGAACAAGAGAGAAAGGCCATCTTTGGGATGTTGTTGATGAATTCTGTTAACCATGTCATCAAATTGTTGCTTTAACTGACACAATAATTTATCCAACTCTACTACTGTAATTATTGTGTCTTTTTCAATGAAACCTCAGAATATCTTTTTATATATTTGTATTTTATATGTGTCCATCGTTTTTCTTTTGAATATTTATACTGCACTTAGTAAGTGTTAAGTAAGTAAACAGTTAATACGTTGTAACCAATGCCCTCATATTTTCTGGTATGAATATGGATCATTACTTTAGTCTTGTGGAGTTTTTTCTTTTTTTTCTTTTGGCATAACACATTTCTAGATCCCCCCCAAACAGGTTGCAGTTATATATTTTTGTTGACATAGTTCCGAGCTAGTTCAGAAGCAGACCGTGTATATTATACACAAATATATCATATTATATATATTATGGCCAACAGCTATTGGTTGGAAACGTTATGAAAATTTAATATCACGATTATAGTGACTAGAATTATCACGGTTATCAGTGTTATTATATCGATATTGTTAAAATGTGCTGAAAATGTTAAAAAAGTACTGATACACTCACTGAAATCATTTCACCAAGGCTGCGCGCCTGCGTCTGTGAGACTGTTACTAATTTTGGTTGATGATGGATGGACACAGTATTTAGTGTTTTTCAAAGTGTTTAATCACGGTTTTAATGATAATTAAAATTTGAAACGTAATACTAACTGTCAGGAATGTTATCACGGTTTATCATTAAAGCGGTAATCGTTTCATCCCTACTTGGTAGTTGCTGTAGTTGCTGAGCTGTGCTCCTCCTGGTCAGACAGCCACCTTGGTTAGTTTTGATAGGGCTCTCACGTTTGTCAGTGGCTGCAAACTGACCTGCTTAATCGATACTTAACACACGTCATCATAAGCCTTAAAGTCGAACTAAACCCGTTCATCACGTGCGTCTGAGTCCGTTTCAGACTGAAAACATAATTTGTCTGAGATGACAGGTTGAGAGGCGGGTCATAGTATCATGTCGATGATTTTATTTGACAATTCTGGGGACTGGATTGGGCTTTGGCCAATCCTGTCGTGTTCGGCCTCCAAATCGAGTGGGATTCAGCGTGTTGTGGCGCTCCCCTCGGGAAGAGCCTGCTGACGCGAGGTTAGTGGCTGAGTGGAGCTCAGCGAGCCGCAGGCAGCCAGCTGCCTTCGTGTTGCCGAGCGGAGAGTGCAGCCCGTCGGCCTGGAATCTCCGAGGTGCGACCCCTGACAACCAAGCTGTCGGAGGCGCGCGCCTTTATCGCTATAGATGTAAATAATATTCCTGGAATGCGCGTTTTGACGAGCCAGTTACATTTTTTTGCATTCTTAGACATTACCGTTTTTGTTTTTTGTTCATGTTTCATACAATTGGCCAAGTTAGTATCTAGTTTATGGGATAGGAATTCTGCCAGATGACAGGTACTAGGCACCATTTTCTCTTTCTTTTGGAAGAGAAAATTATCCTGAAATGAAGATTTGATTGACAGCTGCATGTCGTGATATGATTGGTTGAAATGGGATAGAAATTTGATAGTACTAGGTGATGTCAGCAAACTGTAGATTACTGTTATCAATGAAATCTTGAAAAATGAACTTTTGATGTGAAAAAGTGTGAAAAACTAAAGAAATTAGATTTTTGTTAATTTTTTTTGCATACATTATTAAATAGGTGCACTGCATACCCAGGTATTTGAACTAAAAGAAAAGAAAAGTCATTTTTGGGTTCAGCTCGACTTTAAGGGGAAAACATGCCATGTCAAAGCCCTCGCTGTAGGGCTACGCAGCTGGCATGCAGCTCCCCGAAAATGTGACTCGACGACGTAGCTGACGTGAACAGTGCAAGTATTATATAACGTAGATGGTGAGATAACAGGAGAGAGTGACAGCTATTACCAAGTATATATGCACTACACTCTCTCCTTGGGCTAACTTCTAGTCATTGAAATCCTAGTGAAATCACATAATTTACTCCAGTGTTTCCCCTATCATTCTACAGGCCTGGCGGGCCCGCCAGGCCAGATTCCCCCCCTGCTCTCCCCAAAATTTCAAATAAACCTTTACAACACGTTCTCACTCCGACCACGTAGCATATTGACGCTTTGTCCCGTCCCTTATGCGCCACTTGTTACTAACATGGTACCCTTGAGCGACCCATGAAACGACTTGGGCTTTCCGACTAAACTCAATGCAAACCCATAGAAGTCAACTTTGACGCTTATGGCAACTGCTCCCCCATCAGCCTAACTGCTCGCCCATTAGTCAACTGCTCACCATTAGCGTCTGGGGGGAGGTTAGGTTTAGGCGTGGGAGGTGGGAGAGGTTAGGTTT
The DNA here is from genome assembly GCF_964638095.1 of Poromitra crassiceps. Lineage (NCBI taxonomy): Eukaryota > Metazoa > Chordata > Actinopteri > Beryciformes > Melamphaidae > Poromitra > Poromitra crassiceps. The sequence continues at coordinate 916,161 of NC_139639.1, forward strand.
AGGGTCTGGGGGAGGTTAGGTTTAGGCATGGGGTGGGAGAGGTTAGGGTTAGGGTTAGGGTCTGGGAGAGGTTAGGTTTAGGCATGGGGTGGGAGAGGTTAGGTTTAGGGTTAGGGTCTGGGAGAGGTTAGCTCCTCCAGACCCTAATGGGCGAGCAGTTGACTAATGGTGGAGCAGTTAGGCTAATAGGGGAGCAGTTGCCATAAGCGTCAAAGATGACTTCCATGGGTTTGCATTGAGTTTAGTCGGAAAGCCCAAGTCGTTTCATGTGTCGCTCAAGGGTACCATGTTAGTAACAAGCGACGCACAAGGGACAGGACAAAGCGTCAATATGCGACGCGCTCAGAGTGAGAACGGGTTGACCTTTATGGCATATTATTACAATACAACAATACTGGTGTTGACAGTAATAGAAGATGTCAAATCATTCAAAACAATAAGCATTTTGCTTTTAGGAGCATCGTGCCAGCGTGCGGCGCTGTTCCAAAACGTGTCAACGTGTGTCGTTGCCTGGAATACGCACATCCCACAATACAACTGTTCGCATCGCATCCCATAATAGTATGATGATATTTGGGATGCCATTGCGAAACATAGATGCGAACAGGTTAGCTAAAAGTTTAGGGCCCCCACCGCAACGGTGGGGGGCCGTTTCGAAATCCCTCCAGGCCTGAATTTTTTTTTCTAGGGGAAACACTGTTAACTCATTTAGCAGAGGACTCCCCTGCGACCCCCTCGTCAAGCTGGTGTTCACATATATAGGTCTAGCTGCCGTCGGCAAGTAGGGACGCTCCAAGTGGAGGCCGACGGTCGTTGTAGCACGTTTCCAGCTTTTTACGTCTTTGCAAAATGCAGCTAACCAAATTCTCTCTAGTGAATAATGAAGGGCTAATCCAGTTACTGCCAGGACTCCTCTACACATCTCTGATCTTTACACCCAACATTAGCATGTGTCCCGGGCAGCCAAAGTGCATCTGGAGAGGGCTTATCTGCACAAAAATGCACGCCTCTCTCCTGCAGTGTGGTTTGTTCTTGACCCTTGACTCAACTCTACTGTTTTGATGGGAAAAGGGAGAGCTTGGGGGACAACAGGCAGGGCACTTTAACTACAATGCTACCGTGTGCTGCGATGACTAGGTTTTCAGAATTTCACGGAAAATGTCGTTTTCCCCCCCCCGACACTGAAAAGATAAACTGCCAAATATATATTTTTCCTTCTTTCTATTGAGGTTTTCTCAAAGGTTGATGTTTAGTCTTGTTTCTTTGAATGGTTCATCAATGTTCAGGATTTTTTTTTTTTTTTTACTTCGAGATAAGTTCTCTGTTCTCTCCTCTCACCTCTCTCCGCGTTCGCCGTGACTTGGGGGGAACATAGACACGATTGATATTAATTCATGATGGTAAGAGCCAACCACCGCAGTATCTTCCAACTCAAACATACACTTGGCACGGGGTAGGGCCTAGCCGAGCAAGCTCAGCTTTAAGAAGAAAAAAAAAACGTTGATTTGTTACCAAAGTTCCCTCTCGACTCCCGAGATTTCTCTCATTTTCTCTCTTCATTTGCACTCCCCTTGCTTTCGGCGTCGTCGGCTGTATTTATTGCTTCCTTGTATAGATGCCAGAGCAGTAGGTTCACTGGGCCAAAACAGATAAATAAAAAAGTGATCTATCGCGCTGCTTATGTGATTTGTACTGGGATGAAACCATACATTCCTCCCCTGTCAAAAGTCATATTCTGTATAAATCCCCGGTGCATTCGATGACAGATGGGCTAAGTACCACTCTGAGCACGTAGGCTGTGAACTCTGAATTACCTCTGCTGGAGGCCATTGCCTATTCATCGTGTACAACAAAGTACACTGGGCCTCATTCAAATTCGTCCGTTTGAATTTGCTTCCCACTAATTTTTTTTTCTTCTTTTTTGGTGAGAAGAAGTCCTGAAATGCAAGAAATATATTAGCTCTAATAGAAGCACAGATTTCCCCACAAACCCACGGCTTTCATGTCTGTCGCACGATCAAATGGGATTAGTCAGTGCCTGAGAGAGCAAGAACAGGCATCAGTATTAGGGCCTAGTGTTCTCTCCACCAGGGGCAGGTGAGGGGGACTCCAGGCTCCTCAGGAGTTTGACAGACAGTGAGACAGAGGCAGGTGAGGGGGAGGGACTCCAGGCTCCTCAGAGGTTGACAGACAGTGAGACAGAGGCAGGTGAGGGGGAGGGACTCCAGGCTCCTCATAGTTTGACAGACAGTGAGACAGAGGCAGGTGAGGGGGAGGGACTCCAGGCTCCTCAGAGTTTGACAGACAGTGAGACAGAGGCAGGTGAGGGGGACTCCAGGCTCCTCAGAGTTTGACAGACAGTGAGACAGAGGCAGGTGAGGGGGACTCCAGGCTCCTCAGGAGTTTGACAGACAGTGAGACAGAGGCAGGTGAGGGGGACTCCAGGCTCCTCAGAGTTTGACAGACAGTGAGACAGAGGCAGGTGAGGGGGACTCCAGGCTCCTCAGAGTTTGACAGACAGTGAGACAGAGGCAGGTGAGGGGGACTCCAGGCCCCTCAGAGTTTGACAGACAGTGAGACAGAGGCAGGTGAGGGGGACTCCAGGCTCCTCAGAGTTTGACAGACAGTGAGACAGAGGCAGGTGAGGGGGACTCCAGGCTCCTCAGGAGTTTGACAGACAGTGAGACAGAGGCAGGTGAGGGGGAGGGACTCCAGGCTCCTCAGAGTTTGACAGACAGTGGGACAGAGGCAGGTGAGGAGGAGGGACTCCAGGCCCCTCAGGAGTTTGACAGACAGTGGGACAGAGGCAGGTGAGGGGGAGGGACTCCAGGCCCCTCAGGAGTTTGACAGACAGTGAGACAGAGGCAGGTGAGGGGGAGGGACTCCAGGCTCCTCAGGAGTTTGACAGACAGTGAGACAGAGGCAGGTGAGGGGGACTCCAGGCTCCTCAGGAGTTTGACAGACAGTGAGACAGAGGCAGGTGAGGGGGAGGGACTCCAGTGTCCTTAGTGTTTGACAGACAGTGGGACAGAGGCAGGTGAGGGGGAGGGACTCCAGGCTCCTCAGGGTTTGACAGACAGTGAGACAGAGGCAGGTGAGGAGGAGGGACTCCAGGCTCCTCAGAGTTTGACAGACAGTGGGACAAAGGCAGGTGAGGGGGAGGGACTCCAGGCTCCTCAGAGTTTGACAGACAGTGAGACAGAGGCAGGTGAGGGGGAGGGACTCCAGGCTCCTCAGAGGTTGACAGACAGTGAGACAGAGGCAGGTGAGGGGGAGGGACTCCAGGCTCCTCATAGTTTGACAGACAGTGAGACAGAGGCAGGTGAGGGGGAGGGACTCCAGGCCCCTCAGAGTTTGACAGACAGTGAGACAGAGGCAGGTGAGGGGGAGGGACTCCAGGCTCCTCAGAGTTTGACAGACAGTGAGACAGAGGCAGGTGAGGGGGAGAGACTCCAGGCTCCTCAGAGTTTGACAGACAGTGAGACAGAGGCAGGTGAGGGGGAGGGACTCCAGGCTCCTCAGAGTTTGACAGACAGTGAGACAGAGGCAGGTGAGGGGGAGGGACTCCAGGCTCCTCAGAGTTTGACAGACAGTGAGACAGAGGCAGGTGAGGGGGAGGGACTCCAGGCTCCTCAGGAGTTTGACAGACAGTGAGACAGAGGCAGGTGAGGGGGAGGGACTCCAGGCTCCTCAGAGTTTGACAGACAGTGAGACAAACCAGTCGGGCAGCAGGCGTTTGTCTCCATGATTTGGATGGACGGCGGCAGTGGAACCAAGTGAAGCACAGCAAGAGAGAGAGAGAGAGAGAGAGGAGGGGGGTGGGAGACGGCAGGGTAATGGCTGAAGGAGAGCTTGGCTTACCACCAAGAGTGCATTGTAGATTAGAAATGGGTAGGCCCAGATTTTTACAAATATCATCTTCATTTCCCTGCAGGAATAGAGGCCCTGGTCGTTGTCTGAATAGAGCTATTGTTAGTGTGGCCCATTTACTATTCCCCGAGATGGTAACATTTGGCATCCCCGAGATGGTAACATTTGGCATCTGGGGGGGGGGGGGGGGGGGGGGGGCATGGTGGAACTAGTGGTTAGGAAGGTTGACCAAGGTTGCAGGTAGTGTCCTTTAACGTCCGTCCCGGCCCTCAACACGTCGCTCAACTTAGAAGAAGAAAATTGGCTGATAGAGTTCAGTATGGATTCATTCAGCTTACCTGTATGTATACCGTAACCTACGGTATCTTTTAGAATTTAGAACACCCAACTTTCATAGCTGTTTGTTTACTTCCAGAAAAAAAGGTTCAACATTCCAGCAAGTCAAATCCTGCAATTTGAAGGTGATGGTTTTCACCAGTAGCAGATGAAGTGCAACCCAGCAGATGTATTGGTGGCTAGTCAATAATGTCTAATATTTTCTGCTTCATAAAATTGCTTCAGAGTAGGAGGGCTCACTCCAGATAGGTTGAAGTCACCTCATACAGTATTTATTGTGAATAATATCCAGTATCCACCAATAGAGATTGATGGTTGGACGTACGCCACTCAGGCCCGCCAGTGCAAGACTGCAGCATGTCACACATGAACGTCATGCGTAGACTACGTATGCGTGTCAGTTGTATGTGCAAAGACATACATTCCTTATTACTCTGTGTAATATTGCGATGAAGCGCTTTGATTTCCAACTGCCAATCAAATACTGCGTCACTACTAGTTGTTTCGTTATCGAAGTTGACACGGTCGGCAGTTTTCTCGTTTAGACTTCCCTGGTTTGTTTCGCCCTGCATTCAATACAACGTGGGTTCCACGCTGAAATACAGTTTTATGGAACATGTTTTCTGGTGAACTAGAGTAATAATTCATAATGCATTTAGCTTTGTTAGGACTTGGATTGAGAATAGGGCTGTGCAATAAAAACGATACGCCAATATATATCGCCATATTCTTTCCCGCAATGTTCAGTGTGACACAATAAGAATACTTTTTATTTCAGTGCGTTCAGTAAGACACAAACAGTAGGTTTGACTAAATTTTTGTCTACTAAGTTATAAATACAAAGTGGTGTACATATTATTACACTACCTGTGGGTGATACACAGCAAGTTGTATTTTCAGCTCTATTTTTTATTTTCAGTAAATTATGTAAAAAATATATCGCAATATGTATTGTATCGCAACGTATCGTGATACAATCGTATCGTGACCCATGTATCGTGATGCGTATTGTACTGTATCATGAGGTCCTTGCCAATACCCAGCCCTAATTGAGAGCTGTAAATACACTTTATGGCAATCAAGCCAGCACAAAGATTGTGAATAAAAATCAGTTCCATTCCCCTGACAGAGACGCAACACTTTTCTCTACTTGTGGCGCAGCAGAAATAATTCTCCAAACCCTTCTTCTTCTTCTTCTTCTTCTTCTTCTTCTTCTTCTTCTTCTTCTTCTTCTTCTTCTTCTTCTTCTTCTTCTTCTTCTTCTTCTTCTTCTTCTTCTTCTTCTTCTTCTCCTCCTCCTCCTCCTCCTCCTCCTCCTCCTCCTCCTCCTCCTCCTCCTCCTCCTCCTCCCTCCTTGCCTGCTTTCCTCTCCCTGGCCTCACTTTTACTGCCTGCTGAAGTGAACCATGGCTTGGCATTTTTGCAAACTCCTCCCTTCTCCCTCTCTCTCTCTCTCTCCCTCCCCTCATTTGCTCTCTCTCTCTCTCCCTTCTCCCTCTCTCTCGCCCTCCCTCCCTCATTTGCTCTCTCTTCTCTCTCTCTCCCCTTCTCTCTCTCTCTCTCTCCATCCCTCCCTCCCTCATTTGCTCTCTCTCTCTCTCCCTCTCTCCCTCGCTCTCCCTCCCTCCCTCCCTCTCTCCTCTCTGCTTCTCTCCCTGATTCACATACACGTCTGATAGTGTCTCAGGGCAGCTATAAACCATGTAGCGGGGCCAGTTCTCAGAAAGGAGAGGCCTCCTCTCCTCTCACTCTCTCCAGTCCGCTCCCTGCGCCTTACCAGGAAAACACTTTCAAAGAACCCATGGAGGGGGGTGGGCGAGAGAGAGAGAGACAGAGAGAGAGAGAGAGTGTGTGTGTGTGTGTGTGTGTGTGTGTGTGTGTGTGTATGTGTGTGAGAGAGAGAGAGAGAGACAGAGAGAGAGAGAAAAGATATGGAGAGGGCGAAAACTAAGGGAGGGGAGGGGGGGGGGCGGGCTGCACTGTAAGCCTAGGCCACGCTAGCCAACTGCAAATATAGGAACCAGCTGTATTTGGTTTCTGTTCTAACTGTTGCATTATTCTCTGGGAGTTCAGTAAATGTAGCATGATACAGTTCACGGGGCCGTACACATTCAAACGTGTCTCTCTGTGCCAGAGCAGTAGATGAAAAACCATTTAGGAGTGAAGTGTTTTCCTACAAGATTAGCTGATGAAGAAGAAAGCCAGAAGGAGAATAAAAGTGAAGTTATGCACAGTCGACGCACTGTTGACAACGAGGGAATGCTGCTATCACAAGTCCTGTTCGTTTCTTCACAGTGTCTCATTCACAGTCGACTATTCAGGCCGGCGAGTGGGTGCCAGAGCTTTTGAATTCTGATAGCAGTGAACTCGTACGAGGATAACTAGCCCGACTTTCAAGTTGAGTCATCCTCAGACCATCTCGCCCCAGGTTTTATACAGTATATGCGCACAAACACGCTGTAATTTGTTGTTGAACCCAGATTGAACCAGAATGACATCATTCTACTGATTGTATAACATGGAAATGGGGAGAAGGTGTCGGCTATTGAAATCTCTGAAAAAGATCGAGGCCATCTGCATTCAGACGAGCACTAACAGCCTCGCTGAGAGACTTTTCGTGGAAAAAACAAGATTCTTCACAACTCCAAAACAAAAATCAAAACAGACTTGGAAGCCAATATCCATGCTGGATACAGTGTGGACATTGTACGGCCGATCACACCCACATTTTCTAGACTTGTCCCATTACAAAGAGCTTTTGGTCTGGTGGTCGTTATGTCATCTCTACAATATTAGGTTTCAAAATTGAATGGACTTGTCTCTTTATACTTACCGTATGTAATATAAGCATAGAAATTAATAATCATAATATTGTTACACCCGGCCCTCCTCATCCTACATTTTATTGTGTGCATCTGAATGACCTCATGTTTACTGCTTCATAAAAAGGAAAAAAGTTGTTTTCAGAAAAAAAAGTTTATTATTGTTATATAACTGGCTGCCTCTCCTCGACAAATCTACAGTATCCCATGGTATTTCATGTGCTCCATTTCAATGCAGACTTCTTTTAAAAATGGAGAATCAGATTGCGTTAAACACGTCTCTATCATGGCCCGCTATTACAAGATGTATTTAAGATGTGGATGACTGAAGAGATGGCGTGTGTTTGACGGGACGTCAGCAGCTGATCTGAACACGTGTGTGACGTGTTTGAAGTATGTTGTGACACAGGAGAGGACAGTGGTGCTGCTCATGATGCATGGCCCTAGCTACATAGTTGGGATGCAGTGAAAACATGTCAAGCTGAAACCTGACCGGCATCGCACACGCGGTCCGGTCGCACACACACACCATTCGGGAGCCACACACCGACTGCCCATGTCACCCGCTGTGCATTCGGAGCACATGCATGGTTCAAAAGATGGTATATTGGTTTTCATTTGGTTTTATTTTTATTTGGACTCAAATAGATGCATTTTGGGAAATCAAATACCGCCTGAAGAAATAACGCAGATATAGAATGGTCTGAAAATCTCTGGTTGGGGGAGTTTTCAAGTTGCTGTAGGACTTCAGACACAAAGGGGATTGAATATGGCTTTGCAAGAATATAACAAGCCTCAATTTGCAATAGCTGCGAGCACGTAGCACGTACGCACACATGCTATATCCACGCACACCCCGCTGCACCAAAACGCAGGATGGAAGCGGCAGGGCGGGTTGAAAAGTTATTATAATACTTTTGAGTCGATCCATTTGTTTTGGAAAAGTCTAATGACCTTTATTCATTGTTGGATTTAATATTGTGGAATATTATGAACCAGGTAATTAATGCTATGATTACCAAATAATTGATGTCTTAGTAGGAGCTAGCTACAGGCAGTGGGGCCTTGCAAAGTGCCACGGACCCCCATTTGAGAACCACTGGCCTATAGTACAGATTTGATTTATAATTATGTAGCTTCGCACATGTGCAGTTGAGCAATTGTGGAGCAATTCTGCGCCGCGCGGAACCCCTCTCTGCATTATTATAGTAACGTTAGTGAGATATCCTTTTTTGCCTTGTATTTATATCCAAATTTTGATGTTTTGTCTGCGTTTTGCTAGTTGTATTATTTCTGTACTGTAAGAAAAAAGAGCTCTGATATCAGACTCAGTATCGGTATCGGCAGATATCCAAATTCAGGTATCGGAATCGGATAGGAAGTGAAAAAAGTGACTCCGTGCAGATATAAAAGTCACAGTATTGTCTCAGACAAAAGAGTGACAGGTTTTTACCGCAATTTGTCATCATAACTGGTGGAGGTTTGAGCTGAATGGCATACCCAAATGGCACTGCTCTATGTGACATTCACTTAAAATAAATACATGACTAAGTGTTGGAGCCCTGTGGAGTTGAATTGAGGACATTTCCAAGGCTCAGTCTTATGAATGAATTCACATCGGAGTAACTTCAGTGCAGAACTCTGAGAGCCAGAATGCAGGGGAGCCAGCTAGCTCTTACATAAGCATACTGATGGAGAAGATACAGAGCAAATATTTTTGCTTCACATAACTTTGCTTCGTACAATCTCCTTCTGCTCGGCCGCTGTGGGCATTGGACTGATCAAGTTAGTCACTGCGACCCCACAAAGACT
>NC_139639.1:927500-982500 GCF_964638095.1 Poromitra crassiceps
AGAGAGAGAGAGAGAAAGAGAGGGATAATGAGACAGAGATAGAGAGAGAGAAAGAGAGGGATAATGAGACAGAGAGAGAGAGAAAGAGAGGGATAATGAGACAGAGAGAGAGAGAAAGAGAGGGATAATGAGACCGAGAGAGAGAGAGAGAGAGAGAGAGAAAGAGAGGGATAATGAGACCGAGAGAGAGCGAGAAAGAGAGGGATAATGAGACAGAGAGAGAGAGAGAAAGAGAGGGATAATGAGACAGAGAGAGAGAGAGAGAGAGAGAGAGAGAGAGAGAAAGAGAGGGATAATGAGACAGAGAGAGAGAGACAGAGAGGGATAATGAGACAGAGAGAGAGAGAGAGAAAGAGAGGGATAATGAGACAGAGAGAGAGAGACAGAGAGGGATAATGAGACAGAGAGAGAGAGAGAGAAAGAGAGGGATAAAGAGACCGAGAGAGAGAGAGAAAGAGGGATAATGAGACCGAGACAGAGAGAGAGAAAGAGAGGGATAATGAGACAGAGAGAGAGAGAGAAAGAGAGGGATAATGAGACAGAGAGAGAGAGAGAAAGAGAGGGATAATGAGACAGAGAGAGAGAGAGAAAGAGAGGGATAATGAGACAGAGAGAGAGAGAGAGAGAGAGAGAGAGAGAGAGAAAGGGAGGGATAATGAGACAGAGAGAGAGAGAGAAAGAGAGGGATAATGAGACAGAGAGAGAGAGAAAGAGAGAGAGGGATAATGAGACAGAGAGAGAGAGAGAAAGAGAGGGATAATGAGACAGAGAGAGAGTAAGAAAAGCAAGAATAAGAATGCATGAGAGCAAAGGACTCTGAAACACACAGCGAGGGACCAAGAGAGAGAGAGAGAAGCAAGAGAAAGAATGCAAGGGAGCAAAGGACACAGAAAGAGAGAGAGGAAGGCAGAGCAAGAGAGAGAGAGAGATTCAGAGAAAAAGAGAGAGCAAGAACCAGAGAGAGAGAGAGAGAGAGAGAGAGAGGAACGGAATGTGCTGACGCGGCGTTTCTTGTCTGAACCCAAATTAATAATCAGCAGCGGTTTAGCCGAGCCGTGCCAGGAGCAGGAGCCTACTGCCAAGCCAGGCCCTCCCTGCCCCCCCCTCCTTCCCCCAGCACACAGCCAGGCCCTCCCTGCCCCCCCCCTCCTTCCCCCAGCACACAGCCAGGCCCTCCCTGCCCCCCCCCCTTCCCCCAGCACACAGCCAGGCCCTCCCTGCCCCCCCCCTTCCCCCAGCACACAGCCAGGCCCTCCCTGCCCCCCCCCTTCCCCCAGCACACAGCCAGGCCCTCCCTGCCCCCCCCTTCCCCCAGCACATAGCCAGGCCCTCCCTGCCCCCCCTTCCCCCAGCACATAGCCAGGCCCTCCCTGTCTTCCCCCAGCACACAGCCTCCCTGCCCCCCCCTCTTCCCCCAGCACATAGCCAGGCCCTCCCTGTCTTCCCCCAGCACACAGCCAGGCCCTCCCCCCCATCCCCCCCAGCACAGAGCCCTGCCCCCCCCCATCCCCCCCAGCACAGAGCCCTGCTCTGGGGCCACTGCCTGCCCAGCCCGGCCTGGCATACTGCCACAGGGCTTTTGCTTGTTCAGGAGTTTTGATTAAATCCTTTATTGTGCTCCACTCACGCAAAGAGCCAAGGCGAAACGGCAAGCAGGACGGACCAGAGGGGAGGGGAGGGTGGGAGGAGGAGGGGAGGGGAGGAGGGGGGGAGGGTGGGAGGAGGAGGGGAGGGGAGGAGGGGTGGTTGAAAAGGAGAAAAAAGGAGGAGGGGAGGGAGTGAGAGAAATGGGATCGCTCTTTTTTTCCTCTTGCTTTCTCCTTCTCCCTCTGACTGAAAAGATGTTTGATTTCGTCTATAGGGAGTTATGAGTCTATAGGGAGTTATGAGTCGTCTATAGGGAGTTATGAGTCTATAGGGAGTTATGAGTCGTCTATAGGGAGTTATGAGTCTATAGGGAGTTATGAGTCTATAGGGAGTTATGAGTCGTCTATAGGGAGTTATGAGTCTATAGGGAGTTCTGAGTCGTCTATAGGGAGTTATGAGTCTATAGGGAGTTATGAGTCTATAGGGAGTTCTGAGTCTATAGGGTGTTCTGAGTCGTCTATAGGGAGTTATGAGTCTATAGGGAGTTCTGAGTCGTCTATAGGGAGTTATGAGTCTATAGGGAGTTATGAGTCTATAGGGAGTTCTGAGTCTATAGGGTGTTCTGAGTCGTCTATAGGGAGTTATGAGTCTATAGGGAGTTATGAGTCGTCTATAGGGAGTTATGAGGCGTCTATAGGGAGTTATGAGTCTATAGGGAGTTATGAGTCGTCTATAGGGAGTTATGAGTCTATATGGAGTTATGAGTCTATAGGGAGTTATGAGTCGTCTATAGGGAGTTATGAGTCTATAGGGAGTTATGAGTCTATAGGGAGTCATTAGTCGTCTATAGGGAGTTATGAGTCGTCTATAGGGAGTCATTAGTCTATAGGGAGTTATGAGTCGTAAAGTAGTAGTTGTAAAGTAGATCAAGTTTTCGCTCGACATCAACAGTCTTTTTTGTGCATTTTCACTCTTTGGGCTAAAGCCCCTTTTCTTTTCTTTTCTTTTGTACTTTTACTTTGTTTTGCCTTTATTATTATCATAATATATCTCATAAACTAGAGTAGACTACATCTGTGCAGACTCAGAGTACCACTGCGAAATGCATCAGTAGCTATGTTTTCTCTGTGTTGTGGTTAATATAGGAATGGATACAACGTCCAGGGTTTGTTGGGAGTTTTGTCTTTTTCCCTCTTTTTTATACTGTGCTCCTACTTTGTAAAAGTAGACCGTTACAATTACAGTAACAAATACAAAGATAACACAGTAACTTCATGCATACTCTTAGCTTAGTGCTTCTGGCGGAACAGGTGTGCTTCTTGCAAAATGGATACTGACCTCTCTCCGCCTTATCATATTTTAGTGTTCACAGATTTTATAGATATTAATAACAACATTATGCACGCTATACGTCTGCAACTGCTCCTAGTTAACTGTGCCCTTGTCAGTGCCGTGGCCTTTTCGGAGGCTGTGCGCCAGAAGTGTAACGGTGATTTGTGTTGTTGTTTCAGCTGTTCCTGTGGCGGACCTGAGCGAGCAGTTCACACCGCCAGAGACTGCTCCCCCAGCCCTCGTCAGCCTGATCCAGGCCATAGAGAAGAGAGGTAAAGGCCTGTCAGCTGGCCAACGTTCTCCTCCTCTCTGTCCTCGTGTCTTCTCTGCCCATCCCCATCCGCCTCCCCCCACTCTCTCCCTACGTGGGACCGCCTCTCTCCTGCTGTCGGACACTTGCTTCCTTGCACGAGCATAGGAACATACACAGGCAATTTATACTGGTTCAGGCAGTCAGTCAGACAGAGCGCTATTAGAGACAAGCTCATGCACATTCACAGCACTTCCTCACTATATACCGGTAGTATCGATATCATTTTTTTTTCTTCTTCTTAAAAAACAAAAAAACTCTCCCATTTTCTCGCCAATAGACCATTCTCACGGGGGCCATTTTGTGTCAAAAAGGCAGGGTAAACACAGGTGCAAGCAAAACACTAATGAGGGTTTCCAACTTCCATGATTGGAATTTGGAAACCCTCATTAGTGTTTTGCTTGCACCTGTGTTTACTCTGCCTTTTTGACACAAAATGGCCCCCGTGAAAAGGGTCTATTCTATTGCACTTGGCCAATTCCCCCTGCTGTCGCGGTCATTACTCCACCCCCTCGCCTCGAGCTGGGGAAAGCCGTAGACTAGCACATGCTTCCTCCGACACGTGTGCTAGTCACAAGCCGCTTCTTTTCACCTGACAGCGAGGAGTTTCACCGGCAGGACGTAGCGTGTATGTATGGAGATCATGCTATTATCCCTGATTCATTACCGTAAATTTCTGACTATAAGCCGCGGCTTTTTCCCCGTTTTTTGGCCCTGCGGCTTATATAACGGTGCGGCTTATCTATGGATTTTTTCGAAAAAGAAAAAAAACGGAATTCTCTCTTTTTTAGCACTCTTTCTAACTATAAATCCACTTCTGTTTTAATTTCCTCTCTTGCCCTCTTTTCACCACACCGCGGACAATGTGTGCACTGTAAAAAAAAACACAGGTGGTGTTGTGTTATGTTGTTTTGTTGAAATGTTAATAAATGGGAGCTTCCTCAAACAGCCATCTCTTTCCCGACAATCCCCTCTGTGCATGAACCCTTACATATGGTAATTAAACATTAAAACACAATTAAAAAAAAAAAAAAAAAAAACATTAAAACACCTGCGGCTTATAGTCCGGTGCGGCTTATATATGTAACAAACAGGCAATTTTGCTGCTGCGGCTTATACTCCGGTGCGGCTTATAGTGCGGAAATTACGGTACTCTTATTATGTAAACTATACTCTAACATTCACAAAGGAGGAGATGTGGATAAGACGAATTAGAGACGATTTTTACACTTTGAGACAACCGAGACGTGGATTGTGCAAAAAGGGGCTGCAGTACATTCAGTGTGCACACATACACTGTTCATATACTGTACATGCACAATGAGATACACACACGCTCACACACAACCTACTGGATTTTCTTCTGAGATAGATCCGTCTTTCTGGTAGGACTGAGCAATAGAACAAAATGAATGTTGACGATTATCCGCTAACATGTACAATCACATGTTAAATAATCAAATTGATGGTCGTGATGGCACTGACCTCCATGGTAATATAAGACTCAAGTTTTCAAATTATATTCCCTCATTTGTTTCAGATCCAAATTTGTGAGATTTTAATTAGCTTTGAATGTTATCATTAATTCAGAGGAGAGAATTGCTCATCACAATACCATTAATTCTTCACAATATCCTTCTATTGAAACACAAACAATAATATTGAATTACTTGCGGCATTTGATACTCAACTAATTTACTTTACATGTCTATTATACATTGCACACACTCTGACTGCACGGTGTGGTTTTCACAACGACCTGAGAGACTGGCTTGTCTCGAGCTGAACTGCAAGCTGTCTAGACCCAGTGTTCATTCATAAAGCCCTTTTTCAGCCAAAAGAGAAATGTCGAGTAATCCAGGGTAAAAAAAAAAAGATTTGTTCAAAAGTTAGCAGCTATCTGCACCTCCAGTACCTAAATATTGGTACTTCAAAAGCAGTCACAGACAGTTGTAACTTACATCCAGGTCTTCCCACGGGTCCTTGAAATCCTTGAAAGTTTGTGTGAGAGAAAAATCGAGGCCTTGGAGGTTTTTGAAAATATGTATAAATAGACATGGGTCATTGAAAGAGCTTGAATTTATATATTTTGTGCAAGAATAGAATTTGATTTTCTTTTCTTTACTTTTTTTTTTACTTGTGTAATACAGCACAGTTGTCCACACTTTCAAGCCTCTCTCTTTTTGTTGTCAGACCTTCTGTAAAGCAAGCCTGCTAGATCTCATACGTGTTGTAACAGTAATTCACCTTTGATCCACGTCTCAAACTAGGCCGTGTCGTTGAATTGGAGGGAATTGGGCTTTGGAAAGTTCCTGAAAAGTTCCTTGAAATTGATGTTTCAGAGGGCGTGGCACTCCATCTTCTCCAACCAACCAGTAATAAAAGCTAAGACTTGTGTTTGGTCTTAGTCCCCCAGCTGGCAGCTCTCCTGGGCGTCGCCACATGCATAGCTATACATCTGTATTGAGTGTCCACTATTTCCATTGTATGATCCTTTCCTTTCTCCTCATACAATGTCTGTCATGTTACTGTACGTTATCTAAGCCACGTCAGGCGCTCATGCATAATAGATTCAGGCCTCTTCATACCAAGGAGGCTGCCATGTAGGCCTCGCATTCACCATGTGAACGTACCCTTATCAACGACACGTTTTGCTATGGGTTTTTATCACAAGTTCCCCCCTCTAAGAATGTATAATAGCCTCTACTACATTTCTCTTTACTACCCTGTTCTTCTTCAGTGCGTACTGTGTTTTGTACTTGATTAAACGTGAACATTTTTTTCATTGCATTTTTGTGTGACATTTCTCCTGTCTTCTACCCGTCCGACCCGTCTGTGTCTCTCTCAGGTCTGGAGTCCAAAACACTGTATAGGACAACGAGCTCCTCGGACTCAGACACGACAACTAGCTCCTCGGCCCCAGACAGCCCAATATACAGCCTGTGTTCTGGTGAGTTAGCTTGATCAGTGATGTATACTTTGTAAATCTATTACTTTCCATGTGCATTTGTGTGTGTGTGTACATTGCTCAGGGCAAGCTACGTCACTGATTGGCTCCGCCTAGTGACGTCAACAGGTGGGGAATTTGAAGCAGTTCAGCACCGCCCAATTCAAAGCTGCCTCACGAAAAATTGAAAATATTGAAATGGCGATATTTAGGATTTGGGTTGAAACTAATGTCTCAAACTTTTTGATGGTTATAATTACTCACATGAGACCCTAAATTACATAGTTGGAAGGTTTTTGAGGATTTCGGTTTCCAGGGTCTTTAAAACTCCTAATGAACTGCTCAAATCCCCAATTAAACCCATAATAGTCAAGAGGACTACTTGACTTACAACGGAACATTTAACCCACTTCATAGAAAATGCAGAGGTATAAATATAGCGTATCGCCATTCAGCCTAAAAATACAAAGATATGATTTTTTTTGGTCCATATGTCACCCAGCCCCTAGGATCGAGCAGCGTACCATCTTCTTTTCTATGGTTGACTCTTGACTGATTGATTGCTTTTGCCTTGTGGTGCTTTGCCCCTGTGTGTGCTGCTTGCTGCGGTGCAGAGAGTGACGCGGGCCAGAGCGACGTGGCGTTCCTGTCCGAGTGTGTCCTGCAGTACCTGAGAGACCTCCCCTCGCCCCTCATCCCCACCTGCGTCTACGCCGACCTGCACGCCGCCGTCACCCAGCAACAACAGGTGCTCCAGCAGTCCACAGGTGGGTGTCGCCTTCTCATTCATTCAAGACCTGCAGGTCAGCTAGACTTCAGATATGTCGGAGCAGAAGAGCCCAAGGCAGTTTTCCCATCTTAGTTTTGTAAAGAAAAAGAAAAAATCTCCGTCTAATGAGGTTATCGAATAGAAGAGAGAAAGAGCGGTTGAGTTGTGTCTCTTTCTTTGTGCAAATATCTCCCTACCATAATGGCGTATTAAAAGCCCTGTGCAGAAAAAAAGACAAACTAAAGTCACATTGTGCTAAAGGGCTGAATGTAGATGTAGGCCGCTAACAGAATAGCGTGAGCAGCTGAAATGAGCTGTGTGCTGCTGCTGATGTGTTTTTAGAGAGGAGAATGGCTGCTCTTCATAGCTCCAACACGTCTAATCTAAGTAGAAGAAAAATGCACGAGGCCTAACATGAGCGGGAGCCATGAGCTGGTGCCTTCCATGCGGCTCACCGGGGGCAGGCTGCATGTCACGGCTGGGAGAATAGAGCCGAGTGTAGGCAGAGGGTGAGCTCACCGAGGCATCCCAGAAATGCTTCAGCTGATTCTCCTCCGCGCAGCAGACACCTAGGATATACAAGGAACAGCATGATTTCATTTCCAACATATACAAGATGACGTATTTATAGAAACACCTATTTGTCCACGCAGTACAGCTCCTCTCAACATCTACGGCAAACTCTATATATACAGTTAAAGTGATCATCTCAACGATTTTCATGTAAATAAAATGTGTGTTCAGTCACTATCTATCATCAATGGAGATAACACAATTGTGATTATTGAGCTTTATGGCCCATTGGTGGAAGCCTTTGCATTTTCAGTATTGTAGCATTTATGAACTGGGATGTCTGTGGTGACACAGATGATGCAACACTGCTTGTATCCAGAGATGGTGGGATATCAAAGCGAGACACCCCATCCTCCAGTCACTTCCTGTATCTGTGTCACATGGTTTTCCATGGCCACGCCCACTTAGGAGACTTGCAGGTCCTGAGTCTATTATTGGAGTCAATGACTCCAGGCTGACTCTTCCGTTTTATTCCGTGCATGGCCCAATCTCAATGTCCACACTCACAGACTTTGAGGCGCGTTGCTGCTGCTTACTAAGTGCATGTAAATGCGTCAATCTATTATTTATTATTGCCATTACCTGATTATTCCCAGTTATTGGATTAATGTGTGCATCGTAAACACACTCATTGTTCATCTGCATATACTACGCAAATTGTAATGACACAAAACAGGTCGGCAAAGTGGCTCTTTAATTGCATAATCTTCTGTGTTTAAGGACTTCACTGACACTGATGTGGCAAAAACCCTGCTCAAATCTGCTTTGCCTTGTCGGAAAGGAAAAGGCTTTGGAACTAAATTCATAGGCATCAACTTCATTATTTATATCTATCTACTAATTCCAGGAATCTCTGTGTGTCTGTGTATCTCTCTGTCTGTCTGTCTGTCTGTCTGTCTGTCTGTCTAACTGTCTGTCTGTCTGTCCGTCTGTGTATCTGTCTGTTTGACTGTCTGACTGTCCTCTGCGTAACTCGAGAACTGTTCGCCCGATCGACTTCGAACTTGGCGCGTGCGCTGCTGAGGACCCGAGGAAGTGCAGTGTCTGATTTGGGGCAATTTCACACGGCTTTGCGCCATTCTAAACAGCTAGTTTGTCACACACAAAAAAAGCCATTTAAGCATCCAGCCTTTGGATCAAAATGGTGTTAAGATAATATAAAGATAAAAGATCAACATCAAACATTCAATCAGGTGTGTCCAAACGTTTGACTGGTAGTGTAGTTCATCAATATGGCCCTCTGACCCCTCTCCCAGATGGGGCAGTCGCTGGTAGCCGGGCCAGAGAGGTGAGCCTGGTCCTGGAGAGCTCCACCAGCGTCCCCCTCCACCACCGTCTCACCCTGCAGTACCTCCTCACACACCTGGCCAAGGTCGCCCAGGCACAGCCCAACAACGGCCTGGACACACACACGCTGGGAAAGATCTTCGGACCGCTGCTGATACGGACAGACGCCCCCCCCTGGTGAGTTGTGGCTCATTCATGCGTTGCACAGAGATGGGCACGATGGAGTGCGCACAGTCAAAATGCTTATAAAAATTATAGCTAAAGTGACTGGCCATGTTGGTCACACACAAGTTCACACCACTTGAAATTCGAATGGTGCCGCAGTTAAATACGCACGCCTCCCTCCAGGACTGACGGGGAACTGGAACACTTTTTTCTTGTCAGCGTTTTTCCTACAGCGCCGCTAAAGTACTGGAGTTCTCATGCATGCGGTCGTCATGACAAACAAGTCTGGTTTTGTAAAGAGCTCGCACGCGTCTAGCTGCACAGAGACCATAAACAAGCCGGTGTTAAGGAGGACAAATGGCAAAAGACTTTGACCAGACTGAGCACCACTTTCATGTTTCCACACCTAATTAGGGGATCTGAGTGAAAATCCTTGAACATTTGGCATAGTGACATGCTTTATTACTGTGATTGATTGATTGATTGATTGATTGATTGATTGATTGATTGATTGATTGATTGATTGATTGATTGATTGATTGATTGGCAGGTTGTCATTGGATGAGGAGTTCCCTGCCCTCACACTGGAGCGGCTCCTGATAGAGAGGACTGTGGATCATGACCTCCCTCCTCCAGGTACATGATTTTTATTAAGAGTAGGACAGTTGTTGTATTTTACCTTTATTTTAGGATTTTTAATACAAGACAAACACTCAGTACATCCCTTGAGCAACTCAGCCACGATGTCCCCCCCCCCCCAAAGAAAGAAGAAAAACAGATCACAGGACTCTTGCTTTTATCATACAGCCAAGACTATTTACATTTACATTCATTAATAAGCTTAAAATTATTTCAATTATATGTGTGTGTGTGTGTGTGTGTGTGTGTGTGTGTGTGTGTGTGTGTGCGTGCGTGCGTGTGTGCGTGCGCGTGCATGCTTGTGCGTGTGCGTGTGTCTGTATGTGTGTGTGTATGTGTGTGTGTGCGTGTGCGTGTGCGTGTGTGCATGTGTGTGTGTGTGTGTGTCTGTATGTGCGTGTGTGTGTGTGTGTGTGTGTGTGTGTGTCCAGCTCTCCCAGCAAAGCCAGTGAAGTCAAAAACGGCGCCACCAGCCATGACAGACACATGCAGCCTGCTGAACGATGCTGAGTGGTACTGGGGAGAAATCTCCAGGTAAATGACACCAAACACATTTTCCTGCTCCAGTATATGAAGAGTATAGGAATTCAGTTTTTCAAACAATTGAAATCGTGGGTAAATTAAATCTCTCTGCCTTGAATGGATCATTTTCAGTTTTTACTTGTTCCAAGTTATATTCATCAAACACACAATAGTCCATTGCAAGAATGTCTGATGAGGCAACAGTTAAGAAACACAGTATCACAGTCATTATTACCATATTTAATAGCTAGCTTGTTGGATGCTGGCACCATGCATTGCAGTAGATAGGAGCCCACTCCAACTAGAAATCACTGTCCCCATTGTACCTACCTACATGTCAATCAAATGTTAAAGTCGCTCTGGGAAATATGAATTAGCAATACAATACATATCAGTTAGTGGCCTATTTTTCCACAATAGCTATTACTCCCCCCCTTAACTTGATTATTTGCCCCTGGGAATAGCACTTAAAGTGTGGGACATGGTTTGATTGTGGAAAAGAAAAGCACACTTTTACTGATAGTGTTAATGGTGTGTAAATATGCCGCTGTATTTCCAGGGAGGAGGTGAATGAGAAGCTGCGAGACACTCCTGACGGGACCTTCCTGGTTCGTGATGCCTCCAGCAAACTGGAGGGCGAGTACACCCTCACCCTCAGGTGAAGCAACACTCCTGCTACCTGCTTTAAACTTTGTTGTTTACTTGCATATGAAATATTTGACACAAATCAAATATAGCCAAATTTCCTCTTCTTTCTTATTTGCTTTCATGCTCATTTTTGACTCCCGTCTCCCCCTACAGGAAAGGAGGGAACAACAAGCTTATCAAGATCTACCACCGGGAGGGGAGCTACGGCTTCTCTGAGCCTCTTACCTTCCTGTCTGTAGTGGAGCTCATCAACCACTACCGCCACGAGTCCCTGGCCCAGTACAACGCCAAGCTGGACACCAAGCTCCTCTACCCCATCTCCAAATACCAGCAGGTTGGTGGCCCGGGCCTTTAGAAGCATCAGTGCAGTGATACTCAACTGGCGGCCTGTGTGGCCCACGATAGAATTGAAACCCCCCCCCCCTTTTTTTTTTTTTTTTTTACAGTGCACCTGAACGCAACGTGCAATATACCCGCTGAATAAGTGTCCAAATGTTAATGTAATTCTGGCCAATACTCACACTTCTGTTATAGCATTTCAGTCTGGAATATGGACTATCTTTCAATAATCTATGATTTAGCTGCTAAATTGTCAAATACCGCCGCCGCTACCCAGGCACTTATGTATGTACGTAACCTAAGTAACTATCCGGTGTGCACAACATTGTCAGACTAAACTCCGTCTGACACCTACAATCCGCTACAGAAAAATGTATATTGATTGTTTATTAACTGGCCCCTGGCCTTCTATCATTTCATCCCTGACTTAGTGTGATGGCTTACAGACTCTTCCAGCTCTTGAACATTATCTATTTCAATTCCACAACCAAATATCTGTGTGAACTTTCTTTGATTTAGAAAATCTGTCGCAAACTTTTCTGTCACTATTTTCATCAAACACATGAAAGAAGCGCTGCTTAAGTGTTGAGCTCATCAAAGTGGTTGCTGCTGTTCATTTATTTATTTATTTATTTTAAGTTTGCTGTGGGCTTTTGGATAAATTCCCCCAGAGGCTAACTCTGTGGCTAATCACTTTAGCTATAGTTAGTTTTTCAAATCCATTCTGCTGATTGTATATCTATGTTCACATGTGGTAAAGTGGATTTCCTGTGTGCCTTTGTGTCTATTGCATTGTGGAGTTGGTTTTTCCCTTTTGCTGTGTAAGAAAGATAGAACGTCTATGATAATTCCCAGTTGTTTTACCATTTGTAACACCATCTATGCTTTTGGCGCCCCCTATGATTTTGCACCCCCATGCATCAGACTCACACTCATACATGGTTAATAATTAAATCCTTCAATAATAATTGACTTCATTGTAAACTGATTGATTATTGCATGTATCTGCTTGTCTGTCCCGCCCAGCTGGTGAAGGAGAACAGTATAGAGGAGGTTGGAGAGCAGCTGAAGGTTTACCATGAGCAGTACCAGGACAAGAGCCGCGAGTACGACTCCCTGTACGAGGAGTACACACGCACCTCACAGGTATGGGAATTCAATACACACATAGTCCCTCTCACACACACACAGTGTGTTATACTACAGTATCCTGGATCATAGCTCGTATGTTATACAGGGTAAGCTGATTTTATATGTATTTTCATATCCTGATCACAGATAAGATAAGATAAGGAAAATGAGGTTGCAGCAGCAGCGTATAAATAAGAATACTGTAAATGGGAGTTATATAAACATACAACAACAATTTCTGCACAAAAATATGTTCAATAGATTAGAACACATGAATGAAAAGCACAAAGGAAATGTATGGATTATTACATTATAAAGGGGTGCAAAAATAACAGCAGCGGAACTTACTGATACAAAGACGAAAATTAAGCAGAATAGCTACCACATTAAAATATACCAAAAATATTAAATGTATACAATACGAAATAGCTATCAGTATATACAGTATGCAGTATATAACAGAGAGGAATATGAAGAATAGAGATATGTGATTGTATATACATACATATACAGGATGTCAAATGTGTGTCTACAGAAAGTGTCTCGGCATGTTATTTAATGTAGGCGAGGAAAATACACAGTGTCCTTTACCGTTATGTGTGATTCAGCAGCAGATTAAATGAAATGAAACACTGAAACACCAGATGGAAGATCACAATCTCTCTCTCTCTCTCTCTCTCCCTCCCTCTCATCCTCTCTCTTTCTCTGTCTCTCTCTCTCTCTCTCTCTCTCTCTCTCTCTCTCTCTCTCTCCCTCTCTCCTTCCCCTCCACAGGAGCTGCAGATGAAGCGCACGGCCATTGAAGCCTTCAATGAGACCATCAAGATCTTCGAGGAGCAGTGTGAGACTCAGGAGCGCTACAGCAGAGAGTCTTTGGAGCGCTTCCAGCGCGAGGGCAATGAGAAGGAGATCCAAAAGTAATGCAGACAGAACACGTGTGTGCAGCTGACAACAGTTTATGTGTGTGCAGAAATTCTGCACAGGATTTCTTAATCACACCAAGGATCCAACCAGGGTTATTTCCAGGTTGATTTGGGGTATTGAAGGGTTAACCCGAGGTACCACCCGGGTTGCTATTTGTTATGCTAATAACCTGTGCTAAGTGTTGTTATGCATCTCTCCCGGGTTGTCACCTGGGAGCAGAACCGTCCAATGGGAATTGTCATGACCAGGGATTAACCCGTTTTGACTGACTTTTTTTGTGTGACTCCCATCAAAAATCTATTCTGAAATTGTATTCAATTATATAAGCACAACAGCACAAATCTCAAAGCAGCCTGTTGATTTAAGAAGACAGGTTTTAAGTGTCACCAGAATTAGATTTACTGGAACAGAAAACACAACCACACTGAGCCAAACTACTGTATATCAGGAGAGCACAACAAACAAGATCACGTTGAAAAGTCTGTTTGTAAAATATTTGAGGAAAATGTTCTTAGATTTCATTTTTCGTTGTTTCCGCCCCCGAATCAGGATCCAGAGCAACTCGGAGCGTTTGAAGTCTCGGGTGACGGAGATCCACGACAGCAAGCGCAAGCTGGAGCAGGACCTGAAGGAGCAGGTCTCCGACAACAGAGAGATCGACAAGAAGATGAACAGCCTGAAGCCGGACCTGATGCAGCTCCGCAAGATCAGGGACCAATACCTGATGTAAGGAGAACTCAAGTCATGTCTGAATGATGACACCTTTTGTCTGTGTTTTGCTTCCATGTTAGAAAGGAGTAGAAACATGCACAGACACTCTCACAGACACACACACACACACACACACACACACACACACACACACACACACACACACACACACACACACACACACACACACACACACACACACACACACACACACACACACACACACACACACACACACACACACACACACACACACACACACACACACACACACACTTCTTTATCAAAATGTTATATCTTGGGGGCATCCGAGTAGTGCATCGGTAGATTCCCTGCCTACCAACATGACGGTCGCAGGTTCGAGCCCCCGTGTTACCTCCGGCTTGGTCGGGCATCCATACAGGCACCATCGGCCGTGTCTGCCGGTGGGAAGTCGGATTAACGGTATGCGTCCTGATCGCTGCCTCCTCTGGTCGGTCAGGGCACCTGTTTGGGGGGGGGGAGGGGAACTGGGGGGAATAGCGTGAATAGGCTGGCGATTGTGTATGTAGTAAGCAGGATGTCAGTGTTTAATCAATGGTGTTGTGGCTTCGCAGTTGGCTGACACAGAAGGGGACACGGCAGAAGAAGATCAACGAATGGCTCGGCATAAAGAACGATGCTGATGAGTAAGTGTGTGAGATGGAGTAGGCGCTCTGATGGCTTGAGCTTCAGCTAAGTGGGGGACGTAGCAACTCAAATTGTAATCTCAGTAGTGAGTGAGTTTAGCTTCCTCGTTCACCAAACGCTTTGCTTTGTCTTCTGTGTTTCCAGCTCCTACTCGTTGGCGGAGGACGACGAGGGCTCGCCCCACCATGACGAATGCACCTGGTACGTGGGTGACATCAAACGCACCCAGGCAGAGGAGATGCTGAGAGGCCAATGTGACGGAACCTTCCTCATCCGTGAGAGCCAATCGCAGAAGGGCTCCTTTGCCTGTTCTGTAGTGTGAGTTGGTTTCTCTCTCTCTCTCTCTCTCTCTCTCTCTTCTCTCTTCTCTCTTCTCTCTCTCTCTCTCTTCTCTCTCTCTCTCTCTCTCTCTCTCTCTCTCCCTCTGGGGCTTTTTGTATAAAATTCACCCAAACTTTGAGATATTTCCAGCACAGCTATAATAGAGTTTGATTGCAGAAAATGCTTCAGCTATCATCATACAGGAGAAATACGTTGTAGAAGAGGCAGAGATACCAATTTTCCCACAATGCTTTGTTGCGTTTTGCGTCTTGCTCTTACCCTCACTATCACTATTGCGCTACTACTGTATTGTATATACTGTAGTGTACAGAGTATAACCATCAGCTCAATGGAACAAGTCCACCTCTGTTTTCAGGGCGGGTGGGGGGGTCAAACGTTATTCTGGGTAATGTAGGAAATCACCTGCTGATGTAGAGGTAGATGAGGCACTTCATCACAAATTGATGATTGAACAATATAGATTGATGATATATAACCGTGTACGAGCATCTAAGGGTAGGACTTTCCTTGAATAGTAATTATATAATATAGTATATTAATATAGTAAATTAATGTGTAGTATCAGTGGAGTTATTATGTCCCACACTTTTTCATTTCAACAATAGGGAATTTATTATGGACGGCGCGTTTCCTTTCGGGACAATATAGCGCACCCTGGAATATAAACATGAGTGTTTGTCTCCTCGTTTCCAGTGTGGAGGGCGACGCCAAGCACTGCGTCATCTACAAGACGACCACGGGCTACGGATTCGCCGAGCCCTACAATCTCTACTCCTCCCTCAAAGACCTGGTGCTCCACTACAAAAACGTCTCCTTGGTCCAACACAACGACCACCTGAATGTAAACCTCGCCTACCCAGTTCTGGCCCGCTCCCAGAATCAGAACCAACACCCCAGATGAATTCACCACCAGCAGTATAGGACTCCAACCAGGGTGGGAAAACCAACTTTTTCGCTCATTTGCATTGGAAACTTTTTTTTTTCTTCCTTTTTTTCCCCCAACCTTCCGAACAATGGTTGTTAACCTGTTAAAGTGGCTGGTAGAATAGACTTAAAAAGCCACGACCAAAATTCACCAGTGTTTGGCTGGCGGCTGGTGCTAATTTCCCACCCTGGCCCCCAGGTCTAGCAAAGAGCACTCCTTGCTAACAGCATGGCTTCACACAAAAACAAGCACACTACTACCAATAACGAAGCACTGTACAGTTCACCTGGCTGACGCGGTGAGAAGTGACACAGGTAGGGGGGCAGCAGCGGCGCATTAGCCAGCCGCGACTGTACAGTGTCAGTTATGAAGAAGAAAAAAAAACTGTGAGAAAACCACGAGAAATATCTTTGACACAGAGAAGAAAAAAAACATTGACTAAATGTTGTTAGAGGACGACAAAATAAGCACACAGAAAATGATAGAGAGAAGACGGAGGAGAAGAAGAGGAGGAAGAGAGACCGTCGGCAGACGATGGGAAAGATTACAGGTGGCGCTTTTTGTTTTTGCCTTTGAAACGCCTGGTAACTGTCCTTAGACCAGGCTGTCATCCCCAGACTGCCTGGTAACTGTCCTTAGACAAATGCCCGGGCCATAATCCCCAGACTGCCTGGTAACTGTCCTTAGACTGAGCTGTCATCCCCAGACTGCCTGGTAACTGTCCTTAGACTGGGCTGTCATCCCCAGACTGCCTGGTAACTGTCCTTAGACCGGGCTGTCATCCCCAGACTGCCTGGTAACTGTCCTTAGACCGGGCTGTCATCCCCAGACTGCCTGGTAACTGTCCTTAGACCGGGCTGTCATCCCCAGACTGCCTGGTAACTGTCCTTAGACAAACGCCCGGGCCATCATCCCCAGACTGCCTGGTAACTGTCCTTAGACAAACGCCTGAGTCGCCATCCGCAGAAAGGACTGGCTTGGCTAACCAGGCTGCTTGCTTCACACCACCGAAAGGCAGCGGAGAAACCTGGGACCAGGGGGGAGTGAGTAGTTGCTGGAGCCTGGGGGGGGGACGTGGGGTGGGGAGGGTTCAGGGGAGGAGGACGCCGCAAGGAACACTAGGAGTCAATGGTGTCAAGGGGCTTTCAGAACGATACATTGGATTTAAAGCTTGCTTAAGTGCCATAGTAATAGCTTTGAATGACCACAAACCTGTGTCATGAGGAGTGTCAAGGGGACACGGCGTGTCACGAGGACAAGGGGACATGTTGGACGCGGGGACACGACACGTCGCGGGTAACAAGGGGGACACGTGGCGGTTGGAAGCGTGGATGGACAGAAGCAGGAAGAAACGGTTGTCTACACAGACAAAGCTACAGCTTTAAAAAGAAACACACATACATATATATTTTTTATGAAAAGATCTTTATTTCCAACTGCTGTGGCTAGTTGCTCTCTCTCTCTTTGTCTGGGCCTCTTTTTGAACCGATGAGGTAACAGCGTAAATATTGCAGAATAGAATTGCATGGTACACATCTGGTATATTGTGACTATATAAATTCGGTATAATCACAATACACTAGATATAATGGTACTGTACACATTGATAAATGCAGTTCCATGAGATTCAGGTTTCCCTCCGACTGAAATCATGGGTCATGGAAAGATTCTTGCGTCGAGCTTGTTCTTTTGTTTCAAACTTACTCTTCTTCCCTCTTTTCCACCCTCTTTAATACTGTAGCCACCTGTAGCCATTGACTAAAGGCATAACTGTTAGTACTCCTCTAAAATGTCTTTATTTCTATATGCTAAAGACACTTACAGAGCATCAATCTATGTGATTATTGTATCTTCGGTACTGTATTTGCTTCGTCTCTAGCTAGGCAGACTGTTTTACTGGTACAACGTTCTTGCAGCTGTTTTAATGTTTCCTTTTTTATGCAGAGTTACTCACGGTACCCCCCTCTCACCCCCCCCTCACCCCCCCAACGCTGCACCTGACTGTTAGTTTTTGTCAAAAGCTTGACTCGCTCGCAGAGCTGTAGAGCATTGATGTACACAAAAGAAAAGAAAAAGAAGCTCTCAAGAGACGCAGTAATATAACGCGTGTGTGTATATGACAGATACACGACGTGCAGTCAGTTATGTGAGCTGGCACCGTTTCATCGCTGTATTTTTGTTGTTGTTTTTTGTTGGATGGTTTTGCTATGCTCTTAGATTCTGTTTAAGGATGCACACTATCCAGCTAATGTGAGCCAAATGAAGGATGTCTTTTCATGTAGCAAAAAGAGAAAAAAAGAAAGAAAAAGAACCAATCATTTGCCATTTTAGCGAGGCCACGACGGTCTGAGAGATTACCTACTTCCTGTATGCATGGAGTCCTTCTTTTGGATTGTTTTTAACTTGGCACCAGTGGTTGATACTTGTGCTTTTTTCACTGCATATATAGATATATCATTGTGTTGTAGGACTATGCACAAGACAATAGTACATGTATGTGGATGCGATTAGGTTTTAGATTTACAGACACAGTTCCCCCTCCCTATGTTTTGTGCTGTGGCAGTGGATCGCGCCTGTTCCCTCATGTCGGTGTGGCTTGAGGTGAAGATTGTCCCATCTCTGTTCCATCTCTCTTTCAAAGCACAGTTCATTTGTGTGGAAGACGGATTATTGAGTTTCCAGTCTTTGGTCGATGAAAAGAGGCATTGTCGTTTTGGATATTGAAATGATGTTGGAGTGATTTACGGACGTGATTTTTAATTTCTGGATCATCTCAGATTTCCTACATATTATTAGACCCGGATTGCCAAAAAGAAAAGGAAAATATATTTTTGTAGAATTGGTGTAGAATAGTAAGTCATTGGGAAAAGGAAGTTAAAAGAAAAGAAAATAATGCAACATTTCTCGAAGGTTGCATGTTTCATTCTGGCTTTTATTTTGGAGTTGGGCAGGGATGAAAAGGAAGTACAAAGTTTCATTACAAAATGAGATATTCACCATTTGAAATAATTAACACAAGTCCAATATGGGTTGCTGTTAGTTATGTGTCATTTTAAGACCCATGTGTGCAGAAAACAATGTTTTTGAGTACAGAATCATTTTGTGTTTTGAAATATTGATTGGCGGATTTCTGGTAGCAAACAGATAAGTCACATTTTGAAATGAAACCCCTCACAAAAAACAATTAGGTGACACTTTATAATAACTTTAATCTACAAGTAATTTACAAGCAGTTTGTTAATGATGAACATGTATTACTTATTAGACATTAGAATCTGACTAGTCCATCATTAGTACTCATATTAGTTCAACATGACTATATCTGAATTATAAGTAAGGAATAAACATATCTTAAGTCATTCATCATTAACTAACTGCTTGTAAATGGCTTATAGATTAAAGTTATTATAAAGAGTTATCAAGAATTAGAAGACACAATTTTGATTTCAACCAATTATAATCAATGGTACTGTACTTTGCACAGTTCTTGGCAAGAAGAAAATCCCAAGAATTAAACTAGAAGTGGGCGGTACTTCTGATGAGAGGGCTATAAAACCAGTTTGTTCAATGAGAAAGATTAACAGTGCCTTTATGTCATTGTGATGAGCTTATCTCTCCTCCTCATTGTCATTGGAGCGTTGCTCCTCAAGATGGC
Source organism: Poromitra crassiceps (assembly GCF_964638095.1). NCBI lineage: Eukaryota > Metazoa > Chordata > Actinopteri > Beryciformes > Melamphaidae > Poromitra > Poromitra crassiceps. The sequence continues at coordinate 946,976 of NC_139639.1, forward strand.
GCCACCACCACCAGATGCTGTGCTCCTTCCTTCATGCATTCGCCACTCACCTAGATCCTTCTGGTGGTAACTGGCAAATGAGCATAGTTGTTTTTGTGTGTGTATCGGTGTGTGTGTGTGTGTGTGTGCGTGTGTGTGTGTGTGGGTGTGTGTCTGTGTGTGTGTGTGTGTGTACGAGCAGGACTGTGTGCATGTTGTAGATAAGTGAGTGACGCAAAGTATTTTTAGTTGTTGTGCCTCTTTGTTACATCTATAGTTGTTACATATTCCTTCTTTTTATGGTGGGGGCTGTACAGTAAGCTCGGTGCTGCTTCTCATTGCGCACCGAAGCTAAGTTTTCATTGAGGTGTTTGTTGAATATTTCAAGTATATGTTTGAGCTAAACCCAGATCGGATAGAAATGTGAACAGTACCCACATCAGTGGCCCAGCCCAGTTGTTTGAAGCCTAAGCTCGTTTGATAAGTTCTCAAGTTAACGCATGCAGCATTTCTCAGTGTTTTCTATTTCAAGTCGATTCCCTGTGAAACTAGCAAATCTGGTCGAGTCACCCGCCACTGCTGACACGTTCGTTATAATGTCCGTCGGACCAACATTTTTGTGACTGCACTTTTTTCCTGTTCCACACACTCACCAGTGTGTCTAACTCCCAACAACGCGACTGACCCTATGTAGCAGCGGTGAAGCTCAGTTGTCCTCGATAGTGTTTTTTTTTTGTTTCGTTTATAGTTTTATGGTTTTTCCGTAGAGTATATCAGGAATGATTCACATTCTCACTTTGTCTTGATGATATTGGAGTGACAGTATATAGTGTGTACAGTATACACATTTGGTTGTGTGGTCAACGACTGTCATGTAATTCTGATGCTTTTGACCAAACATTGGTGGAATGATGTATCCATGATTGCAAATTTTTCATTATATAATTAGTTTTACTATATAGATTATATCGACTCTTTAATACTTTTTCAAACCAACTTTAAGGAGAGCTACTGGCTCATTTATGCAATTTCTGTCCACACAGCAAAGTTGTCCAACAAGTCATTTAATTTTCTCTAAACAGCTCGGGTGAAAAATGTGCCAACCGGGTGAGAAAGTAACTTGTTTCAGGAATTAGAAAAGTGGCACCGTTCAACAAAGTGCAACACAGCTCTTGAATCATTAATGGAACAAGTCTCAACCCCAAAATGGCAGAACTTTTCAGTTGCTTTAAGAAAAACAAAAAAATGTAAAAGTGAAGAGAAGAATAAATGACTTGTTAAGGTGTATATTTTTGCAGAGATGTCATGTCAATCACAGATATGAAACAGTGCAACTTTAGTAACAGTGAAACTGTGGTTTCTCAGCGAGACAGGTGTGAGATGGGTAGACGATGACGAAGACTTAACATTGTGCTTTGACTCGGAGGTGAGACTTCAGCCCCACTTTTGGTAGATCGTAGCTCTGAAGCTCCAAACGGTCATCTGGGTCATCTGTTTGATATGCATTTGTGTCAGAGCTCCTTGAAACACATTGTTTTCTATTTGACACCTGATCAAGGAATTAGAGATATATTTTCATCAGCTTTGGTACACTGTCAAATTATATTTCTTGAAATGGCCTCACGCACAAAGCACATGTTTCACTGGCTACAAAGAACACACACACATTTGGTGTCTATTAAGGTTTGAAGAACGAGAGGCATACTAGAAAATAAATATTTTGAAATATATACTTAGATATCTATATTTTTGGATTGTGTCATTCTGATTTGGATTATGCTTGAAGCAAATCAGAAAGAGGCTTTGATGTGAACGTGATCTTTTGACTTGCTCCATGGCTGCTTTGTATACAACAGGGCGAGCAGTTTTCCTTATTGAGACGCACGCATTTCTACTAATCAGCTGCAACCAGCTTCATCGCAAATCAGCAACAAACTTTGTGGTTACCATGGATACGGTCGTACTACATCCATGTAACCTCAAACGCATGATTATCAAGTGTGTTCAGAGGATGAGGCAAGCTCATGTATATGTGTTAATATTTACAGAGCTCAGTCTATATGTTTGGTGCAGTCTTGGCTGCTTTACATTTATTCAACATTTGAGAGTTGTTGCTCCCCCCCCCCCTCAAACTTGAGAATCTGTGTTTTTTTGTTTGTTTTTTTCCAGTTGAGAGATTCTGGTTTTGAGAGTAGAGGCAGTGTTAAAGTTCCACCACTAGGTGGATTGGACCTTGAGATCTTCCAGACAGTGGGTGCTGATGCTGTAGCAGCATGGTGCCATATATGGGGCAGCGATTATAAAGTGGCGCACACTGAAATGAACAGCAACATTTAGCCACATTTAGCTCCACACAACGTTTACAAAAGTGCTGTGATTTGTTTTTAAAGTCTCTTTTTACCAGATTTACTGCAGTATTTGTGAACTTTGTCATATGTACTTTTCTTGTATAAAAAAAAAGAAAACTTGAAGTGACTTTACAAAAATTAATTCACACCACTTTTCTAAACATTGTTTGGAGGTAAATGTGGTGAAATGTTGCTGTTAATTTCAATGTGTGCCATTTTACAATCAGCGCCCCATAGCCACAACATTAGCCATCTTACCATTGGCTCTCACTTTGGTCAATCTCTGTGGTTGCTGTTTGAAAGAGGAGCAGTTCACTCAGGCAAAATTGCCAATACAAAGTAAAACAGAGTAAAACATAAATACTCACTAATCTGGCCAAACCTTCAGACAACACTTGGAGAAAAAAGGGTACAGGATTCAATGGTTCGGCAGCACTCCTTTGAATTACGCAGACCCATTGTACATGGAACAATGATGGCATTAGAAAGTGTTCATTTTATGGTGCCTGAGTATATTTGTTGTTGTTTTTATCTGGCTTTTTAAAAAAGCTGATAGATTTGTCTGTCTGTGTTTGTTATCTTTGGTTGTTTGTTTATATCTGTTAATGATAACCTTTACAGAACCTATAAAGAAAAAAAAATAAGCTAGCTTGAATTTTTTCCTCCATACAGAAAAAAATACAAATGTTTACAATATGTTAATTAACCAAATAGCAAGTATGCGTTTGAGAATCAATCTGTCTGTCCCTTAAAGTGGCTGTGATGGATTGATTTGATTTATTTCTTTTTTTTCTGTCATTTTAAACTTGAAAATGTTATGACTGCTTGTTCTCTTTTCTGTTTTGATTTGTTCCTTCCTTTTTTTCTTTTTTTTTTCTTGTCAAAACACAGTGCTCCCTCGGTATGACAGCGTAGTAATTATTACCACCATTAGAAACACGATAGTTCAACAGCATCGTTTCACCACAGTCCCAGAGGGCAGAATGGTCTCCTCCTCTAAGAGACGCTTATTCATCAGTCTGTCACTCTTTACCTGCTGACTACTCCACCTTTACACTGACTGAGCCTTGTATACGCAGGACTGAATCCTAACTTGAGACGCTATTGCATCATACTATGTTCATGGGGGATTTACACTTGCCATGTTTATATACGTATGGTAGATTTCAGGATGACTTTGCCATGTGTGTCTCTTGGGTCAGGACTCAGGTTCACAGATTTTATTTAGGGATGACCCCCCCACGTGTTGTGACAGTCAAATACTTACAGGTGGAAATTCAGGAACGACTGTCAAGAGACATGATATTCTTGACTTTGCACTAAACAGCAAATAAGAGTGAAAGAGCAGAAGAGTGAATAAATCAATCTGTCAAAGTAGTTTTTTTTTTATGACCAAAATCTATCCGGTAGCCTATATTATAGTCTCTCACCTTGCTTGTACTAAATCTTGTAAAATATGACGACTCAGTTGAAAACTTTGATTTCCCTCTTGCTGCCTGTATCTCATCTTCTCAAATCGTCACTCAGTCTAAAAACCTGGGGTGCCATTTGTTGGGTTTGATGTGAATGTCGTATTTGTCACTGGTGTATAGTAGTACAGTTTTATGACCCAAGACGGTGTTTAGTAGTGCAGTTTTATGACCCAAGACAGGATCGGCTGCGGAGCATTCGGCAACTTTGTGGGGCAGCAGCACCTGAGAAGAGTCCACTCGACTCTTGACACTTATTACGCGACAACACCTTGTTGTCCTGATACATTTTCTTGTACATTTCTAGCTGACGCGCGATCGCAAGGCAGCTCTACTTTCCAGAGTGAATGACTGAAATGCTGCTGATTGAAATGCAGCCATTGGTGGGGCCGGAAACAAAACGTGGTCTGGCTGCCAGGCAGAACAGACACACACTCACCGAACGCTGAGCGACAGAGAGAAGCACACAGCGCTGCTGCTGATCATGCTAACGTTAGCTCTCCTGGCCCACGCTGTACCATTATGTGTAATGTAAAAACAAGACTAGGTCAAACCGAGCTGACGCACAGCGTCGCCAACTCTTTTCCAAGGAAAGTAGCTATTGGCTGCTCAGATTAAAGCCGTATTGTTTTGTTGTAAAAACAAATATAAAGCAGTTGATCTCTTGGGTTAGACTCCCGCCAACCCCCCACACCCCCCACACACACACACAGTAACATTTTGTAAAAGCAGTTGTTAAGCAGATGCTCTATTGGGCTCGACCTCCACACACACACATACACTAAATACATAGACATATATATATATATATATATATATATATATATATATATATATATATATATATATATATATATATATATATATATATATACATATATATATATATATATATATATATATATATATATGTATATATATATATATATATATATATATATATATATATATATATATATATATATATAGTTGTAAATCAATTGTTATGTGGTTGCACTCTTGGGTTAGACCCTCCACTAACACCCTCTGACCAGGCCCCCCTCGACCCCGCTCACCCCCCGCTGACCACGCCCCCCCTCCCACTATAAAAATAGCACTTTTTTTTTTTTTTTTTTGTAAAAACAATTGTTGAAATTGTTACACAGTCAGTCTATTGGGTTAGACCCCCCCCACTGTAAAAGATGTAAAAACATATTGATAAAGCAATTGTTAAGCGCAGTTGCTCTAGTCAATTTGGTCGGACCCCCAACCGCCAAAGCCCCCCCCTTCCCGGAAGACACTCCCCCGCCCCCGCTCCCCAACCCAATAGCTGCTTTACTTGGAAAAGAGTTGCCAACATTGTGGGTCAGCTATATACTAGGTTTTGCCCACGTCTCTTTTCAGTTCTTCTTTCCAGGAACGGTGCCCTGCTGGCTGCCCACAAAGCTGCTGAGTGAGTCCCCGGCCTCATCAGCAGCAAACAGACGTATGGTTCTTATTGTGTAGTGTGACGTGGTCTTCTCTTTCTTTCAAAATGCTGAATGGAAGTGAATGGGGGCAGTCAGATAAAGCTACTCTACACCAAAGTGCAATTGAACTCAGAGGGAGCACTGTTGGTTCAGCCAGTAGAGGCCTATTGGTTGTGGTGTGTGCACAATCTCTATGCACGTTACCTCTCCTCCTTGTGTTTGCCTTCCTCCTTTTTGCTCTGTCTTAATTCAGATGCGACATTTTTATTTCTTCCTTTTCTGTCCTCCCCTCTCGTCCTCTCCTCCTTTCTCTCTCGTTGTGTACAGCTTTGCTTCAGAGTTGTGTTTGTCCTCAGACAGGTACTCTTTCATCTGTACGGTTCTTTCTTTAGGTTGATGCAATGATTTTAAAAGACAATAAAAGATATATAAAATGAGCTCAGGTGTCTGTGGCGTTTTGTCTGCGTTGTGTTGGCCTACTTTCACTCAACTCATCGTCACCTTGTCACATTGCCACAAGTCAGCAGGTCTGTAGTTGAATAATCACAATAAGAATTCTTACATTCATCTACTTCAGACTGGTCACATATTCTTGGGCTGGCTGAAGGACAATCCCATGTTTTTTTAGCACTCACTGCAAATTTGGTTTATTTTTTTTATTACAACCCCAAAAGAGGGGGTGGGGTCTGTGTTCATACTATTCCTCTTGTTCATTATGAATTATAAGGGCACACTTTACTGGAGTAAAGTCCCCACTGATTTAAAAGATGGCTGCATTACATGTATAGTGTTGTCTATTGTGTTTCAGCTGAAATAGTAAGAGAGATATCAGAGCTTTCCTTTCCTCTATTATTATGCACCAAACTAAAAGGCAGTGATGAAGGCATGCAGAGAAATGGAGTGAGTGGCATCCAGAGTCTTGTTGTGTCCTGTAACTGTTTATGGAGGAGAGATCATGTGAGCGTCTCATATAGGTACAGTCAGTGACCCTTTCACAATATTCAGCTGTTTTTTTTGTGAGTGATGATTCTGCTGCCGTGTGCTTTTCTTGTGACTCCTCTTGAGTAACATCCAGCATCATGAGGAACTGAGTAGAGGCGTGACGTTAGTTTATCATTGCCAGGTGATGCGTCATATAGCCTGTTAAGACCAGCCCACACCGCAAGAATATGAAGAAAATCAATCCTGGTCACGGGGATGTTGCATGTAGCTGTTAGGTATATTTCCAAATACATTTCCTCATTATGTGTAATGTGAGAACAGTTACATGTAACAAAAAAAAAAATGCATATCACTTTGTTTAATACCATTTTGTTTTTACCTTATAAGGTGTAGTGGGATGTAGTGGTAAAACCCAGCTAAACTCGCCCATTTGCAAAATGGAGTTTAGCCCTTTTGGTCTTCATTAGGCTGAAATAAAATGTAAAATATGAAACTTGCAGTTGGCTATATATCATTGTACAGTAAGTAGTAGTATCCTGTAATCATTATCAACTGCAAGCCACCTTTTCATTTGCCAAATCACAAGACAGCTGTGCATTAAACTGATCTTACTACTATAATAAGGTGGCTCTGTTCCGCTCCGCGGCTCACAATTGCTCGAGTGACATCACTGATGACATCTCAATTGCTCAGGTGACATCACAATTGCTCACATAAATCAGTGCACTTTGCCTGCGAATTTCTAGTATAAATTAATTCTGAGAGCGATAAATAGCACTGTACCACTTCACAATCACATCATGTCAGAATAAATCAGTTGTTCTCGACATGAGATCCGGCCAGGGACCACCAGAGAGGTCCTTGAGGGGCCAGCAAATTGATGAAGATGCATTGTTAAACTTCACCATTTATTTCATTTACAAGAAGTCAACACTTATTAGAGAATGTAGAAGAATGACTGTTTTGATCATAGTGCCACTGTTATCCCTCTCTACCTACAAGCACTGGACAAATTCATATCTGACAATAAAAAGTATTCTCAGATTTGAGTCGGAGACAATAATATCTATCTGTCTCTCTCTCTCTCTGTCTCTCTCTCTCTCTATATATATATATATATATGACATTATCAGTGATGTCATAGGCATTGTGATGTCATCAGTAAAAAAGGTTGATAAATGAATGAGAAAACAGAATCAACAGTCAAGCTCTTCCTGCCTGCCAACACACCTCATGTTTTATTTCCCCCTTTACTGAATCATGAATCATATTGAATCATTAAATTAAGTAGGCCAATCAACAACAACAAAACATGACAAAAACAACATGTAGCCTATGGGTAGCATGTACGTAACATGCAACAAAATCTTTAAATGAAAATACTGTATTTAAATCTTTGATCTCAGTTTTTTTAAGGCCATTTTCATTTGTGAATGTAATATTGTTCATGTAAGATAAAGAGGTTCACAATAAACAGTTTTTTTCAATCAATATCAATCTTATCATCTTTCCCCCCAAAATTACACCGAGGGCTCTGCCAGGTTACAAGTGACGCGGCGTCCGTCACATGACCGAAGAGCCAATCACAAAAATTGGCAGCCTCTATCAGGAAGCATCCCATGATCTCTCCTTTATAAAAGTTGCAGGGTAGTTTCTGGAGCCACCAGTGGCGTTTTGCAAAGTTGTCTTGTTCAGTGTTACACTAACTAACCTGTTGTTTTGTTCAGTGTTAAACTAATATACCGTCCTGTGATGAAGACGCTGGTGCTGCTCGCACTGACCGTTTGGTCAGGTTGTCAGTGCGCTGCTCTCTCCTCCTCGTCCTGCACCTACTCTCCGTTGCAGTGGTGCTCGTCTCTGGAGTCAGCTGTCCAGTGTGGGGTAAGATAAGACACGTTTACACTGGGGAGGTTATATAGATGGGTCGCCTCGCCATCTCTCTCTTTTTTTTACCCATTAAAATGTCCACAGTGGGACTTCATAATGTCCTTTACACTACACAGCTAACTGACCTAAGCACAAATCCATTGACTTTTTTTTTACTAACATATTTTGTAGTCGGGTTCATATGGAACCTGTATTTATTACAATAGTGTTTTTGTGGAAAAAATGATAACATGAGTGACCTCATGTAACGAGATCATAGCTACAGAAATGGTATGTATGTTTGGTTAGTAGCCTACAATACCATATTGGATTCAAAAGAACTTAAATTTAATATCCAATGTAAATCTGATATTTAGCATGTCAAGTATTAAACTTTGTATTTATTGACTGATTGATTGATTGATTGATTGATTGATTGATTGATTGATTGATTGATTTTTTAAATATTATTTTATGTTTTAAAAGAAAAACACCTTTCGGACAATTAAGTCATGATACTTTTTTTTCTATGTGTAACCACATCTTGACAGTTTGCACAACAAATTTTGTTTTCACCTCATAAACATAAAACATAAAACCAACATAAAAAAAAATATGTGGGTCTTTAAATACTGTAGGGTTAAAATGGACTCAGATGTAGATGTCTATATGCTAGTTTTTAGTTTCCAAATTGAGGAAATGATAACATATTTTGATCTAGGACGCTTGATTCAATAGTGGAACTATGGAAAGATTGGGGAAGTACCCATAGTTGCCCAAAAATGCGGCTAGCCGGCTACTTCTTTCTTTCTTTCTTTCTTTCTTTCTTTCTTTCTTTCTTTCTTTCTTTCTTTCTTTCTTTCTTTCTTTCTCTCTTCTCTATTTTGCTTTCCCTTTCTTTATCTTGTTCCCTCTCTTTCCCTTTCTCTCTCGCTCTCCTACATTTACAGAGACTCAATTCAGCGCTCAGGCACTCACATACACTCAGGCACTCACATACACTCAGGCACTCACATACACTCAGGCACTCACATACACTCAGGCATACAGTGCATCATGACGGTGTGTAGATGGCATTAAGCAGGAAGTGAGATATAAAATCTATTCTGGCCTCAACATGTCGATGTGGCTGAACCAGTCCACTCTCCACCCAGATTGTCTCCCTTCCTCCTTTGTGGTTTCCTGAATCACTGCCTTGATGGTGACACTGATACACACACACTCACCACCCACACACAAACTCAAACACACACACACACACACACACACACACACACACACACACACACACACACACACACACACACACCACACACACACACAGTCAAAAGAGAAAAGGGTGAGAGAACACATGGAGTTAATCCTTGCACCCCCTCTTCCCCCCCGGGCCAGGTGTTGAAGCAGTGTCTTGAGGCTAACTTCACGCGGGCCCATCAGACGGCGGACCCGGTCAAGGTGGGCCTGTACTATGAGAGTCTGTGTCCCGGCTGCAGAGGCTTCCTCGTACAGATGCTGTACCCCACATGGCTCAAGATCGGCGACATCATGGACGTCAGTCTGGTGCCTTTCGGCAACGCACAGGTACGAAAACAAAGAGTGGAATAGCTTAGATAGCCCAATGAATAGACAGAGTAATGTATCACTTCCCTCTTTGCTGTATCATACAGAATGTGAGCTCGCCTTAACCCCGACCCCGTTTTTAAACCTATGATTTCTTTGAAGTATGGCTATTCAAAATGTCAGACTATTTTCAGCAGTTGGGGATTTCACCCAGCAGAAATGATCAACTTTCCTCATTTGCTTGTTCTGCAGTTTGACCTCTGCAGCGCTCTAAGGGGAAATCCACCCTAAAACACTTTACTCAATAGAACACAGGCCTACAGCCTGACGAAGACCAGAGGTTGAAACGCGTTGCGTCTCTTGTGCCCTTGTCCTATGAAGATGTATTGTGTATTAACTATTGAGTATACCTGTACATTACTTCTTTATTAACTCATTGAGTGCCAGCCACTTTTGGAGAACGGACGCTCCCAGTGCCAGAGTTTCAGAGCGTTTTCAGTGATTTCTCGAGGCCCACAGAATATTGTGTGATATTACTATGTAAACACTGAACACGCACAAAGAACGATGAGACTCTATTCTATCATCTGCAAAAAAAAGTTTATTGATCCCATTTTCCGTTCTTTAGTTATGAGCCGGAGAAGATAGCTTGATTCATCCAAAAACAGCAATTTTTTTCTAGAAGCTGAGATAATTGGCCTTTTGTGAAATTAAACATTTCAAGCACATCACTGACTCTGAAGCTAATCTTTTCTAATGTAGTCACACCTCAAAAATAATTTCCTTCAATAAAACAGTGAAGGCCAGGGAATTTTGTTTGGCAGAATAATATTTTTAGCTACAACCAGCAGCGCTGGCCCCTGCGTGCGCTGCTGGTTGCAGCTTCTTGCTGGTCTTGATTTGCTGCTGGTGGGCATCGGATATTCTGGCTTGCGTTTGTCAATCCTGTCCTGCTGCCTGGGTCTGTCTGGGTGTTGCGTGCTGCTCTGCGTGCCCCCCCCCCCCCCCCCCCCCCGCCCCGCCCCGCCCCGCCCTGCCCCGCCTCGCCTCGCCTCAACTGCACACTCCTCCTCCTGTCTGTCGTGGCTCTCTGCTGAGTTTGCTGTGCGCACAGTGAAGGGTGAACATCCAGCTTTTTTACAGCGTTCCGCGTGTGTTTGTCACTGGCTCCTATGCTTCCAGTTGAGAATAATAAACAACTCCACGGTGTGGATGTGCGGATGTGCTGTTGCAACCGACACGGAGCGGCTCAATTGTGGGAGCAGATTGGCTGCTGCAGGCACAGCTGCAGTAACGTGCTTCAGCATATCGATGCATACGGATGCGATGCGATTTCCGTTTCCATAACGACTTCTTCTTTGTTTTTTCCTTGCCTTTCTGTTATGTGGAGAGCACTGTCGCCACCTAAGGGTTCTGTAAAATAGGTTATAGACCTCCAATAGCTACAATAGTTGTACCAGAGATGTATCAGGGATTGATCCACGTCCCACCGTCAAAAAACGCAATTGACGACAATCGTCGTCTTTGGCACTCTACGTCAGTATTTGAATTGACGACAGCTGTCGTCATTGGCATTCAATGAGTTAATTAAATTCTTTATAAGCATCAAGAAGCTCCCTTTTTTCTATTTACTACTCAATAGAACACAGCAACCAAACATGTTGAGTTTTCAATCAGGGGCTCAGCTATCATCATACACACCCCAATATTCACAAACCAGTTGGCCAGCTCACTATATTAATATGTTATTTATATGTGCATGACATGTGCCTACTCAATTTTTTTTTTCTTTCTTTAATTTTAACAATATATATGAACAAAAATGAACAAGCTCAGACACCATAATGGAAAACAAACAAACAAAACAACATTTTATTTATAGTGTTTTTGCATACATAAGATCAGAGAATTTTGTGTTCTGAAGCTACTTTCTACTAGTGATTCTGTTGCAGTTATCATAGAGGGAAATGTTTTTGTCTCCTCCAGGAAGAAGAAGTTGGTGGTAAGTATGTTTTCACCTGCCAGCATGGAGAGGAGGAGTGCCTTGGCAACATGATTGAGGTAAAGTTATTACGCAGATGTAGAGAGAGTGTCTGCTCGAGTCATTAAATAATTAAACTCTACAATTTGGTACCGTGTAATCTGCCAGAAGCTGGTAGTTAATTGATTCATTCATCTTCCCTGGAATGCAGACAGATCTTTAAATCCTCGTAAATATCCTCTGGTCGTTTGTAAAATTGCCATTAAAATGTCTTTGAAATGCTAGAAGTTTTTCTACTAAATTAAGAGATGATGTCAATATTGATTGTCAGTCAAAGTCAACTCTCTGATCACTCTGCTAACTCTGACTGGTGGGTGCTGTGTTTGTGTGTTTTCTGATTCCAGACTTGTGTCCTGCACCTGACTGACAAAGCTGCCTTCCAGATCATCTTCTGTATGGAATCTGCTCCTGATGTCATCAAGGCTGCTGAGAGTGTAAGGATGTGTGTGTGTGTGTGTGTGTGTGTGTGTGTGTGTGTGTGTGTGTGTGTGTGTGTGTGTGTGTGTGTGTGTGTGTGTGTGTGTGTGTGTGTGTGTGTGTGTGTGTGTGTGTGTGTGTGCGTGCGTGCGTGCGTGCGTGCGTGCGTGCGTGCGTGCGTGCGTGCGTGCGTGCGTCCGCCAGTTTATTGTTTATCGGTTTGTGCCACAGGTTGTCACCAAGTCAACTTTGCTTAAGTCACAAGTTTTGAGGCAAGAGGTCAAGTCCATGTTATTAATGTCAATCAAGTCAAGTCGGAAAACAAATCAAGAGTCCAGTATCAATTTAATATCTTACAGAAAACAAAATATCTAGAACCTTTCAATAAGTCTGGTTTTAAAGGATGAAAACTTGGTAAGAGCACAAGTTTGATTTCTATAATCAGCTCCAGCTTCAATAAATTCAATCATTCCATACAAATTCATTGCTTTCAAACACAAACATCTCTTGTCAAGATCTCTGAAACCTTTTCGAGTCACCGATGTAGTCAAGTCCCAATTCACCACAACCCAAATCAAGTCTCAAGTATTTTCTTCATGCATCAAGTCAGACGTCAGCCTCAGCTGTGTTTTTGGTCTGTCGCTTTGTCAACATTAAATTTGACTGTACAAGTTGATCTGTTTATTTACCTCTAGTGTGTGGGTCTCTATGCCCATAATGTGCCTTGGAGCAACATCATGAGCTGTGTGAAAGGAGACCTGGGCAACCAGCTGATGCATCAGAACGCCGTGAAGACGGGTGCGCTGGTGCCGGCACACGAATACGTGCCCTGGATCACCATTAACGAGGTAAGTCTCCAATGTGTTCAGTGCCAAAACCTACAGACTCTGACGTTCTTCACAAAGCATTCATGACAACCCCCGAAGTAGGAAGCTCCAGGCCACCAGATGTCAGCATCATATTGACAACCTGAATAGATGCTGAGAAACTTTCCAACCTGACTTGTTTAGAAGATGTCTTTGGCCATCTTCTCCACAGTGTTCCACGTCTGCCACTGCGGTTGATGCTCGCTCACTAAACTAGCGATGATAGAATATTGCCCCCATGAGTGTTATTATTATTATTATTATCAGAAGAACAGAGATGATACGATCCTGTGATCGTTTTGAAACTGGAGCTGCTCCGAAGCTCCAATCTGTAAGTGAAAGAGAGCCGTGACTGGTGTCTGTGAAGCCACAGCACCATGTGAAACCTGAAAGCTCAACGCAGCAGATGCTAATGAGCGCTAACTCCCTACCAAGCAACCCAAGGCCAACTGTGTGTGGAGCCAGTTCCTCCTCAACCAACTCCTATTGAAAAGAAGCAAAAAAAGAGCACCCTGTTTTGACATCAAGCTTCATGCACCAAGTAAACAGGAGATAAGCTGGTCACAGTGTGTGGAACTCAAGCCCTACTTGGTATGTCCAGAAGGCTTAAAGCCATTTTACTTCAATGCTCTGATAATATTCAGTGTAGAAACGGAATGTTTGCATGCAAGGAGGACCAATAAGTATAAATCGAATAAAAATAAGTGCCTTTATCGATCATAAGGAATAGATCAAGATGTTATTTTTTTTATTGCCTTCCAATAATGCTTCCATGCAAATGGTTTTCCATGACGTGGAAAAAAGAATCATGTAGCTTTTAGGTGGGATGTTATTCTAGGACAGACATGGCATTGAACATTCTCATATCTAGTAAAATTAGTGAATGTCAGACGTGTTTTTAAGCCTGACCCATACTGCTAATTGGCATTCAGCTTAGTATGGCTCAGTTATGTACAGTAGCTGCCTGTGTAATTGTGACGTAGTTGCTTCAAAGAGTAATCTTTGTTCATGTGATGATTCTGTTGTTTTGTTCACCGCCATAGGTCTACTATTCAACACCAGCTGCTTCAGTCTTTTGCCTACGAGCTTGTTCCCATAGTTTTCCCTTTTTCTCGTTTTGCAGGAGCATACAGATGACCTGGAGCAGAAAGCCATGGATGCTCTCCTTCCTCTGGTCTGCAGTTTGTACAAGGTACCGTTACAGGATCCATCAAGTCTGGGTTGATTATTGATCATCTTTGAATCTTGTGCGCTGCGCTTCTGATTTGTAAAATAGCAATACAGCACACACATGTTTATAACAAGAAACAGCAGTTGACATTGAGTTTTGAGCTTCGGCACGACCTTTGACCTCCCAACTCCCCCTTTGTTTTTCAGGGCACAAAACCTGCAGCCTGTGGAACGGGCAAAGACTCGAGACACTTCAGGAGCTTCTGCCACAATGAGTGACAGACCCAAGTACTGCACATGGCCTTCGTGTCTGTTCTTTTCCAGGTGTGGCTGGGGAACATGCAACAGAAGCAGCACCTTGTATGAGATCTTCATATATAGCACATGACAACACATGACAAACAGCACATACTCTAATAACTCATAATCTATTTCTACAAAGGGATATATAAAGGGAAGAATATTCACTGTATTGTTATTGCAATAACTGACAAAACATAAAAGGAATTTATTTTCTAAAAACGTGTCTTTATTGAACTCATGAAAGAGTGCTTTTTGCATGACCTACACATTAAATCCCCTGATATGAGTCCATGATATTTTCTACCGTGAGTTTATGGCAGCTTGAGACAAACAGTCCAGTGAAACGGTGTGCTTACTGTCCTGTGGAGGGCGCCCTATCCCCTAACCTCACCCTCAGACCCTCTTGACAGGCAGTGCAGCACAGAAGAGACAGAAACCAGCATTGACCCTCATGGAGGTTAGAGAGAACTGTGAGGTTAACCATGTCACATACTGTAGTGTCACACCAGGGTGTTGACATTTTTATTTGACATATTCCTCAGCTTTAAACACAGTAAGAGAACACTTGAGAAAGCTTGCTTACAGATGTTGTGTAGTGCAGGCTTAATAAAGATTGTCTGCCACAAATGATGAATTTAGTTAATGAATAGTTGCTGTACAAGAATACCCATATATAATGTCTACTGTATTAGCATTCTTATCTCACATTTGGTCATTGGTTTCATGTTGAATAATAAGTTATGAGTTGTTATTAATGATAGAATTACTCCCAGACAGAGTATGAAGGGCTAGAGAGAAATATGCATGTGTGTGTGTGTGTGTGTGTGTGTGTGTGTGTGTGCGTGCGCGCGTGCATGCGTGTGTGTGTGTGTGTGTGTGTGTGTGTGTGTGTATATATATATATATAGAGAGAGAGAGAGAGAGAGAGAGAGTGTGTGTGTATCTCAATCAATTTTATATTTATATTGCACCAAATCATAACAAGAGTTATCCCAAGGCGCTTTACAAATAGAGCAGGTAGGAGACCAGGCTCTTTATTTTAAACCCAACAATTGAAACAATTCTCACATGCAAGTCGTTTTTTTAAATTAAACTTGAAAATGGAGATAGCACTTTGTTTGATCCTGTCATCCAGTCTGTTCCAAAGAGTCACCCCATAGACTGAAATGCACATGCTCTTAAGAGTTGTGCGAGCACAAACGGCTCTTTCAAATTATATTTTCCTCGTAAATCATAGCTACCTTCTTTGTCTGCAATTTCTTTTTGGATATTACCAGGAAGTAGATTATTCCTAGCTTTGCACATAATTTGTGCGGTTTTTGAATTGATCAAATCCTTAAATTTCAAGACATTTGACTTTATAACAAGTGCATTAGTGTGTTCCAAATCGCCTACCTTGTTAACTATCCTTATTGCTTTTTTTTTTTTATTATTATTATGTGTTTGACCACAGATCCTGTTAAATCTTGCTCTATCCAAAGCTGCATTTAGGTCATAAAAGCCAGAGTCTTGCCTAACCAGAAGGTCTGGATGTGTGAGGTTCTCTGATTCTTCAGTCAGATAGACACACATGAAAACTCCTCAATCTCACAGCCAGCTAATATACTTTCTATATCCTCTCTTCTCTGTGCCACAGACATTTGTTTTCGTCTCTAATCCGGTTACAGAGTGACAGTCCAAGGAAGTATTGATGTCATTGATGCCCTGATCTTAAAATCTGGGTACTGTATCCTCCTCCTCTGTGGTATCTTGTTTCCAGTTCTGTTGCTGCAGTAGCTGAGAAGTGACAAGTATGAGGAGAACAGCCACATCAAAGTTTTTCAACTTCAAAGAGGTAAGGTGACTTCATACATATAGACCTTTCGGAAATACTATATAGAAGATTACCTTGTAAAAACTAAAATGAGAAATTATGTCTGTGCCCTTGGACTCCAACTAAATCATATATTCTTGACATTGTCATTTGAGAATCCACCAGCAATGGGCCCATGGCTCATTTTCCATAAGCTATAATATAATATCAGAAACCATCTGCTACTTATTTGATTGATCTTTTAGATATTGTGCCTGTGTAATCATTTTCTCATGTTTTGTTCTGTGCTTTGTGTCATTGCCAAGCAGTTTGTGGAGCAGTTCAATGCAGCCTAGTATGTTAAATAAACCCTGTCTAATCATGTGTCTAACTTAATCACTTGAAAGTATTGCATTATAATGCTTGTTACAGTAAATGCTACCAAAGATGGTAACCATTCCAAGACCCGGTTTGTTAAAATGCCACAGTAGTAGGCTACAGCATCTATTTGTCTATGTCAGAAACCCATTAATGACAGTAGAAAATCAATGTATCAGAAACTGCACTGCTTGTTGAGGTTGACAACGTTACAGGATTTCAGCAATAGTTGAGTCCATACACTCAGATCTAATGGTCAACAATCAAACTGGATGATATCTGTGGGTGCAAACGACTCTGCAGCTGACTATTGTTTATGGAAAGGTAGAAATGCATATCAGATGGAGAGATGCAGTCACGCGATGCAGAAGAGTACAAAGACTCTGTTTCCCCTCAACACTGACGTACAGTATCAGAGATGCCCCAAGAGCTGACTCCCAAACACTATCGCACTGTGAGAACCGACCTGAAATCAGATAAAACCTCCATGTCAGAGTGAGCTTTCCAAGGCTTGTCACATTTTCAGCAACAGCACAAAAACACAACCACCCTGTGTGCAAGCTGACTGTATGTGTGTGTCTTGTGTGTGTGTGTGTGTGTGTGTGTGTGTGTGTGTGTTTGTGTGTGTGTGTGTGTGTGTGTGTGTGTCATCAGCATCACTGATGATGTCACAATGCCTTTGACATCACTGATGACATCATCACTGCCTAGCTTTAAGTTACTGTCTGCTGCACAACCTTGAAATTACTGCCTCGCTGTGCTCCTGTTTTAACAATTGACCATCTCCTTTTTAACATCCCCCTTTTTTTGTCTAATGTGTCTCTGTTAGCCATTATTTTATGTATTGTCTGTACTGGTACTGTATACTGTTGTCATACTGTCTGTCAACTTTTGTTACTGTAACTTTCTGTCTGGATGCTGCTTGAACAGGTCGCACTTGAAAATGAGATCCAGGTCTCAAGGTGATTCACCTGTATAAATAAAGGTTAAATAAATCAAAAATCAAAAATCACTGGGACTTTGTGTGTGTGTGTGTGTGTGTTCTAAACTGCCTGCTAAAGTAGTTTTTAATTGATGATTTTTCACTCTTATCCTCTCCCATATCCAGGTTTGACTTGACTTGCTTTTCCCTCTTTACTATTTTGTGGCAAGTTTTATGCAAGATGTAGCCTTTTTTATGATTTGTTTGCTATTGTTTCTATTAGTTAATATTTTTTGATTTCATGATCATATGCTGTCTCTGTGGCATCATGGATGTGGTAGGCTACAGTCATTTTGTTCAGAATTATTGACCCCCCCCCATCATATTTTTTTCTCTGTTATTTTAATGTTTTTTTTGGTTAGAAACAGTATTTTTTGTGACTTGTACAAATCACAAGCTCACTGCTCTTTGTGGGATATCCTAATTTTAGCTAGCACGTGGCAGTAGCAGCTATACAGCGAAGCATTTCTCACGTGCTGTAAGCCTTGCTTAAAGCAGTGTGAAACAGCATTGAGAGCACAGTAGCAACTGCTTGTCCTGATTAAATACATTATCCCGTGTTTTGCAGGTGAGAACGTATATCATGTTGACAATACTGATGATAACTTGATGTTCATAAATCATATTATGTTGAATGTTCAGTGTTTGTGTGTAACTTAACTAGTAACGATCTAGGCATGTCAACTAACTTGGTTGCTAACGTTAGCATAGCATGGTTAGCACGAGGAATAGCTAACGCTAACTAGCTTGTCTCGCATGTTAGCCTATGATTGAGGTATTTGTTTCTTTGGGTTTTGACAGTTCTGCAACAGCTTAGTAGCGTTAATTAGTAGGCTATAAAATATAGTGCTTGCTTGGTCATATTTTGATATTTAGTTTTATTTATTGTTTTTCTTATGTCCGAATATATGTGCAAAGGGATAATTAACATTTTATATTTGATTGGTGGTTTTATATTTGATCATGTTTCTTTTTGGGTATGTTCTTTTGGGTTGTATTTTAATGTAAAAGTCGCCTGTGGAGAGGTGTTGAAAATTAGCTTCTGCTATAAACACTTACTGTGTATCTGGTTGTTGTGCATACATGTATATTAACTACTATCTCCAATGCTCTGTGATGTCCATATCAAATAAACTTAACCTAACATTACAATAGTGAAACGGATGAAGTTACAGAAAAAGTTATTTCTTAGTTTATCATCATGTAGTGTTATGCATGTAGCAAATAAAACATTTGGCCATGTGATTAGCAGAGAATATATTTTATTAAAATATGGGCACGTGGATCCTGCAAGTGTCACCATTCAACAACACCTCCATTAAGTGTTCTTCAGTAGCCTATCAGACTGCTTTATAGCTCAAATTGTTTATAATTATGTTTCTATGCATCTGAATATTGTGAGCATGAACAACTCAACTAAATAGAAAACAGAAACATAAATTTGGACATAGCCTATGTCATGCTAGGATATTAATTCTGAACATAGAGAATGCTTTTTTCTGGGGTTAAAAGGGTTTATTTCCCAAGAGGGAGCATGTACAGTAGTACTGAAAAATGACCACTAAAAATGTCTAAAAACAACCAAACAACCCGCACTGAAAGAGCAAATCATTGCAAACATATTGTCATTCCCTCTCTTTGTTTGGTTGGTGTCAATGATCTGCACCACTGTCCGAATTTAAGAGGACAAGACTTCAGATTTTTGGTCTGTATACCCGAGTCCACATGACCTTGACACCTGTCAATATCCAAATTGAGCAAAAAAAATTGATAGAGTTTCTGAAAAAGAGTACATGTGGTCAGTCAACTTCATGGAATAATTCAGTAAAAACTGTGTATATGGAGCATCTTTAGTGAATTTAGTGCTGTCAAGGCCATAGAGATCCAGCTCTGGTTGGACTAGATCATTGAAATCATATTCTAATCATATTGATCATGACCACACATGAGATCACCGGTTTTCCTTTAAGTTTGATTCAATTCCATTAAATGCTACTGTGTCTAACTGTGCTGATAATATGTTTCCTGTGCCATCCAGAGACTGTGGGACTCTTCGGAGCAGGAGCCTCTCCCCAAGCCTTGTGAAACGGCTCTGCTCAGGCATCCTGCAGCTGCCCAGGCTGTCCTGTAGATGCTCCATGCAGGACGGGACCGAGGAAGAGCCGCTGTCCCCTGCCCCCAGTGCCCAGGCCCCCACAGGGACACTCACCAGTTGGATCTCCACAGCCTTGTGAGTCAAACATCCTATGGTGTCAATGTCCTGATGCCTTGGATCTTGATACTCAATTTAACAAATCCTCATGCTGTTCCCACTAGACTATTCTCGCAAAAAAGTAAAAGAAATAACAACTTCTAGAGACTCTGCTCCGTCTATAAAATGACATGGGAGTATAGTGAACTTTTGGATACTCCTTATACTTTTTATTTTAAGAGTCCCTCCCATAGAAACAAGTAAACACGTCGCCCCCACAAAGAATGCAGGGCCAATCGGCAAGTAAACAAATGTATAGTGCCCCCCTTACACCAATCTGTCCAGTTTTAAAGAAGCCAGAATGGAGCAATGAGGTGCATCGTTCCTTTAATTTTCATGAACATCCAATCAGTGGGGTCCGAGCATGATGGACGGACTGATTGTCTTACTGACTGACAGATGGACTTCATTGTCGGGGACAATTAATCATGTAGAATGAATAGGGACATCTGGTGGTCAAATGGTAAACCGCTTTAAAATATCAAAGAGAGGAAATCTCTGCACAACCGTGTACGTCAGGTGCGTGGGAAAAGCAGGATCAGTTGAAAAGGAGGACTCCCGCACACTGACTACCACTTAAAAGGCTTTTATTAATATAATTGCAACGTTTCGGTCAAACGACCTATGCCAGATGAAGGTTGTTTGACCGAAACGTTGCAATTATATTAATAAAAGCCTTTAAGTGGTAGTCAGTGTGCGGGAGTCCTCCTTTTAAACCGTTTTAAAATACCAGAATCAGCTGTCTTGTTTTCCTCGGGTCCCAAGTCATCAGTTATTCATTTGTGGTCAATCAATAACCCAACTCTCTGGTTAAGATGCACCCATTTATACAGTATACTCATAGTATAAAGTCATCATGTTTTTTATGTTAGTTAGTTCCAGCGCTTAATCATTTTGTTGCACTTTATCCTAGATCCATTTTTATGCTTGTACGCTGAGATTGTGGAATAATGCGTGATGTGGTCCCCTGTGAGTCCAACATGTCCTTTTGTAAAACGTTAGTGTCAACAGAGACCTCCGTTCAGGACAACAGCTGGTTTGCAGCATTCTCTTCCAGCTCCATCCATTCCTCCCAGAGTCATTTGAAGCATTAGTGTTGAGTAAAGGGAACCAGAGCTTGATGATGATGATGATGATGATGATGAAGAACAGCCTGTTTTCACCACCTACTGTACTGTAGTTGATGGAAGATTAGGCTATTATGCTTCTATATGTGCTTATATGCATATGATCTGAGAAAAGCTCCTGCTTAAGGCAGGGACCTCCCCTCTACTGTCACACTGCTATGCAATTATCTCTATAATAGATCAGCCAAACAAGGCCCTTATGATGGTTTCCATGAGCACGTTGACGCTGCTGACGCACACACACTGCAGCTATAGCATAAATCTGTCAAGTAGCCTCCTTAGTGTCTAGTGTGTGTGTCTGAAGGCCTTCATCTGATAACAGAACAGCTCAAAATGACTTTGCGTATATAGTTCCCCAGAACTGGCCGATATGGGGAGGTATGTGGGTGTACTGCATGCTCTGGAGCCTGGTTGCGTCAGCATGAGATTGGATCAGAACACAAAACCGTATAATTCCATCCACCAAACCACTCTTCTCTGGTGCTATGCTAATTTTTCTCCCATTAAAAAAAACAAAACAAAAGTATCCCAAATATCCCAGGAATGCAGACAGGCCTGTTTTGACTACGTATCGCCCCCTTGCTATCTGATTAGGCTAGTGCACGACGTGAGAGGTGGACAGATATGACTGTTGTTTTGGATAAACGAGCAACTTTGTCTCTCTTTCATGGCTGACATTAGATCTGTTTATTGTGGGATTAATCAATTCTGTTATGACTGCTTAAAACCACACTGCGGTATAAAGTGAAAGTACTGGTTGTGTAGCGTGGCGAAAGAGGGAACTGCTACAACTCGTAAGCCTGTGTCAGTCTGTGTGCTATTCCATGTTGTGCACATGAGGAGTCCTAGGATGTAAAGGCCTAAACATGGTCGTCCGTCAGAGCCTCGCCCCGCCCTCCCCGTAGGACGGCGGGTGGAGCGCCGTCCTACGGGGAGGGGGCGCCGTCGGCTGACTGGGGCTGCTCCAAAATGTGACTCAGCGCCGACGATACGTGCGTGACGTCAGCTGCACGAGAGTTGTGACTGGCCGTTGCCTTGGCTCATCGTCGTAAAGTCGCCTTTCAAAGCATGACGTTAGATTATAACGAACTACCGGTAGTTGTGTGGCTTAGCCTTCCCAAATGTTGAGGGTCATTTTTTAGAATTTAATACATAGAATTGGGAACGTTACATTCAATTTCATTCAGACTGCCTGGCACACAATCTCCGCCATTTTCACACGGAGCTTCCACAGGAGGAGGGAGGGCGTAGTGGCGTCGAGCATGTAGGGCTAGCTGGCGCCGCCAGACGGCGAGACGGCTCCAATTCGAGGCGGACGGACGACCATGTTTAGGCCTTTAATCTTAATGATAAAAAACTGAAATTTTATATCAGAAGCGAACTAGTAGTAACTGAATTTATGATATCATATAAGTTAAAATATGATAAAAGTATGATAAACAACTTTGTGTGCGTGCGTATGTGCACGCGCGGGTGTGAGTAATAGTTCAATATATATGAACTTGCTCTTTTGGTGTCTATCCTTTTGCTTTGGGAATTTGACTCTTGCACCCGTCAATGTTTTCCATACTAGCAGGTAAAAAGCAACACTGCCACACAGTTGTGATGACTCTTCGATGTTGACGGAGTGAAATGCCTGCTTGTGTTCCCTCTCTCTCTCTCGGTGAAGAGGGCCATGTGGTGGCCTGTTTACACGTTGGTAGTGCAGTTTTGATGCAGGGCCAGAGGAAATGTTTATAGCATATGAGGGCAGGGGTCGTTTTACACCTGGCAATCTCCCAGATGTTTGGAGAAGTGAATACAATTTGCTCGATGATTCATTTATTGCAGGGGTGCCCAGTAGGTAGGTCGTGATCTACCGGTAGATCTTGGGCCATCGATAAGTAGCTCGCCAAAGAAATCCAAAATGTATTATTTTAAAATTGTAATGTATAAACTAAATCACACTCGTGTATAGTTAACTCAATATCGACACTATTTAACAGTATAACATTATTAAATAATGTTAAATAAATAATATAATACTGTTGAAATGTGCTAAATATGTACTTTGGGGGGACAAGGGGGAAAGGAGTAGCTCGCGACTAGTTAAATGTTTTCGAAAGTAGCCCTGATTTATTGTGATAAAATGAGTTTAATATGAAGTTTTTATTTCATTGGTTCTTCAACGGCCCCGTGTCTTATCAAATTTTACTGTTTAAACGTTATACAGTACTGTGGGGGCTTTGCAAGCTATTTCCCATTGCTGGGTTGTTTGGTTTTATGCAAAATTATCACACAATATAAAAGACAGCGGTTGGCTTTATGATTCGTTTTCAATGGCACACACATTAGGATCGAATGACAAATGTATGACTTTATACCTGGCACACGCTACTTCCAGCATTCTTTAGCTTGAGAATGATTCTGCGAAAGTTAGTTTTATGTAACAACCAGTCCATCGGTCAATTTTCCTGGTACTCAGGAGTCTGTGGTCTGGCTGTTGGTTTACAATTTTTCGACATCAAATTGGCCCACGTTTTTTTTCTCTTCACCGCTTACTAATGAGTGCTCTTTTTGAAGGCCCACTCCATAATTCTGTCAAGTGCCATTTTATCTCTGTCATCTGCTTTTTGGTCGACACCAAAACGCCTTATAGTAATAATCCAGCTAACGGGTTGATCCCTTAAATCCACCTTTTTGAAACCTGATCAGTCGGTCAAGAACTGAAGGCCAGAATGCAATAAACCAATGTGATAAACCAAATCAAATGTTATTTATATAGCACATTTCATAGAACAGTGTAACCCAAAGTGCTTCTCAAACATGGTTCAAAACTGTCACGGTCACTTTATTTTCTACAGGGCAGCCATTCAGGTGGCGTCTTCCCCCCCCCCCCCCAGGTGCAACCAATCCATGGAGTCCTGTGATAACAAGTAGCCTACAGATCCTGTACAGGGCCACGGCACTAGCTGCTGCGGCCACAGACACTGTCCACTCCATGGACACAATTACTGACGATAGATCTCTGTCCATTTGGAACGTTTTGGAACATCAACATGGTGGGAGTGCCCCCAGCCCTCAACCTTCTGTTGACCCCCCCCCCCCCCCCCCTCCCCTATTTTTATGACACAATTAATGACGCCACTGGCACATTTGATACTTCCATTGTATTTCGGCAAAGCCTTGTGTTTTGTGTTTCTCAAAATGTTCCATCCTCTCTTCCACAGAATGCCCCCCGCCCCCCAGCTGTTTGTCATACAGTAGGTTCAGTGGTGTGTCAGATGTTTCAGCTCCCTGGGTGATTTGGGCTGCTTTAGATCTTAGGCCTCTGAGACCAGTGCCGTCTAGACTCTAGACGTCACCGGTGTTTAGCTGGAAGTCCTAAGATCCCACACGGACCTATCACTCTCCAGCGATAAACACAGAAAGCCCTGGGTAGTGACAGGCGCTGAGGATGATGTGGCCTCTGGTCACAGATAGAGAGCGCCATCGTGACAGTGCCCATGTTTCTCTTTATAGCTGCTTTATCTACCTCTGCTTTTTA
The DNA here is from genome assembly GCF_964638095.1 of Poromitra crassiceps. Classification (NCBI taxonomy): domain Eukaryota; kingdom Metazoa; phylum Chordata; class Actinopteri; order Beryciformes; family Melamphaidae; genus Poromitra; species Poromitra crassiceps. Next base: position 971,441 of record NC_139639.1, read on the forward strand.
TAGTCAGGGGGCCACTTCATGTGACTCTTCCTGGTACACTTGGAGGAGCATGTGAAAGGCAAACATGCGGCCTCAGAGGGAGCGTATAGGCAACCTGGCCCACAGCAGCAGCAGCACCTCAGGGAGCAGCTAAAAAGAACAAGCCTGCGTGTGGAAGTCTGGTGGAGCGAGGGGGGGGGGGGGGGGGAGAGTAAGGAAGCCGAGCCAGTCTGCAGCGGAGTGTTTATACTCCTGAGGAACTTAGAGAGGAAGTAATTATGGAGCATAGTTTGAACTGAAGTTGATGAACAATATGCTCAGCGAGATTAGTAGGAAGGGGGGAAGGAGGGGAAGGAGGAGGGGGGTCAAGGGCTAGAGAGAGAGAGAGAGGAGGAGGAGATCCGTCATGCGTCTCCTCTCTGTAAATCAGAGTCAGACGTCCATATTTAGTTGGAGCGAGGGAAGGCCTAGCAGCACTTATGTCAACAAATCCTGGGAGAGGAGGGGGAGGGGGGAGAGTACATCTGCCCTAAAGCTTGAGTCTACTGCCCGGCGCGACAGTCGCCAGGGTCTCCGGGAGGACACAGGGAGACCAGGGCTGATCACATTTCAAATAAAGTCAATACGTCCCCAACGAGAAGTTGCCGTGTCGGGTTTTTGGTTCTCGTTTCAGGTTTCCAAACCTGCTTCTTTATTGAGAAGAGTTATTCTCAAGAGACTTTTGGAGTGGTCATGTCTCGAACCAAGAGCAGGCTTGGGTCAGATTTGTATGAGGAAGAGCAAGGAAAGAGACGGTAGCTTGTCCTGGACTGACCCGGGCTTGACCAGACAGAGAGAGGGCACCAACTGACGGCTCTGACTGTGACCTGTCAACAGATCAGAGGCTGCTGCTTGGACCAGACTCACCAAAAAACCCCAGGAGGTGAGAGGTGACAGAGGGAGCAACAGGGACCATCTACCTGACCGGCGCTGACCGTCCGTCTGTGACCGCGCGCCATCATGAGCCAGCCGTGCTCCGAGAGCTCCGAGGACGAGGAGCGCACGGAGGAGCGCCGGGTGAACCGGCTGCCCATCATCCAGCTCTTGCCCAGGTCCAGAGGGGGCTCTCCCTCTCCGGGAGGCTCCCCCAGGAGCTCCCCCAAGGACTCCCCGCGCGCCTCGCCCCGGAACTCCCCGCTGCTCTTCAGGAAGCTGATGATGAACCGCAGCATCTGTCTCCAGAGACGCCGCTTCACTCTGGCCCACACGCCCAGGTAGAGTCCGTAAACCAAGCGCCCGAGCTCCAGGTGGCAAAGAGCAGTTTGGGGCGAAGCGCGATTGTGATTGTGTGTTGTCGCGTTAACTAAACCACAGGGAGGGTTGTTGCCGTTGTTGCCGGCATTTTGATCTTTTTCAAAGTTGACAGAACTGATCCTTTTCATCCGCACGCACACTTGGACTTGGCCCAGGTAATTGCAAATTACATTCCACTTCTTCAAGTCAGCAACTGTAGCGGATTACCTACCAGACCATCACAGATCAATTAGCTTTCATGTAGCAAGACATGATGGTGTCTATAGTATAATACTTAGTATTATACTATAGACATCACATTTGGGATATCTGAGGAGCGATCAGTATCTTACCACAAATAATGTGTGTATGTGTAATAAATGTGTTAGCAAGGCACTATTTGAAACGATCTCACATAATTCGCCCCTAACTGTGGGAGCCCATGTGACTTGACTTTATAGTGTGGTTTTAGACTGTGAGTACATCAAGCCTCTAATTATGGTTGGATGTTGGAAATAGAAGTGTGTTGTTTATGGAGGGGTGTCACTGTAGAGAGGTTTCTGTACTTCTGCTTTATTCTTGTTGTGCCCTTGAGCCTGTGTAATGAAATTCAGCCAGACCACAAGATGCTCATAAACAGATCTCTCTGCTCGAATAAAATCAGCCATTGTTTTTGGGGGGAAATACTTCAAACCTGCTAGAAATACTCCTGTTATCTCTGTTATCTCATCATGTGAGAACTTCAAGCAGCTGTAATTGACTCCGAATACGACACTGTGGACACAAGCTAAAGATCTGCAGATGAGATTCTGCTTGGTCATCTTTCTTGTGGTCTGAAACAATAGATTTGATTTTCAAGGTTGCTACAGTAAAAAAGGAATAATTAGCAGCATTTGTCTTAGCTGTCTCAAAGATGGTCCAGTGCTACGCAAGAATATATGTCCCGATTTCAAAATATGCTGTAACCTTTTAGCAATTCATTTCTTATAAAGGTGCAAACGTTTTTCTACAGAAAGTAGATCTACTTTGTGTGTTTTTTTTATCTCTGGGCTGAATCGACTAAAAACACAGAACTAAATGACTTCTCTTCTACGAGTGGATCAGCAGCTTGTTTGTTCCACTTTTTCTTTTTGGTCAAGCAACTGCTTTAATCTGTGCGCAACAAAACAGACGTTATTAATAGCCGCACAATAATGCCACACACCTCTAGCCTGTCGCTGGCTCATCGCTGTGTTTTTCCACTGCCTTGATCAGCTACAGGACTGAGTTTGCCTTCACTTAACACCCACACACACGTAGCCAGTCGTACTCTGACATGGGCAGCAGTCCTGTGCAAGAATATGAACTCTTGTGTCCTGTTTCCCTACAAGGAGATACGGTCAAACGTTTCCCATGTATTCCTAAGTCTTGGTGTACTATTAGTGTGTGGGCCTGTTTGCTCAGCGCACAGCTGCCTTGCTGGAGGCCTGTCAGCCAGCCCCTGTACCTGTTGATAGTATTAGTTTTATGAGTCCTGATGGCGTCATCCACCTAGTCCCGACACATGATATCGATGCTGATCAAATATTGACCCAGTTAACTATGTTGAGAATATAATGAAAGAATACTTGACCTTAATTGCTCGAAAGAAGAATACACAGGGGTGTTATATACCATGTGTGGATAGACAGGTAGATAGACTGACTGACAGACAGTTAGGTGTTTGTGTGTTCAGCTTTGTTGCTTTGAGGAGGAGTCGTGATTGCCTGGTTGGTCTGTTCAGTCAGAGGCCTTCTAGGTTTCTTCCAGAGAACTGTGTGCTGTTGTTAGGGCCCCGCTTGAGGATATTCCTTTACAATGAAAATGGAGATTATTTGTCATTTTACTTACTTAAGTTGTACATATTTTTGCATTCCAAATAAAAATAGTAAAAAGAGAGAACTGTGTTCCGTGGGAAAAGGAATAGCAAAACTAGCTTTTACGAACACGCCTCTCATCTCTCTCTCTCTCTCTCGTTCGTTCCTTAGGCCCCGCCCCACCCAACGTATATCGAACATATAAAAGAGCAAACCTACGTATAACACAATTAAATGTCCCAACATTGCCAATTAGTCATAGCACTACCCACAGCAGCCAGCAAGTGACGCACATACACACACCAATTGGTGATAGCACTACCCACAGCATCCACCAGGTGGTGCACGCATACATACGTACGCACGCACGTGCGCGCGCACACACACACACACACACGGAGTGATTGCGTGCTCCAACAGGTATCTATAGAACTATAGTATATACTCTAAAGTGGCGGCACGAAGCGAGCAAGAGCTGTTACAAGGTGTCTCTAATTTGTTGCAGTGACGTTTGATGACATCCACCTGAGCAAACTAAAACAAAGAGCCTGGGTGAAACTGGAGCCGCCGCTATAAAAACCCTGCTTTACTTTAGTCGGCAATGAGGATTAAACACAGAAGAAGTCGGTGCCGACAGGAAAATTCAAAAGTGTTTACAAGTTCATTCACCTCTGTAAACCTGGAGCGGGGAGGGGTCATCTTTCCCAGGGCTTGAAGAGTCCTGGCTTGTTGTAGTGGAGATAGAGAGCACAGTAAACCAGGGGAGCGCTGGATATATTTCATCTCCCAGGTTTACTGTCTCTGCAGCCAAGCTGTCCCATTCATTTCACTCTGTCTGATGAACATCTAAATAGTGGAGCGGAGGGCAAGTCGCCATTCAGGACGAGGGGAATTCAAGAACCAGAATTCTGGAACAGCTAAAAGGCAAATGGTTCCTTTAAGCTTAACATAGATGTTCAACTTGTCAGGAGTTTGATATTGTGCAGGTCCGGGGTGGAGCCAGTGGAAGCGGGCTAGCTGTCCCTCTGGAGGAAATGTACAGTGTCTGCCCCATAGCTAGCTGTCCCTCTGGAGGGTATGTACAGTGTCTGTCCCATAGCTAGCTGTCCCTCTGGAGGGAATGTACAGTGTCTGTCCCATAGCTAGCTGTCCCTCTGGAGGGAATGTACAGTGTCTGTCCCATAGCTAGCTGTCCCTCTGGAGGGTATGTACAGTGTCTGTCCCATAGCTAGCTGTCCCTCTGGAGGAAATGTACAGTGTCTGCCCCATAGCTAGCTGTCCCTCTGGAGGGTATGTACAGTGTCTGTCCCATAGCTAGCTGTCCCTCTGGAGGAAATGTACAGTGTCTGCCCCATAGCTAGCTGTCCCTCTGGAGGGTATGTACAGTGTCTGTCCCATAGCTAGCTGTCCCTCTGGAGGGAATGTACAGTGTCTGTCCCATAGCTAGCTGTCCCTCTGGAAGGTATGTACAGTGTCTGTCCCATAGCTAGCTGTCCCTCTGGAGGGAATGTACAGTGTCTGTCCCATAGCTAGCTGTCCCTCTGGAGGGAATGTACAGTGTCTGTCCCATAGCTAGCTGTCCCTCTGGAGGGAATGTACAGTGTCTGTCCCATAGCTAGCTGTCCCTCTGGAGGGAATGTACAGTGTCTGTCCCATAGCTAGCTGTCCCTCTGGAGGGAATGTACAGTGTCTGTCCCATAGCTAGCTGTCCCTCTGGAGGGAATGTACAGTGTCTGTCCCATAGCTAGCTGTCCCTCTGGAGGGAATGTACAGTGTCTGTCCCATAGCTAGCTGTCCCTCTGGAGGGAATGTACAGTGTCTGTCCCATAGCTAGCTGTCCCTCTGGAGGGAATGTACAGTGTCTGTCCCATAGCTAGCTGTCCCTCTGGAGGGAATGTACAGTGTCTGTCCCATAGCTAGCTGTCCCTCTGGAGGGAATGTACAGTGTCTGTCCCATAGCTAGCTGTCCCTCTGGAGGGAATGTACAGTGTCTGTCCCATAGCTAGCTGTCCCTCTGGAGGGAATGTACAGTGTCTGTCCCATAGCGTCACAGCTGAAATTAATGGATGGAGATGAGTTATTGCAGGATGGCTGGCAAGGAGGGGGAATTAAACAAACTGGGAGTCTGGCGGAAAATAAACGTTGAAGGGAGCTCAAATATAGTACATACCCGTGAAGTTATTTCCTCTTTTTCCACTCGGACACACCAGGTCAAATGGATTTTGTGAGAAAACATGTTTTGGTGGGATAGCTAGCCTTGTTGCCAATATGCCTTTTATTGATTCACTTAGAACACACACATACTTAATTCTCACTTTTTATGAATGTAATGTCAGCTCTCGGGCTCTCTAGCTGCTCAGCTGTCTTCGTCTCGTCTATGGAGAATACAGTCGTGTTATGCTAATTAGCAGTGGCAAAGTTTATCCGCCATCTGATGTCATCTAGAGCAATTTGCACATTAGAGAAGGATTGTGGCAGTTGTGTGGAAAAATTGCAGCTAAGATGAGATTTATAAAGTTACATTTCCACAATAATGCAATATTCTTACTTCATTTTATTGATTAGATATTGCTCAGTAAAGAACAGGCATGACTTTCTAATTCAAAAAAGAGTCACCACACACTCATAGCTCCAAATCTTCAACGCACAGATTTACTTGGACATAAAAAACAAAACGTTTACATAACCCTGATGAAGGCAGCATGTTACTGCTGAATGTTTTGATATCCAAATAAACCTAATCAGCAGAACTAATGAGTGTGCAGTGACCTTTCTTTGAGTATATTTATTTAGCCCTATTGGACTCCACCTCTCTAATACACGTGTGTGTGTGTGTGTGTGTGTGTGTTAGGGATGGGCATCGAATTTCGAATTTTCGAATAATCGTTGTTATTATCAAGGTCGACTTTTATTATTGAAATTCGAAATTCGAAAAAAAAAAAAAAAAAATTTTTTTTTTTTTTGAGTGAAATGTTGCATTGTCTCCCCTGATTCTAAGTACCGGTATAGTCAAATCGCTATAAGCATTTTAAGCAAGGTTTATGGAAAAATGAATGGCGGATGAAATCCCATGAAGAGGGAGAGGGGGTGACTTTGGCACCCCTTTGGCACTCAGACCTGAGCCTACTAAATATTTAATGAACCACAACCACTCATGATTGTCAAAACTGTTTTTTATTTTCGAAAATGTCAATGTAAAAAAAATTAAAAATGTAAAAAAAAAAATTTTTTTTTTTTTTTTTTTTTTTTTTTACATTTTTTTATTTATTTTCGAAATTCGAATTAAATTCGAATTTGGCCAGCGAATTTCGAATAGTGTTTTTGCTAGAAATGCCCATCCCTAGTGTGTGTGTGTGTGTGTGTGTGTGTGTGTGTGTGTGTGTGTGTGTGTGTGTGTGTGTGTGTGTGTGTGTGTGTCTGTGTGTGTGTGTGTGTGTGTGTGTGTGTGTGTGTGTGTGTGTGTGTGTGTGTGTGTGTGTGTGTGTGTGTGTGTGTGTGTGTTTCCTCCTGTCTGCTGCTTACCACACTGTGATGAAGTTTGGTAATACCCAGGCTATAGATGAGTCAAGTTTCTTTAACCGTCTTCATTGAATGTCAATGGTAAAAGGTTAATCTTTCAAAAGTAGGCCTGTGCACATCCCACCTTCATCCAGGTGCAGGGCAAAAGGCGTGATATTCAGTAAGAGCGAATGAATGTCCGCACACCGGTTAATTTAATAATTGAATAAGCGCAACGTTTCGACCCCACACGGGTCTTCTTCAGGCAATCAATCAACAAAGCACAGACAGGAAAATGGCAGTTCATATAGCTGTTCAGGTGTTTAGTTAATGGTAAACACCTGCCCATCAGCTGATCCGGCCTATACAACATTTTTTTTTATTTTTTTTATTTATTTTTTATAAAAGGTTAATCTCACATTATCTGAATCACTAACACATACTACTAGGGCTGTGAATCTTCACTGGCCTCACGATTCGATTACGATTCAGAGCGCTACGATTCGATTCGATTACGATTATCGATGCATCTCGATGCATCTCGATGCATCTTAAATCGATGCATCACTTTTTTCCGCAATACATGATTTATTTTTTCTCACTTTCTTTTTTCTCACTGTGTGGCTACTTTTAAAATAAGAGTGCATTTGGAATTGCATTGTATTATGATCCATAATTAAAATAAACAACTGCATGTACTTCCATTATATTTTATTTGATTATATATATATATATATATATATATATATCTCTTTCTTTCTTTTTTTATAATCGATTTTTGACATTTGTGAATCGATGCAGAATCATGCACGTCCGCATCGCGATGCGTCTTATAATCGATTATTTTTGACACCCCTACATACTACATACAGTCTGTCACCTTGTTTTAACCTGTAATTGTAGCACCCCCTCGGGCTGATCTAGCCTGATATTCGGACTGGATTGTCAACTCGTAAACTCATTTCCTCTTCTAGAACAGCCAAATCCACAACTGCGGAGTTGGCATGGCTTCGAAGGCCTGGAGCCAGGCTAGGGCTGACCAGCGTCATTCTGAAAATGCTGGAAGGAGTGGTGACATAATGTCAACTTGTGTTGGCTATAGGTACATATATGACATATGACATAATGACATATATGACATATGCCTTTGCGTCTGGGTTGCCTCCCTCAAATTAGGGGGGAAACTAATCACATATTCGACTATTTTTGTGATCAAATATTTTGCCCACATAAAATGTTTGTTTAACACTGCAGAGGAAATTGTTGGAATCAGATGGATTAGGCTATATCAGGACATGGGAAGAGGACACAATATTAAAAAGGAAAATTTAATTTAAACACACTCACACACAACACACACAAACACACACACACACACACACACACACACACACACACACACACACACGCATACACACACACACACACACACAACACACACAACACACACACACACACACACGGACAGTATTGAGCTATTGATTTACCCGTTCAGCATTTGCTGCTGGCTTGGAAAGCCGACTGTTTCTATGAGAAGAGAAACTGTACTGCAGCTGCAGTGTTTCAAATCTGTCATCGAGATAATGTGTTACCTTGTACCCATGGCAATTCAACCCGATCTCATGGGAGAGCGTATGTATGACACGCGGTTGTTACCTTGTGTCATACATACGCAGAAATGCAGTTTCTCATGTAGTTCATATGCAACTTTGCCTCGTCCACTTACATTATAAATCTAACATGCATAATAACTTTACGTGGAAGTTATGGGGGTTAGGTTTAGTGTTATGGTTAGGGTCAGGGTTAGGTTCAGGGTTAGGTTAAGGGTTTGGGTTAGTGGTTGCGAGTTTGTTAACGTTACTTCAACTTACTGCCGCCATTGTTGCCGCCGAAGTTGCGTATGAACTGCGCGAGAAACTGCGTTTCTGCATATGTATGACACGAGATAACACCCCGCGTGTCATACATAGAGACACTGCAAAACGCATCATCATTCAGAAGCCACGCCCAAGACGGGGGAAAATACAAGGAAGCACTGCCTGACGACTGCAGCTAGCAAAACAAACCGGGGCTAACCGGGGCGAACGGAGGAACTCTCGTCAGATAGAAATAGTTTAGCGGGGTTTTACAGGGATTTGGACAGTTTTTTTTTAGATCATGTCAAAAGATTATTTCAGTACACTTCCTCCAACGGAGAGGGAAAGGTGCATCGAGAAAATGAACTCAGTTGGCCTGGAGCAGTGTCCCTTTTCATTGCCCAAACAACGCTGGATAAACGATTCCACACAGTGGCCTGAAGTGAAATACTATGACATCAGCTTTTAGGCATGTTTACCGGTACATTAATGAAAATAACGCTGGTGTAACATCAGACAGATGGCATCAGACGCGCTGGCGTTCTCCTATGTCACGTAGTTGCACACAAAGATCATATGGAAGATGAACACTCCAACTTACTTCCTTGACAGCTAAATCCACATTTTCTTCTCGCGAATTCTCAATGGCTTCCTTGTTTTGCTCGGGCGTACAAAAAAAATTTAATTGACGATTTTTTACATTTGTTGTCTGCGCAGCCCCACCACACAACAGCTTTTAGCTATGTTTAATTCAAGGAAAATGACGCTGGTGAATGGGAGTGAACGGAGCGATTTCCCCCGTGATGGGCGTGGCCTATTTCATGCAGTGTCTCTATACGCTCTCCTGTAGTATACGTCTAGTAGTATAGTATAGTATAGTTTTCCCATCCTTCACCTCTACCATTTGACAGATAATAACTGCAGTGTAGTACCACACTAGTCCCAGTACTATTCACACTGGTCCACTTTCACGTGCTGTGACAGTCATTATTTTTGTCCTATCTCTGTCCTCTCTCTGTTCTGTCGCTCTCTCCGTCCCATCTCTCTCTCTCGACCCCCTTCCCCCTCCACCCCCTCCAACCGCTCCTCCCTCTCTCTCTCCCTCTCTCTCTCTCTCACTCTCTCCCTCTCTCTCTCTCTCTCTCTCTCTCCCTCTCTCTCTCTCCCTCTCTCTCTCTCCCTCTCTCTCTGTCTCTCTCTCTCTCTCTCTCTCTCTCGGGGGAGACAGTGTTGTTGTTTGTTGTTCTGAGAGCGGGTTGAGGAGAGCAGAGCAGAGAGAGTTAGAGTCAGATATGGACCAGGGACCAGGGACTGGGCCGGGCCACTCCACACAACATCTGATGGGATAATAACACTCTTTCTTTCTTCTTTTTTCTCCCACCTCACTTTCCCCCTCCACTAAGAATAACTCTGCTCAGTCTGTTGCTTTAGCATAGCAAGAGGTAACTCCAGTACCCAAATCAAGGTTGTTGGAGCTGCCTTTTTCTAGAGAGAGAAACTATCTGGAGCCTCTTTTCAAGGAATTTTTTCGTCAGTCTTGCAGCTCATTGGGAAGAAGTCAAGCTCGCTGTTTCCCTATTTAGGAATGTGGGGAGAGAGAGAGGAAGAGAGGAAGAGAGAGAGAGAGAGCAGCAGAAAGGTTTCTCTTGGCTCGTCTTCAGCGAGCTGAAAGGAGAGCGGTTGGGGGAATTGGTCCCAGATGAGCGCTGACAGCTGACACCATCCTCAATTTACCTTGATTTGATTTGGCCCCATCGGCTCACTGTCAGCGGGATGATATGCTAACTCACTCTGTGATCGCTTTCTAACAGGCAGGACTCTTTGCCTTTTTAGGTGGTTCACACACACATGCACACACACACACACACACACACACACACACACACGCGCGCGCGAGCGCACGCACGCACACACACACACACACACACACACACTTAGCTGAAACTTAAAAAACAACAACAAGTGGACATATCCTTGGACCAAGCGCTGCTGAACAGCAAATTGAATGTCCAGCTTGATGCACTTTAAGCTGATTCTGCACTGATAAGTTTTTTTTTATATCAACTTCCTGATCTAAGAAATACAGAGGAGACTCATCAGGTCTGATGTTAGTTTACAGACCAGCGACTGCTTGTTCAAACTAAAGTCACTCCTTACCTGCTGCTGTCTTTTACAAGGTGCAGCCGAAAGCGCCTTTTAGCGTTTTGCATTTTGACTTGCTCTGTTTTGCATTTGTGGACCTGTTTTCCCTACATGGTCCTTCAAAAGCAAGCCGTCTCCCTTTGGCACAACTCGAAAACCACAAAGAACATCAAGGAATCATCAGACAGCCTCATGTCCGCTCCGTGACAGCATGGTGGTGCTGCCTCACGCCAGAGAAGTTCACTGAGAAGTTGCATCCCGTATTGCAGTTATCCGTTGCCATCCGAAGCCGTTGTTTTGATCCTTTTTCTGAAAGGCACCAAACTCTCTCTGAGCCCGCCAGCAAAATGATGAACAAAGACTCTCGCCTTTTGAGGAAGGTGCACGGGAACTTCTCCATGCGCCGGCACTCATGCATCGGGTATGTACTGTATTATTGTGTGTTATTAGCTCTGAAAGGGAGTTATTGATTTGCGCG